>NC_047018.1:45723895-46323895 GCF_902652985.1 Pecten maximus | reverse complement strand
TGACTTACATTTTGACATTTGACCAACAATGTTGTCTGTGCTCTTTCCACTACACTTCTTAACTCTGACACTTAATACTTGGGGCATGGGTTTGCCAAAATGAGGCGGTGTGTCACATACCAAAAGTAGGTTATTTCGATCTACATTGTGACCTTTGACCTACATCAAAGAAAAATATTGTTCGGGCTCTATCTCTTTCATTTCCTGACACTAGCACTTCATACTTATGGCATGGATTCATCTTGGTTTTTTGTAAAATACCAAATTTAAATAACTTGTTTTATCAGTTCAAATAAGCACGGTAGATTTTACACCATAGGATAGGTGATATCATTGTTCAAATTAGTCACTTTACCTCTTTGAATTTTTTTCTTTTTCACATCTGAATCGTGATATGAATGTATAGTGATATCGCTAAAATTTATACCACCAAATACAATCAAATAATCAATAGGTGTCACTCATAATGCAGATCTAATATCATGGTTAAAGGACTACTTTATAATTATCAGTAATCATTATAAAACCATGTTTTTAACACTCTGATTGGCTATTGGTATTGTCCAACAGTGTGAAATATCTTGCCCGCTTTTGAAATGTGACAAGCAATATCTGATTGTTGGAATATTAGATTATCATAAGCATCATTGTATTTTATGCTCCATTTCAATGGGTCTGTTTACTTTTGATTGTAATGTGATTAAAAGATATAATTGATTATTTACAAAATGCTTTACAAATTAGTCTCTATCAATGCATGCACAAATGTTACATGGATTCATTCAATAATTATTTAAAGTAAAAGCAGTGCATAATTTTATAAAAATAAAAATATTTTTGATTAAAAAAAAATAAAATTGGTTCTCGGTTAATATTTTTTCAGGTTAATAAAACCATGTATCAATCTCATAAAAAGGCTATAATTGTATAATATCCATCGGATTTTTATTTTATCATCTGTGCATTCTTGGCACATAACTTCACATATGGCTGGGGACTATAGTTCAGTAAATTGTCTTTAATTTGTTAACGTATAAACTGTTGAAAATAAACAAGAAAAAAATTGAAATTTCAGCAGCCTCTCAGACAGTTTCATTTTTATGACAGAATTTGGTAAATTAAGAATAATAAAAACCAACAATTTGTAATAGTAAAATAATTCTCGCCAAAAGGATTCAGGGGAGTTAACTCATGACAAAACCAATTCAAAGATGCATTATATAATCAGCATTAGGGCTATATACTGACTTAAAGGAGAATGCCTTTAGGTATATTATTGTTGTCTCTCTAACAAAGAAGAGTTCCAATTTATTTGTCTTTTGTCATGTAATATTAAACTTTTAACTTAACATTTCCTTGACCAAATTTAGGTTATGATTTTGTAATTCTTACAGATTTTCTTTTCACGATACAAATGTTAAGTTTTCAATTCTTTTATCAGGCAGGGAGCTAATTCATCCATTTTAATTACCAGACCTTATAATTATGAATTAAATTCTTTCATAAATCGACTATCTAAGTCTTAAATAACAATCTCTAATGAAAAAACCTGAAGGTACATAGGACAAAAGAATTGGACCTGTGGCCCAATTGCATGATCATAAGACAACTACATTTGGAATTTTCTCTTTTCTCTTCTTTATTAACAGCTTTCTTCTTCCTAATGACTCCCTTGACAATGCCTCCCTTTTGGCCTTTAATTGACCATTTGCCCCTGTGAGGAAGGCTTTGGGTTCTGTCTCCTGGCCGAGACATACGAGAGTCTTTTAAAATGGTAGTTGCTATTCCTGCTTAGTGCTCAGCATTTTGGGAATAGAACGACTGGTTTGCTCATTGTCAGTATGTGACTGGGTGGGGTGTCCTGCTGGGTGTCCTTTAGGAGCATGCTTCAGTGAGGTAGCACTATAAAGTTGGCATCACTTCCACGCTATCACAGGAGACGAACATAAACATACTGCAGTCTCCAAAAATACACATATGTATATGTACACCTCCTTCATGTATCTCACACACCTTAGCTGTTGATAGGACGTTAAACAATACTAAAACAAAACAAAAACAAACTAAACTCTAATGAAAAGAAACGATATTCTGTGCTGCTTATACTTTAATATGCAACATCAAAATACTGGGAATTCCATTCCAAAATGTCCTAGCTAGCTGTCTATAAAGGATCTACAAGTTATATTTTCACACACGCATATTTTTACACACGCTTGAAGGATCGTGGTGGCAGAGTGGTTAAGGTGTCCCGACACTCTATCACTAGCCTTCCACCTCTGGGTTGCGAGTTCGAAACCTACGTGGGGCAGTTACCAGGTACTGACTGTAGGCCGTTGTTTTTTTTTTCCCGGATACTCTGACTTTCCTCCACCTCCAAAACCTGGCACGTCCTTAAATGACCCTGGCTGTTAATAGGACGTTCAAAATAAACCAAATTCACACATGCACACATATATATATAGCATAATTATCCTCAAATTATCCCCTCCCTATAAGATAAAAGTTTTGTATGAAAAGTTGAGGTTGGCTTATTTATGAATCACTTACATATGTACGTGTATATATATGTATGCTATATATATGTATATGTACCTTTGATGATTATATAAAAATGAAAAAGGGGGCATATTTATGTATGTGGGCTTATTTGCAGATAAATACAGTAGGTATATTTATATATATTTGTGTGTGTGTGTGAAATATAGGTTAACTAGAAAAATAACATAATTCATCAGCCCACAGTAGAAAAGTGTTAGGACATACATTCTATATATAGACACAGGTACAATGTGAGTTTTACTCCTTCATTTGTCTGATTGTTACTGGCCCTCAGGTGTTCCATTAGCATTGTTATCTCCCTCAGAACTCCAGGTATTCAGTCTCACACTGGATGGGACTCACACTGTGTCCAAAGGTTTGAATGGCCGTAATTTACTCATAATAGGTCATTGATATGGTTGAGTGTTCACACTCCTGGGTTGACACGGTCGAGGAGTTGCCGGTCCCCGGGGAGAAAAGTCTACATTGTATACCTTAAAGAAATTAGTAAAGATAGATTAGGCCAGTTTCTATGACAGCTGGTATTTAAGTTAAGAAATTGTGACCTTTAAGATAGCTTACTCCAGTCTGACTAGCTGTATGAATCGGTACACTGTCCCTTGCAGGAATTACATGATTGTTATGTGATAGATTTCTGGGATTTAATTGTTGTTTGGTGACCGCATATGTACATGTAGACAGCTGTGTTTTAAGTGTCTGGAGACCTTGAGGAATATATGGTGTTACAGCTAATAACAGACATCAGAAAGGCATATTTATCTCAGTTAATTTTGATAAAAAATTTAAATCCTGTCATTCTGAAAGTCTGTTTCTTTGAATTTTGTCATGGCTGCCTGGAGTTGTTTTTATTGAAATTTGATCAACAGAGCACAGAGGAACTTAAAAAAGCAATTGCATTTTTGAATTGTGATTATTATACTTGTTTAATTGAAACTGACAAATTTAGATCCTGTTGAGCTTAAGCATTGTCTTGGAACTCAGGTTAAAGTTTAATTCATTGTGCTAAACGTCTGCCTTAATCTGCAGTGTGTTTGTCTCATCAATTTACCCGGTGTTTTTTCAACCTGGATTAAAGTAAGTAAAATAATGCTGTGTATGACCAATGTCATTCAATTGTTCTAGCTGTAATATCTTATTACATTAAAGAAAAACAATTTAAAGTATCGATTCTACCTTTCCAAACGGATTTCAATATCAGCAGATTCAACAGGTTGGGGAATTTACAAATTGCTTATACCTGTATACAAACTTGCCTATCAGAAAACTAAAAATATTAAAAATAGCCAATATCATTTTAAAGTTACCCTAACTTTATAAAAATATTTGTCCAAGTCACTTTAATTAATTTTTGAAACAGAGTGACATCAATTTTCTAAGTAGACAACACTTTCAGTAAACATCTTTCGGTAAAATATTATTGACCTTAAATTGTCGTAAGTTAATGTGACTTTAAATTATATATAAATACTGCAAAATTTACTGTATAAGCAGTTTTGGCTATTTTTAGTGAGAATCCATACTCTAATTGGCTTATAATTAGTCAAGTTTGCATATTATATGTAAGTTATGGCAGTTTTCCCCAACTTGTTCATTACTCTTAAAATAACTGCCAGCAAAAAAATATTAATTGCCAAAGAAAATTTCCTCTCAGAAAAATTTTCATTTTGGCAGTAACCTATAGATGTATTACGGAAAGACTCTGCTGTTGTAGAGAATTGTGACAGCTTTTATTTAGAACTTTTTCTTCTGTAAATATCTCATGTTTTCCAATATCGAATCATGCAACTATTGATGGCTTTTGTGTGAAAAGTTACACACATTAACATTTTATGCGAGCTCTTCTGTCGTAAGAGGTTTATAAATAATGGTGCTGAAGTGCTCCTTAATGTATTTCGGTGTCCATGTCGCTGTGTGTAAAAGAAGTTGTATCATTGTATGAGGTTCTAGTGATTGATACCGACATGGAAATGTACGAAAAGAGAAGATAAATAATCTGAAAAAAAAAGAATAATAAAACAACTCACAATTCTGTTTCTTATTTAATGATGGATGGATAAAGAACTGAATGGCCATACAAATTTTGTATATTTTATTTCGTTATTTCAAAGATTTTCTGACAAAAAAAATCTTCAAAACAAATCTATTTTTAAGTTTGTATATATTCCATCACTAAGAGGTACTCATTCACTCTACAGGGACTTGGCTCAAATTTCCAATCCCGAGGCCATGACAACTTAAGTTGATGATAAACTGAATATACATTTTTTTGGTACATGTGTCTTAATAAAACATATCTAAGTTTGAATATTGACATGATTTCTTGAAGGTCAAGGTCACTTTTAGAACAAATGGAATTTATGTGTCACTTTCTTGTTTTCAATTAATGTAGCAGCTTTTTAAGTCTATCAATGTAACTGAAGCTTAACATCATTTATTATACATTTGGTTTTTACATGCTACAGACAAACTCCATTATTAGCATAAAATTACCTATGTCTGCATTCCTTTTCATGTCCGATCATGGGAATTATAATATGCTAATGTCTGCTATCATTTTGCAAATATTTTTTGTACAATCCTTACTGTGATGATGCTTAAGTTTTTAAAAACATAAGTTTTATCTTACAGAACTAGTTCCTTGATGTACAGAATGACATGACATTCCGCGTCTCTGGGAAGGCAAACCACAATTTGCAGGGATGGATCCTGGAGGTCTGTCCACCAATCAGAGTGGCGCAGACTCCTCTGTAGTCAATGATACAGGTAAGGCCTTCTAATCAAATATTTTTGAGAACTTTTTAAAATGGAATTTCGTTACGTTGTTTATGTAGTTATAACAAATGTAGGTGAGTGTGTCCATGTGTCTAGATGTAGTTTGTCCATGTGTCTAGATGCAGTCTGTCAATTTGTCTAGTTGTAGTCTGTCCATGTGTCTAGATGAAGTCTGTCCATGTGTCTAGATGTAGTCTGTCAATGTGTCTAGATGAAGTCTGTCAATTTGTCTAGTTGTAGTCTGTCCATGTGTCTAGATGAAGTCTGTCAATGTGTCTAGATGTAGTCTGTCCATGTGTCTAGATGTAGTCTGTCCATGTGTCTAGATGAAGTCTGTCAATTTGTCTAGTTGTAGTCTGTCCATGTGTCTAGATATAGTCTGCCAATGTGTCTAGATGTAGTCTGTCCATGTGTCTAGATGTAGTCTGTCAATGTGTCTAGATGAGTCTGTCCATGTGTCTAGATGTAGTCTGTCAATGTGTCTAGATGAAGTCTGTCAATTTGTCTAGTTGTAGTCTGTCCATGTGTCTAGATGAAGTCTGTCAATGTGTCTAGATGTAGTCTGTCCATGTGTCTAGATGTAGTCTGTCCATGTGTCTAGATGAAGTCTGTCAATTTGTCTAGTTGTAGTCTGTCCATGTGTCTAGATATAGTCTGCCAATGTGTCTAGATGTAGTCTGTCCATGTGTCTAGATGTAGTCTGTCCATGTGTCTAGATGTAGTCTGTCCATGTGTCTAGATGTAGTCTGTACATGTGTTTAGATGAAGTCTGTCAATTGTCTAGATGAAGTCTGTCAATGTGTCTAGATGTAGCCTTAGTCTGTCCATGTGTCTAGATGTAGTCTGTCCATGTGTCTAGATGTAGTCTGTCCATGTATCTAGATGAAGTCTGTCAATGTGTCTAGATGTAGTCTGTCCATGTGTCTAGATGTAGTATGTCAATGTGTCTAGATGAAGTCTGTCAATGTGTCTAGATGTAGTCTATCCATGTGTCTAGATGAAGTTTGTCAATGTGTCTAGATGTAGTCTGTCCATGTGTCTAGATGAAGTCTGTCAATGTGTCTAGATGTAGCCTTAGTCTGTCCATGTGTCTAAATGTAATGTGTTCATGTGTCTAGTTGTAGTCTATCCATGTGTCTAGATGTAGTCTGTCCATGTGTCTAGATGTAGTCTGTCCATGTGTCTAGTTGTAGTCTGTCCATGTGTCTAGATGTAGTCTGTCTATGTGTCTTAATGTAGCCTGCCCATGTGTCTAGATGTAGTCTGTCCATGTGTCTAGATGTAGTCTATCCATGTGTCTAGATGTAGTCTGTCAATGTGTCTAGATGAAGTCTGTCAATGTGTCTAGATGTAGCCTTAGTCTATCCATGTGTCTAGATGTAGTCTGTCCATGTGTCTAGATGAAGTCTGTCAATGTGTCTAGATGTAGCCTTAGTCTGTCCATGTGTCTAGATGTAGTCTGTCCATGTGTCTAGATGTAGTCTGTCCATGTATCTAGATGAAGTCTGTCAATGTGTCTAGATGTAGTCTGTCCATGTGTCTAGATTTAGTATGTCAATGTGTCTAGATGAAGTCTGTCAATGTGCCTAGATGTAGTCTATCCATGTGTCTAGATGAAGTTTGTCAATGTGTCTAGATGTAGTCTGTCCATGTGTCTAAATGAAGTCTGTCAATGTGTCTAGATGTAGCCTTAGTCTGTCCATGTGTCTAGATGTAGTCTGTCCATGTGTCTAGTTGTAGTTTATCCATGTGTCTAGATGTAGTCTGTCCATGTGTCTAGATGTAGTCTGTCCATGTGTCTAGATGTAGTCTGTCCATGTGTCTAGATGAAGTCTGTCAATGTGTCTAGTTGTAGTCTGTCCATGTGTCTAGATGAAGTCTGTTAATGTGTTTAGATGTAGTCTGTCTATGTGTCTAAATGTAGCCTGCCCATGTGTCTAGATGTAGAATATCTATGGCTCAAGTTGCAGTCTGTCCAGGTGTCTAGATGTAGTCTGTCCATGTGTCTTGATGTAATCTTATTCTGACGATGTGTCTAGTTGTAGTCTGACCATGTGTCTAGCTGTAGTCTGTCCATGTGTCTAGATTAAGTCTGCCCTTGCATCTAGATTTGTTACAGATTGTCCCTCACCACATATTGGTGAATTCTTCCGTGCATCTTAAAGCTTTATCACATTCTTTCTCTTAGAAACCTGTGACCAGTCATTTAATCATAGCATTTATATATTTCTGTCAGCTTTACACAAGCTTCTTCCCAGAACCTGACTTTTAATGACAGTTATGACATGTAATAAATTCTAGCATAATTCAATGTTATCTAAAATCAACTATCATTAATTAGGTATGTAAGCTCTGTCAGAAAAAAGTTGTTTGACAGCTGAAGTCTATTCATTAGCATGACTGACTTTTAATGTAATTTGAAATGACTTGTACTCTTGTATTTTTGTTCCCTTTTTGTTTGTAACATTGCGTTCCTTTAAGATGTCTTCTAGTAACATTATGTTCCATTCAAGTGTGTTTTGGTATCATTTTATTCCATTTAGGTATCTTAGTGACATTGTCTACCCTTGTGTTTGGGTAACATTGAATACCCTTTGTGTTTTAGTAACATTGTGTTCCCTTTAGTTGTCATAGTAACATTGTGTTCCCTTTAGGTGTTATGGTAGCATTGTGTTCCATTCAAGTGTTTGATTAACATTGTGTTCCCTTTAGTTGTCATAGTAACATTGTGTTCCCTTTAGTTGTCATAGTAACATTGTGTTCCCTTTAGTTGTCACAGTAACATTGTGTTCCCTTTAGTGGTCATAGTAACATTGTGTTCCCTTTAGTTGTCATAGTAACATTGTGTTCCCTTTAGTTGTCATAGTAACATTGTGTTCCCTGTGAGCTTATGCCATACTGTGGCGTCCAGCATCTGGCATCTGTCCGTCAACAATTGACTTCTTCTTAACCACTGATCAGAATTTAACCAAATTTGGTTTGAAGCATCCCTAGATGACTGGGATTCAAATAATGGGGCTGACCCCCAAGGGACCAGAGGGATGAGGCCAAAAGGGGCCATTTGGCAATATCTCTGGATTATATGTATTTAGGTAATATTGTGTTCCCTTTTAGTTTCTGGTGAAAAAAGACCATGCTTGATTCGTCTTCAAAGCTTGTTGCTGTTGAATTATGATCTTGTCTGTAATACTAAAGCAAAACCTACCTAAAATGACCATACCGAATGTATTTTGGGTTAAAATGTATTATTCCAGAAGACTTCATCCCTAAGTGCCTACATATATTAGACAGTCTGTGAGCTATTGGTATCCTTGTTTAACACATACCTCTATTATGGCTATTGTTAAAACACTACAATGTAAGATGCCATCAGAAACGCCGCTATTAAAATTAGGTTTATCTTCAAATGCAAATTCATTTTATCATCTAGAAGATGATATCCATCAAGAATCTAAACTGGAATCCGTAGGAAAAAAAATCCATTAACATTAATTAATTAAAAGCCACAAATGTCACCTCTCCATTTGGCACACCTGATCTGGACTGTATGCCAGAGTGTTTCTCGGCTACACATTGTGTGTTGTATGGTTACAATAGTATTTTCGGTCGTTACAACAGGTGACGGGGATATGTGTAGCATTGTACAATTGGCAGACCATATAAAACGACTTCTGCATGTTACGTTTTAGACAGTTTGATGGCCAACAAAAAATCGTGGAAGGAACCAAATATTATATGAAAGTACTGAACTCATTTATGTTAATTACAATGTAAAGAAATGGAATCATTTTGAATTGGTAACTTGTTAGCTCTAACCGAAAAGCTCTAACTGAATTGGTTAAGTTGTAACTCTTAGATACTCTTCAATTATTAAAAGTCCTTTTCTATAAAATCATTCTCTATAATTCAATTTGTATTAAAAGAGTTATAATTTGTATCCCCCTGCAATGAGTCTGCAATTGATAAAGGCATTATGTAGCAGATATAACCAAGCAAGGATATTGCTCTACCTGTTTCATTAATTAGATTGCATTTTAACCGTCCAAGTTCAAAATTAAAGTCAATGTCACTTATATATATATATCAATAGTTTTTGATATCTTTGCTCAACCGACTTCATTAATGATCCAATTGTCCAAAAACTTTATGCACTTAATCCCAATGGTCATCACTGAAATGTGCAAGTTTGTATTTCAAACAACACAGGGATCAAAATTGAGGTCATTGTTACTATAAATAGATTTACATTAGTGATTAGTGTATGGTGTCCCAGGGTTCCAGTTTACCTGCATGAATGACATTATTGTCACCAATGAGACTTTATGACATTGTTTGTGACAAGAATAGGGATGTACCTGTGTAAATTGATAATTTTCCTAGACTCCTAAAAATCACATACATGCATACTGGTGTTAAAATCATTCGTTTCTCTAAGTGAAATACATTTCAGACTTTCAAAGTTCCATTAGCTGAATTTATATGAAACTTGCCAGGATTGGTCCTGAGATATATGAATGTGAGTTTGTTATTATCTATAAGGACAATCCAAAATGGCCACCATGCCTACAATCTTGAAAATTCTATTTGAACTTTTAGCTGTGGGATATGTAGCCAATAGTGGCAAAGTTCAGGTACTTTACCCAACATGATGCTGTTAATTTTTGACGTGACCAGACGTTGGCATGGCAACAGTCGCCAGAGAGTTATTCTGGGACATGATGGAACAAGTTACTAGCAGTGAGATGTTGGTTAATGTGTGTGTTAGGAATAATCCCGAGTTGATGATGACAATGTTCAGCCATTTTTCAGGTTGGCTGGAAATCAAAGGTGATCGACTTGAGATTAGCTGAGAAATTTCAGGAAAGATCTCAAAATAATCCCTTGTAATTTTTATAGGTCCTTAATTGAAAATGGTCACCAATATATTGATTAATTGCTTTCTTGAAAAGCACATTTTTCAGCAATGATCTTGACAGATTATCTCAAAAAAAACTATTTTGATAATTTGGAAATACAACAGAATTTTCTGCTATTAGACATCTGTAGAAGTTGTAAGTACAGAACGTATGCTGTTCTTCCTTGTACTGTCTGTATAGTTTACAGTACTGATCTGTCTATAGTTTACAGTACTGATCTGTCTGTATAGTTTACAGTACTGATCTGTCTGTATAGTTTACAGTACTGATCTGTCTGTATAGTTTACAGTACTGATCTGTCTGTATAGTTTACAGTACTGATCTGTCTATAGTTTACAGTACTGATCTGTCTGTATAGTTTACAGTACTGATCTGTCTGTATAGTTTACAGTACTGATCTGTCTATAGTTTACAGTACTGATCTGTCTATAGTTTACAGTACTGATCTGTCTGTATAGTTTACAGTACTGATCTGTCTATAGTTTACAGTACTGATCTGTCTATAGTTTACAGTACTGATCTGTCTGTATAGTTTACAGTACTGATCTGTCTATAGTTTACAGTACTGATCTGTCTGTATAGTTTACAGTACTGATCTGTCTATAGTTTACAGTACTGATCTGTCTGTATAGTTTACAGTACTGATCTGTCTGTATAGTTTACAGTACTGATCTGTCTATAGTTTACAGTACTGATCTGTCTGTATAGTTTACAGTACTGATCTGTCTATAGTTTACAGTACTGATCTGTCTGTATAGTTTACAGTACTGATCTGTCTGTATAGTTTACAGTACTGATCTGTCTGTATAGTTTACAGTACTGATCTGTCTGTATAGTTTACAGTACTGATCTGTCTGTATAGTTTACAGTACTGATCTGTCTGTATAGTTTACAGTACTGATCTGTCTATAGTTTACAGTACTGATCTGTCTGTATAGTTTACAGTACTGATCTGTCTATAGTTTACAGTACTGATCTGTCTGTATAGTTTACAGTACTGATCTGTCTATAGTTTACAGTACTGATCTGTCTGTATAGTTTACAGTACTGATCTGTCTATAGTTTACAGTACTGATCTGTCTGTATAGTTTACAGTACTGATCTGTCTGTATAGTTTACAGTACTGATCTGTCTGTATAGTTTACAGTACTGATCTGTCTGTATAGTTACAGTACTGATCTGTCTATAGTTTACAGTACTGATCTGTCTGTATAGTTTACAGTACTGATCTGTCTATAGTTTACAGTACTGATCTGTCTATAGTTTACAGTACTGATCTGTCTATAGTTTACAGTACTGATCTGTCTGTATAGTTTACAGTACTGATCTGTCTGTATAGTTTACAGTACTGATCTGTCTGTATAGTTTACAGTACTGATCTGTCTATAGTTTACAGTACTGATCTGTCTGTATAGTTTACAGTACTGATCTGTCTGTATAGTTTACAGTACTGATCTGTCTGTATAGTTTACAGTACTGATCTGTCTGTATAGTTTACAGTACTGATCTGTCTGTATAGTTTACAGTACTGATCTGTCTGTATAGTTTACAGTACTGATCTGTCTGTATAGTTTACAGTACTGATCTGTCTGTATAGTTTACAGTACTGATCTGTCTATAGTTTACAGTACTGATCTGTCTGTATAGTTTACAGTACTGATCTGTCTGTATAGTTTACAGTACTGATCTGTCTATAGTTTACAGTACTGATCTGTCTATAGTTTACAGTACTGATCTGTCTATAGTTTACAGTACTGATCTGTCTATAGTTTACAGTACTGATCTGTCTGTATAGTTTACAGTACTGATCTGTCTATAGTTTACAGTACTGATCTGTCTGTATAGTTTACAGTACTGATCTGTCTGTATAGTTTACAGTACTGATCTGTCTGTATAGTTTACAGTACTGATCTGTCTGTATAGTTACAGTACTGATCTGTCTGTATAGTTTACAGTACTGATCTGTCTGTATAGTTTACAGTACTGATCTGTCTATAGTTTACAGTACTGATCTGTCTGTATAGTTTACAGTACTGATCTGTCTATAGTTTACAGTACTGATCTGTCTGTATAGTTTACAGTACTGATCTGTCTGTATAGTTTACAGTACTGATCTGTCTGTATAGTTTACAGTACTGATCTGTCTGTATAGTTTACAGTACTGATCTGTCTGTATAGTTTACAGTACTGATCTGTCTGTATAGTTTACAGTACTGATCTGTCTATAGTTTACAGTACTGATCTGTCTGTATAGTTTACAGTACTGATCTGTCTGTATAGTTTACAGTACTGATCTGTCTGTATAGTTTACAGTACTGATCTGTCTGTATAGTTTACAGTACTGATCTGTCTGTATAGTTTACAGTACTGATCTGTCTGTATAGTTTACAGTACTGATCTGTCTGTATAGTTTACAGTACTGATCTGTCTATAGTTTACAGTACTGATCTGTCTGTATAGTTTACAGTACTGATCTGTCTATAGTTTACAGTACTGATCTGTCTGTATAGTTTACAGTACTGATCTGTCTGTATAGTTTACAGTACTGATCTGTCTGTATAGTTTACAGTACTGATCTGTCTATAGTTTACAGTACTGATCTGTCTGTATAGTTTACAGTACTGATCTGTCTGTATAGTTTACAGTACTGATCTGTCTGTATAGTTTACAGTACTGATCTGTCTATAGTTTACAGTACTGATCTGTCTGTATAGTTTACAGTACTGATCTGTCTATAGTTTACAGTACTGATCTGTCTGTATAGTTTACAGTACTGATCTGTCTGTATAGTTTACAGTACTGATCTGTCTATAGTTTACAGTACTGATCTGTCTGTATAGTTTACAGTACTGATCTGTCTGTATAGTTTACAGTAAACTAGTACAGTACTGATCTGTCTGTATAGTTTACAGTACTGATCTGTCTGTATAGTTTACAGTACTGATCTGTCTGTATAGTTTACAGTACTGATCTGTCTTATAGTTTACAGTACTGATCTGTCTATAGTTTACAGTACTGATCTGTCTGTATAGTTTACAGTACTGATCTGTCTATAGTTTACAGTACTGATCTGTCTGTATAGTTTACAGTACTGATCTGTCTGTATAGTTTACAGTACTGATCTGTCTGTATAGTTTACAGTACTGATCTGTCTGTATAGGTTACAGTACTGATCTGTGTATAGTTTACAGTACTGATCTGTCTATAGTTTACAGTACTGATCTGTCTATATAGTTTACAGTACTGATCTGTCTGTATAGTTTACAGTACTGATCTGTCTATAGTTTACAGTACTGATCTGTCTGTATAGTCTACAGTACTGATCTGTCTGTATAGTTTACAGTACTGATCTGTCTGTATAGTCTACAGTACTGATCTGTCTGTATAGTTTACAGTACTGATCTGTCTGTATAGTTTACAGTACTGATCTGTCTATAGTTTACAGTACTGATCTGTCTGTATAGTTTACAGTACTGATCTGTCTATAGTTTACAGTACTGATCTGTCTGTATAGTTTACAGTACTGATCTGTCTGTATAGTTTACAGTACTGATCTGTCTGTATAGTTTACAGTACTGATCTGTCTGTATAGTTTACAGTACTGATCTGTCTGTATAGTTTACAGTACTGATCTGTCTATAGTTTACAGTACTGATCTGTCTGTATAGTTTACAGTACTGATCTGTCTATAGTTTACAGTACTGATCTGTCTGTATAGTTTACAGTACTGATCTGTCTATAGTTTACAGTACTGATCTGTCTGTATAGTTTACAGTACTGATCTGTCTGTATAGTTTACAGTACTGATCTGTCTGTATAGTTTACAGTACTGATCTGTCTGTATAGTTTACAGTACTGATCTGTCTGTATAGTTTACAGTACTGATCTGTCTATAGTTTACAGTACTGATCTGTCTATAGTTTACAGTACTGATCTGTCTGTATAGTTTACAGTACTGATCTGTCTATAGTTTACAGTACTGATCTGTCTGTATAGTTTACAGTACTGATCTGTCTGTATAGTTTACAGTACTGATCTGTCTGTATAGTTTACAGTACTGATCTGTGTATAGTTTACAGTACTGATCTGTCTGTATAGTTTACAGTACTGATCTGTCTATAGTTTACAGTACTGATCTGTCTATAGTTTACAGTACTGATCTGTCTGTATAGTTTACAGTACTGATCTGTCTATAGTTTACAGTACTGATCTGTCTGTATAGTTTACAGTACTGATCTGTCTATAGTTTACAGTACTGATCTGTCTATAGTTTACAGTACTGATCTGTCTGTATAGTTTACAGTACTGATCTGTCTATAGTTTACAGTACTGATCTGTCTATAGTTACAGTACTGATCTGTCTGTATAGTTTACAGTACTGATCTGTCTATAGTTTACAGTACTGATCTGTCGTATAGTTTACAGTACTGATCTGTCTGTATAGTTTACAGTACTGATCTGTCTGTATAGTTTACAGTACTGATCTGTCTGTATAGTTTACAGTACTGATCTGTCTGTATAGTTTACAGTACTGATCTGTCTATAGTTTACAGTACTGATCTGTCTGTATAGTTTACAGTACTGATCTGTCTGTATAGTTTACAGTACTGATCTGTCTATAGTTTACAGTACTGATCTGTCTGTATAGTTTACAGTACTGATCTGTCTATAGTTTACAGTACTGATCTGTCTGTATAGTTTACAGTACTGATCTGTGTGTATAGTTTACAGTACTGATCTGTCTATAGTTTACAGTACTGATCTGTCTATAGTTTACAGTACTGATCTGTGTGTATAGTTTACAGTACTGATCTGTCTATAGTTTACAGTACTGATCTGTCTGTATAGTTTACAGTACTGATCTGTCTGTATAGTTTACAGTACTGATCTGTCTGTATAGTTTACAGTACTGATCTGTCTATAGTTTACAGTACTGATCTGTCTGTATAGTTTACAGTACTGATCTGTCTATATAGTTTACAGTACTGATCTGTCTGTATAGTCTACAGTACTGATCTGTCTGTATAGTTTACAGTACTGATCTGTCTGTATAGTTTACAGTACTGATCTGCCTGTATAGTTTACAGTACTGATCTGTCTGTATAGTTTACAGTACTGATCTGCCTGTATAGTTTACAGTACTGATCTGTCTGTATAGTTTACAGTACTGATCTGTCTATAGTTTACAGTACTGATCTGTCTATAGTTTACAGTACTGATCTGTCTGTATAGTTTACAGTACTGATCTGTCTGTATAGTTTACAGTACTGATCTGTCTATAGTTTACAGTACTGATCTGTCTGTATAGTTTACAGTACTGATCTGTCTATAGTTTACAGTACTGATCTGTCTATAGTTTACAGTACTGATCTGTCTATAGTTTACAGTACTGATCTGTCTATAGTTTACAGTACTGATCTGTCTGTATAGTTTACAGTACTGATCTGTCTGTATAGTTTACAGTACTGATCTGTCTATAGTTTACAGTACTGATCTGTCTGTATAGTTTACAGTACTGATCTGTCTGTATAGTTTACAGTACTGATCTGTCTATAGTTTACAGTACTGATCTGTCTATAGTTTACAGTACTGATCTGTCTGTAGTTTACAGTACTGATCTGTCTATAGTTTACAGTACTGATCTGTCTGTAGTTTACAGTACTGATCTGCCTGTAGAGGTTACAGTACTGATCTGTCTGTATAGTTTACAGTACTGATCTGTCTATAGTTTACAGTACTGATCTGTCTATAGTTTACAGTACTGATCTGTCTGTAGTTTACAGTACTGATCTGTCTATAGTTTACAGTACTGATCTGTCTATAGTTTACAGTACTGATCTGTCTATAGTTTACAGTACTGATCTGTCTGTAGTTTACAGTACTGATCTGTCTATATAGTTTACAGTACTGATCTGTCTGTAGTTTACAGTACTGATCTGCCTGTAGAGGTTAAAGTACTGATCTGTCTGTATAGTTTACAGTACTGATCTGTCTATAGTTTACAGTACTGATCTGTCTGTATAGTTTACAGTACTGATCTGTCTATAGTTTACAGTACTGATCTGTATAGTTTACAGTACTGATCTGTCTGTATAGTTTACAATACTGATCTGTCTGTATAGTTTACAATACTGATCTGTCTGTATAGTTTACGGTACTGATCTGTCTGTATAGTCTACAGTACTGATCTGTCTGTATAGTTTACAGTACTGATCTGTCTGTATAGTTTACAGTACTGATCTGTCTGTATAGTTTACAGTACTGATCTGTCTATAGTTTACAGTACTGATCTGTCTGTATAGTTTACAGTACTGATCTGTCTATATAGTTTACAGTACTGATCTGTCTGTATAGTCTACAGTACTGATCTGTCTGTATAGTTTACAGTACTGATCTGTCTGTATAGTTTACAGTACTGATCTGCCTGTATAGTTTACAGTACTGATCTGTCTGTATAGTTTACAGTACTGATCTGCCTGTATAGTTTACAGTACTGATCTGTCTGTATAGTTTACAGTACTGATCTGTCTATAGTTTACAGTACTGATCTGTCTATAGTTTACAGTACTGATCTGTCTGTATAGTTTACAGTACTGATCTGTCTGTATAGTTTACAGTACTGATCTGTCTATAGTTTACAGTACTGATCTGTCTGTATAGTTTACAGTACTGATCTGTCTATAGTTTACAGTACTGATCTGTCTATAGTTTACAGTACTGATCTGTCTATAGTTTACAGTACTGATCTGTCTATAGTTTACAGTACTGATCTGTCTGTATAGTTTACAGTACTGATCTGTCTGTATAGTTTACAGTACTGATCTGTCTATAGTTTACAGTACTGATCTGTCTGTATAGTTTACAGTACTGATCTGTCTATAGTTTACAGTACTGATCTGTCTATAGTTTACAGTACTGATCTGTCTGTATAGTTTACAGTACTGATCTGTCTGTATAGTTTACAGTACTGATCTGTCTATAGTTTACAGTACTGATCTGTCTATAGTTTACAGTACTGATCTGTCTGTAGTTTACAGTACTGATCTGTCTATATAGTTTACAGTACTGATCTGTCTGTAGTTTACAGTACTGATCTGCCTGTAGAGGTTACAGTACTGATCTGTCTGTATAGTTTACAGTACTGATCTGTCTATAGTTTACAGTACTGATCTGTCTATAGTTTACAGTACTGATCTGTCTGTAGTTTACAGTACTGATCTGTCTATATAGTTTACAGTACTGATCTGTCTATAGTTTACAGTACTGATCTGTCTGTAGTTTACAGTACTGATCTGTCTATATAGTTTACAGTACTGATCTGTCTGTAGTTTACAGTACTGATCTGCCTGTATAGGTTACAGTACTGATCTGTCTGTATAGTTTACAGTACTGATCTGTCTATAGTTTACAGTACTGATCTGTCTGTATAGTTTACAGTACTGATCTGTCTATAGTTTACAGTACTGATCTGTATAGTTTACAGTACTGATCTGTCTGTATAGTTTACAATACTGATCTGTCTGTATAGTTTACAGTACTGATCTGTCTGTATAGTTTACGGTACTGATCTGTCTGTATAGTCTACAGTACTGATCTGTCTATATAGTTTACAGTACTGATCTGTCTATAGTTTACAGTACTGATCTGTCTGTATAGTTTACAGTACTGATCTGTCTGTAGTTTACAGTACTGATCTGTCTGTATAGTTTACAGGACTGATCTGCCCGTATAGTTTACAGTACTGATCTGTCTGTATAGTTTACAGTACTGATCTGCCTGTAGAGGTTACAGTACTGATCTGCCTGTAGAGGTTACAGTACTCAGGTTTGCCTGTAGAGGTTACAGTACTCGGGTCTGCCTGTAGAGGTTACAGTACTCAGGTCTGCCAGTAGAGGTTACAGTACTGGTCTGCCTGTAGAGGTTACAGCACTCAGGTCTGCCAGTAGAGGTTACAGTACTGGTCTGCCAGTAGAGGTTACAGTACTGGTCTGCCAGTAGAGGTTACAGTACTCAGGTCTGCCTGTAGAGGTTACAGTACTCAGGTTTGCCTGTAGAGGTTACTGTACTCAGGTCTGCCCGTAGAGTTTAATAGAAACTGCCTATTCACCGATTAAACCAATGCCCTTACTTAAAAAAAGAACTACAGTCAAACCTGCTCTAACAGCCACCTTGAATAAGCGGCCTCCTCCGTTAAGCGGCCAGTCTGTGGTCCGCCCGATGGAAAACACTATATAATGAACTTTAAATAAGCGGTCACCTGTCTTATGCGGCAAACGACCTCAAAAATCTGCCCCAAGTCGTTGTATCGTCCTGTATTAAGCGGCCATTTTGTTCGGAAGTAGGCATCCGTGATGATCACATTACCAGGTATTTTTATCAAATTTATCAAAACTTTGATCTTTGTTGGTTTTCATTTCAAAATACACTGTACATGGTACATTGTTATCAATATCAATAAGTGCATTATAATATGATTAATTCAATAAACTGTTGAAAAAAGAATTGGGCAACAGGCCGTTTCTGGCCAACCTGGTTTAGGCAGCCACCTCTCTTAAGCAGCCAATATCTGTCGGTCCCTTGGGTGGCCACTTAATACAGGTTTGACTGTAATTGGTAATTAATTGGTAATTGTTTGTTCTCCCAGGTATTCTATACTTGCTACTGAGTTCATGACCACGGTCCAGACTTCTTCTTGATGATAATGAGAGTGTACATGTTTATATGTAACATACAATATTTATTCATTTTATAAAGACAACAATAAAATCACTACAGGTCTGAAGACTCGGATCAGAACATCCATGATTACAGAGATAGAAATGAAACAATTTCAAAGACCTGATTACAACATGCTTTTAAATGTTGTAATTAAGACGGGAAGACTTTAAGGAAGACATTCCCGTGTCACTCATTTTCCCAGGAATCCTTTTAAGTTGGCACCTCTTCTCTGGAATAACTTTCCTCTTTTAAGTATTTTTCTGGGGTATTTTTTGACAGTTTAGCCTTAATGATTATCTGACATTATCTAAGTGAAGAAAATCTTCAGGAAGAATGCATAATTTTTAAATTTTGTCAAAAGAATTGACAAGTTCATGATCTCTTGTCTGAATTGGTTATAATCAGGGGAGGTAATTGTAAGGTTTTATTGTGTGATTTGATTGGTTAATAGTCAGGGGAAGGTTTATAGTTAGGGAAGGGTTAAAGGTCAGGGGAGGTAATCATTAGGGTTTTTTAGGTCATCTGACCCAAAGGGTCAGGATGACCTATAGCCATCGTGCTTCGTCCGTCGTCGTCCGCCGTGCGTAAACTTTTTCATTCAAAACGCTACTCCTCCTTAACCCTTGGGTGGATTACTTCCAAATTTGGTTTGAAGCATTATCGGGAGAGGGCAATCATATTTTGTATAAATGAGGCTGGTCTGACCCCTGGGGCCCAAGGGGCGGGACCCCAAAAAGGGAACTTTTGTGAATGTTTGCTATAAAATCCTACTCCTCCTTAACCCTTTGGTGGATTTCAACCAGATATGGTGTGAAACATCATTGGATGGTGTGTAACATCATTGGGGGAGGGCGATCATATTTTATATAAATGAGGCTGGTGTGACCCCTGGGGCCTGAGGGGAGGGGCCTGAGGGGAGGGGCCCCAAAAGGGGAACTTTGATGAAATTTTGCTATAAAATCCTACTTCTCTCTAACCCTTTGGTGGATTAATACCAAATATGGTGTGAAACATCCTGTGGGAAGGGTGGTCATATTTTATATAAACGAGGCTAGTGTGACCCCTGGGGCCTGAGGGGCGGGGCCCCAAAAGGAGAACGTTGGTGAATTTTTTCTATTAAATCCTAATCCTCCTTAACCTTTTGGTGGATTACAACCAAATTTGATGTGAAACATAAGGTGACGGTAATCATATTTTATAATGAGACAGGTCTGACCCCTGGGGAAAGAAAGATGGGGCAAAAGGAGCGCTTAGGTTAAACATTTCTTTAAAATGCTATTCCTCCTTAATGCCTTAATTGACTACAACCATATTTAGTATGAAACATCATTGGGGAAGGGCAATCCTAATTAATATAAATGAGTCTTGTTTGACCCATTGGGACAGAGGGGCATGCCCCAAAAATGGGAACTTGGCTAAAATTTTGCTTTAAGATGCTGCTCTTCCTGGATAAGCTAAATGGATAAAAACCAAATTTGATCTGAAACATAACTGGCTGCGTATAGATAATTTATGGTAATAATGCTGGATTGAGGGTCGTGTCCCTGCTGTAAGTGTTTGTCAGATGACCGTTAAGGCCCATGGGCCTCTTGTTGTGTGATTTGATGGTTTATAGTCAGGGGAGGTAATCATTAGGGTTTTATTGTGTGATTTGATGGTTTATAGTCAGGGGAGGTAATTGTAAGGTTTTATTGTGTGATTTGATTGGTTATTAGTCAGGGGGAGGTTTATAGTTAGGGAAGGGTTAATGGTCAGGGGAGGTAATTGTAAGGTTTTATTGTGTGATTTGATTGGTTTATAGTCAGGGGAGGTAATTGTAAGGTTTTATTGTGTGATTTGATTGGTTAATGGTCAGGGGAAGGTTTATAGTTAGGGAAGGGTAAATGGTCAGGGGAGGTACTTGTAAGGTTTTATTGTGTGATTTGATTGGTTTATAGTCAGGGGAGGTAATTGTAAGGTTTTATTGTGTGATTTGATTGGTTAATAGTCAGGGGAAGGTTTATAGTTAGGGAAGGGTTAATGGTCAGGGGAGGTAATTGTAAGGTTTTATTGTGTGATTTGATTGGTTTATAGTCAGGGGAGGTAATTGTAAGGTTTTATTGTGTGATTTGATTGGTTTATATTCAGGGGAGGGTTAATGGTCAGGGGAGGTAATCATTAGGATTTAATTGTGTGATTTGATTGGTTTATACTCAGGGGAGGTAGTTATAAGGTTTTAATTGTGTGATTTGATTGGTTTATACTCAGGGGATGGTTTATACTCAGGGAAGGGTTTATACTCAGGGGAGGGTTTGTACTCAGGGGAGGATTTATACTCAGGGGAGGGTTTGTACTCAGGGGAGGGATTGTACTCAGGGGAGGTAATCATTAGGGTTTAATTGTGTGATTTGATAGGTTTATATTCAGGGGGAGTTTCATATAGTCAGGGGAGGTAATCATAAGGTTTTAGTTGTTTGATTTAAGCGGGTACTACTAAAAAACATGTATATATTTGGAAATATTTGCAAGGGATTTAATTTGGCAAAATTTATGGTCCTTGAATACAGCTCGAATGTGAATACCCAGCAAATAAAATTATATTCAAAAACAAATATATACAAGTTTTCCCTACAGAATATTTAGGCATGGCTGTGCAAAATTCTATACGCCCACGAAGTAGTTCTGAATAGGACAAGCATGAAATATTTAACAGCTATGCAGTAAGTTGGAATGAACACCTCAGTGATTTAAATGATCATTACTAGTGTTTATTTTAGTAAATGATACCAATTTTATATTATTGATACTTCATTGCTGAATGCTATTTTTTGTTGTCTAGATATTTTTACTCCGATTTCATTTGACCAGGATGCACTTTGCTGAAGTGAAGTGAAGAACAGATTTTATAACTGATTAAGTGTGATTCGTTCACAGAGAATTGATAATTTCCTAAGGGGGTGATAAAAGGGCATTTCTCAACAAGTGCTTTTGGAAGAAGGCTATAATTGCCAACAGGACCAACGTGCCAAGCCTCTGGAGAATTTTATTGTGAGATGGATGGTGAAAGAACACTAAAACATGGCAGTCTGATGAGGGATAACTGTGTGAATCTCATTACCCAGATTTACGATTAAACGGTCCTCTTTTTAGTTCTTCTCCTCTCAAAGGGTTAATTTCATTACTAACACTTGACCTCTGTAGATCATAAGAGCGCGACATTTTATACCAATCAATGTCCATGTATTGTCCAGTTTGACAGTCCCTGCATGTCGAAAGCTGATTCTGAGAGTAACGATGGCCAGACTCGCTCTCCCAATGTTGTCCAGTTTGACAGTCCCAGTGTCCGACTGATTTTGAAAGTAATGATGGTCAAACTCACTTTACCTGTGTTGTCCAGTTTGACCGCCCCTGCATGTAGAAAGCTGTTTCTGAGAGGAATGGTGGTCAGACTCCCTATCCCTGTGTTGTCCAGTTTGACCGCCCCTGCATGTCCACAGCTGATTCTTAGAGTAATGGTGGTCAGACTCCCTATCCCTGTGTTGTCCAGTTTGACCGCCCCTGTCTTGCATATATTCTGGTTGTAATGATGGTCAGACTCCCTGTCCATGTGTTGTCCAGTTTGACCGCCCCTGTCTGGCATATATTCTGGTTATAATGATGGTCAGACATCCTATCCCTGTGTTGTCCAGTTTGACCGCCCCTGTCTGGCATATATTCTGGTTGTAATGATGGTCAGACTCCCTATCCCTGTGTTGTCCAGTTTGACCGCCCCTGTCTGGCATATATTCTGGTTGTAATGATGGTCAGACACTGGTGTTGACTCATATATTTCTTAATTTGTAAGTTCTACAATATTCACATAAATAATATTTGTCCAGTAAATTGCAGGTAAATGACTCTTATGTTGACTAAATTGATTAAAAGATATCTGTTACATATTTTATTTTCACTCTCAATAAAAGACACATTTAGGTCCCATTTGACACTAATTGTATGTAGCCACACAGATGAAAGCAAGTGACTGTGTGTAAGCTTGTAGTTTTAAGACATTAGAAGCTTAAGTGTTCATGCTGCAGTAAGTATACTGTACAACAATGGCTGACCAGCTAATTGGTAGTCTAGTGATCTTAACTACCTGGCTGGTTTATTGATTTTACCTATGTAAAGTTTGACCTTATTTATAACACATAAAATATGATATTTTTCTACGATCTAGTACCCTTAGGTAGCCATGATGAGAATTGTTCCTGGAAACCATTTTCTGGCTTAGTCTCCATTTAAATGGAATCCTCATATAAAAGATCGGCTAATTAATTCAGGTCAAAATATAAACATACTAGATAAGAAAATTATGCAGTTACATTATTATTATAATTCTGTAAACACAAATATATTTGTGTAATTTTAAGCTCACCTGGACCGAAGGTCCGGTGAGCTTATGTCATGGCGCAGAGTCCGTCTTCCGTCCGTCGTACGTCAACATTTGCTTCAAATCGCTACTAGTCAAAAAGTTCTTATTGGATTTTGAGCAAATTTGGTCAGAAACATCCTTGGCAGAAGGGGAACAGATTTTGCATAAATGGTGACTCTGACCCCCGAGGGGTTAAAGGGGCGGGGCACAATAGCGGAAATAGAGGTTATTCCTTTAAATCGCTACTTGTCATAAAGTTATGAATGGATTTAAACCCAATTTGGTCAGAAACATCCTTGGAGGAAGCGGAACAGATTTTGCATAAATGGTGACTCTGACCCCCGAGGGGCCAAAGGGGCGGGGCCCAATAGCGGAAATAGAGGTAATTCCTTTAAATCGCTACTAGTCATAAAGTTATGAATGGATTTGAACCCAATTTAGTCAGAAACATCCTTGGGGGAAGGGGAACAGATTTTGCATAAATGGTGACTCTGACCCCAAAGGGGTGGGGCCCAATAGGGGAAATAGAGGTAATGTCTTTAAATCACTACTACTCATAAAGTTATGAATGGATTTGAACCCAATTTGGTCAGAAACATCCTGAAAGGAAGGGGAACAGATTTGCATAAATGGTGACTCTGACCCCCGAGGGGCCAAAGGGGCGGGGCCCAATAGAGGAAATAGAGGTAATTCCTTTAAATCGCTACTTGTCATAAAGTTATCAATGGATTTAAACCCAATTTGGTCAGAAACATCCTTGGGGGAAGGGGAACAGATTTTGCTTAAATGGTGCCTCTGACCCCTGAGGGGCCAAAGGGGCGTGGCACAATAGCGGAAATAGAGGTAATTCCTTTAAATCGCTACTAGTCATAAAGTTATGAATGGATTTGAACCCAATTTGGTCAGAAACATCCTTAAAGGAAGGGAAACAGATTTTGCATAAATGGTGACTCTGACCCTCGAGGGGGAGACCCAATTTTTATAACACAATGGCATCTGGATCTGACCTCAGGTCCAATCAATGATGTGTACATTATCATGTTGAATCAATTGAAAAATTAAGTCAACTTTAATCCTTTTCTGGAATTTAACAAAATGGCCGAAACATGGCCATCTTGGATTTTAAGAATTGAAGTTTGTTATCACTATTTCTTTAACTGTACTGGAGGGATATTCCTCAAACTTCATGTGTAGGTTCCGCTTGTTAATGTTATCAGATTAAGAGGAAAATGACAGACAATCAGTCAGACATAGAACCAATAATGACTATTCAGGTGTGGGCACCAAGATCCCTCTGGGATATCTTGGTCTATGGTGCTATATGTGTTTGTTATTCAATCTGTCCATCCATCTGTCGGCTTTCTGCTCTGCAGATCTGTCTAATGGCTACCTTGTTTTACCTACTTGTAAGGTCACAATATCAAATGTGTGATCTTTATCCAAAAGTGTTCTGATGTTAAATTTTGCTGTGGCCCCCACCCTAACTTTAAGTTTTTTTTAGTATTTTATATTTTACAGTGTTTGGTACCCTGACTTGTTGTTTGATAGCTTTTATATTTTACAGCGGTTGTCCCCCTAGCTTTGAGAGCATTTCATATTTCACAGAGGTTGCCCCCTGTGACATGGATAATAAATTATATCTTACAGTGTGAGGCACCCTAGCTTTTTATTTGATAGTATTTTATATTTTACAACGGTTGACCTCCATGACATTGAGAATGTTTTATATTTTACAGTGATTGACACCATAACTTATTGTTTGACAGTATTTTATATTTTACAGTGGTTGGTCCCCACCCTAACTTGATGTTTCATAGTATTTTATATTTTACAGTGGTTGACACCCTAACTTGTTGTTTGACAGTATTTTATATATTACAGTGTTTGGTCCCCCCCCCCCTAACTTGTTGTTTGACAGTATTTTATATTTTACAGTGGTTGGTCCCCACCCTAACTTGTTGTTTGACAGTATTTTATATTTTACATTGGTTGGTCCCCACCCTAACTTATTGTTTCATAGTATTTTATATTTTACAGTGATTGGTCCCCACCCTAACTTGTTGTTTCATAGTATTTTATATTTTACAGTGGTTGGTCCCCACCCTAACTTATTGTTTCATAGTATTTTATATTTTACAGTGGTCCCCACCCTAACTTGTTGTTTGACAGTATTTTATATTTTACAGTGGTTGGTCCCCACCCTAACTTGTTGTTTGACAGTATTTTATATTTTACAGTGGTTGGTCCCCACCCTAACTTGTTGTTTCATAGTATTTTATATTTTACAGTGGTTGGTCCCCGCCCTAACTTGTTGTTTGACAGTATTTTATATTTTACAGTGGTTGGTCCCCACCCTAACTTGTTGTTTGACAGTATTTATATTTTACAGTGGTTGGTCCCCACCCTAACTTATTGTTTGACAGTATTTTATATTTTACAGTGGTTGGTCCCCACCCTAACTTGTTGTTTGACAGTATTTTATATTTTACAGTGGTTGGTCCCCACCCTAACTTATTGTTTCATAGTATTTTATATTTTACAGTGGTCCCCACCCTAACTTGTTGTTTGACAGTATTTTATATTTTACAGTGGTTGGTCCCCACCCTAACTCTGGTAATTCTGCCAACATTGTGGTGTGGAGTCTGGTCTGTGTCTGTATCACCATATTTGGTCTGGGTCTTGCCACGTGCAAGTTTTTCAGGTAAGTCAACATATCCACAGGTATGTAAAACATATAGGCTAGGTACACATTGGCTAGGAACACATATGCTAGGAACACATAGCCTAGGTACACATTGGCTAGCAACTCATTTGCTAGGAACACATAGGCTAGGAACACATTGGCTAGGAACACATATTCTAGGAACACATATCCTAGGTACACATTGGCTAGGAACACAGGTTTGGTACACATAGGTTAGGAACACGTAGGTTAGTAACACCTAGGTAAGGAACACATGGGTTAAGGACACATATTAGAGAAACACATAGGCTTGTAACACATAGGTTAGGAGCACATAGGCTAGGAACACATATACATAATAAGGTACACATAGGCTGGGAACATATAGGTAAGGAACACATAGCCGAGGAACACATAGGCTTGTAACACATAGGTTAGGAGCACATAAGCTAGGTACACAAAGGCTAGTAACACATGGGCTAAGTACACATAGGTTAGAACACATAGGCTAGGAACACATATACATAATAAGGTACACTTAGGCTGGGAACATATAGGTAAGGAACACAGGATAGGAACACATAGGTTAGGAACACAGGATAGGAACACATAGGTTAGGAACACATAGGTTAGGAACACATAGGTTAGGAACACAGGATAGGAACACATAGGTTAGGAACACATAGGTTAGGAACACATAGGTTTGGAACAAATAGGCTTTAGGTACTGTACACATCTAAGCCTCGGCACACGAAGGCTTGGAAAACATTGGCTTTGTCAAGAACACATAAGCTAGGTACACAAAGGCTAGTAACACATGGGTTAGGAACACATAAGCTAGGTACACAAAGGCTAGTTACACATGGGCTAAGTACACATAGGTTAGGTACACATAGGTTAGGAACACATAGGCTAGGAACACATAAGCTAGGTACACAAAGGCTAGTAACACATATGCTAGGTACACAAAGGCTAGTAACACATAAGTTAGGAACACATACACTTGGAAAGCGGACAGGTATGAACAGGTAAGGTTATATATATATTTCCTGAATTTGATTATGCATCACTTCCCATGATTGTAATTTATATTTCTCTGTTTTATTATCAGTGATATACAATAATGTTATATGTGTAACGTTAGGTATAATTAACTACCAAGGTTTATGATGATTATGCATAGGAAATCTCTGGCAATGTCTAGTCTTTCATGACCGCATACTTTGAACAGCTTGTTTGATCCTTAGATGACTTCCTGTTTTGATGCGGTGCTTTTAGTCGTAAAGTCGAGTATTTGTGGAAGAGGAGGTCATTTTTGTTCCAAGTTAGGTCACTGCTACAGAGGTTCATTGGTGGCTTTTAAAATTAGATCATATCTCAGATACAAACTTCAAAAGGTCATGAGGCAAATATGCTTTATAGATAAATATTTATTAAATCTTATTTTGATGTGATATAAAAAAGACAATTTTGATACATCTCAGGATCTACTGAAGGTGTACAACTACAGTTATTTAAAAGTTCCCCCTACCAGTGAAACCGGGCTTTTATAGGTTTCTTATAGGTCCATCCATCTTGTACGTATGTACATATTGCCGAAGTTCGTCAGCACTCTAGCTGCTACAAATATCCTTGAGGGATTCGATCAAATCTCACACAATGACAAAGGGTGATAATATCTTGGAGAAGTGTTAGTTTCAGGGGTTTTGGGTTAAGTCAATGTCACTGTTTCTATTTTTAGCCGGGGTCAGAAAGGGGCATGTTATGCTTTAGCAATACCTGGCAGTAAGTTAATAATTGGTGAAAGGCTGCTGCAAAAGTACTGCAAAATAGTTAACAAATATTGCATGGCACTGAGGGCAATATGGGAGTTTATGGACTGGTCAGTCACCCAAATATATGTATATGGACCGAAGCTTCGCTTCGGTCCATATACATATATTTGGGTGACTGACCAGTCCATAAACTCCCATATTGCCCGAAGTGACATGCAATATTTGTTATATTATACCGAATATGACCAACAAATCTATCACTGCCAGACGCCATTTCGCTCAGTGTCTGAAATGATGACGTCATAATATAACGACGTCAACTTGGTATTATGACGTCATTTTCATATAGCGTCGGCCCGGAGTCAAGGACTTCGGCCCTTGACTCCGGGCCATATACTATATATGGACCGGAGCAACTACTAGACTCAAATAGGCACTTAAATGAATGAGGTATAATATTAATAATTATTATGATTTTAAAATTACTGAAAATGTGTGTATATGTTAATTTTCACAAAAAATGCTGTAAAACCATCCAAAGTGTTCAATGGTCTCTGTTGTTAAATTTGTCACTTCAACAGTGGAAATCAAAGTTGTTCGAGTGTTTGAAGAATCAATAAAATTTAATTATGTTTTCAAGAGCCTGACAGATTAATCAGGAGAGGTTAAAGTGGTGTTAGGCCACTGGAGGCAGGAGAGGTTAAACTGGTGTCCAGGGTTACTGGAGGACGGAAATATCAGATTATAAGATGTTTCAAGATCAACTTGTTCGTCCTCTACTGGTGAAACGCGGATACTATAGGTTTTCTCCCGCCTGTCCTTCTACTCATTTTTCTCAGCCATGGATTAAGATATTTTGGTTAAAGTTGGTATGTACATGTAACTTTAGTATGAATAGCTACAGATGAAGTTTGAGTTTTAGGGTTTTTGAGTCAAGGTCAAGGTCACTAATACTATGTTTGTTGGGGGACGGTAGTGGGCATTTATTGCTTTAGCAATACCAAGCATGCTTGTTGTAGTAACTTTTGTCATTTTTGATTAAGAATATGGTTTTATACAATATATTAGTTTTCTCTTATTTGGCAGCTGGCAATATTTGAAAAAAATACTAAAAAAGTTTCTTTTCTTATCATTTATTATTCAAAATAATTTTATTAATGACTTTCAGTAATCTGAGCTGCACAAGAACTAATTTAGCTGGAAACTAAAAATGAATCAAACTTCGGTGACTATAAAGGCCCAATAGGTCTCTTGTTTTGTGATTCATTTGTAAACATGAAGATTATCGATAGATAGATGCAGATTTAAAAAGTATTTAATGATGACTAATTAATTACAGAGACCAATATGAGAAGCCAGAAAATAAACTGAAAAGAAAAAAGCGATCAGAAGTGGAGAAAAAAGGTAAGAAAATATTAAAATCAAACGATATTATACAAAAATGATGATAATGCAAAGGCGAGGTCAAAGTTCAAAATGAAATTTTCTTTGATTTTCTCAACATAAAGATTCTGTAATTTTTTTGCTAATTAATGCTTGCTACTTTAAAATTTCTAAAGGAAATTTTGAATGTGGGGGACAAGTTTGATAGGTCTGTTTGCATCCTGTTTTTGAGGGTGTCTATATATAAAACCATGAGCCTCTGCTGAGTTCTGGTAATTTCTGGGTTTACCCAAAATGCTGTTTGAGTTTTAGTTAAAAAAGTCCCCAGTACAATTCATGAATGTCTTCATATGAAATAGAACCTTGGTCTGTAAATTGTGAGCAAATACACTAAAGATGGTTAATTTTCAGTATAAAGATATTTAATTTGTGATCATTAATGATTTTAATTGTCAATGAAGACATGCAAGGAGGCATCAAAGGGATCCTGAGACACTTGAATCCAACAACACTAATTGACTGATTGAGGCATTAGACCTGTGTCAGCGAAACTGAATAAAGGTGACTAGATTGTCTGTGATAGCTAGTGGTGGCTCGATAAAAGTGGGACATCTAGATAAGTGGTGGCTGGATGAAAGTGGGACAGTTAGATTAGTGGACATTGGATGAAAGTGGGACATCTAGATTAATGGAGGCAGGATGATGTGGGACAACCAGATTAATTGGTGACTTGATCGTTGGCCAACCAGATTAGTGGTGACTGGTTAGCGGAACAACCAGATTAGTGGTGGCTAGATAGTGGGACAACCAGATTAGTGGTGACTGGATAATGGGACAACCAGATTAGTGGTGACTGGATAGTGGGACAACCAGATTAGTAGTGACTAGATAATGGGACAACTAGATTAGTGGTGATTGGATAGTTGGACAACCAGATTAGTGGTAACTGGATAGTGGGACAACCAGATTAGTGGTGACTGGATAGTGGGACAACCAGATTAGTAGTGGCTAGATAATGAGACAACCAGATTAGTGGTGACTGGATAGTGGGACAACCACGATAAGTGGTGGCTAGATAGTGGGACAACCAGATTAGTGGTGGTTGGATAGTGGGACAACCAGATTAGTGGTAACTGGATAGTGGGACAACCAGATTAGTGGTGACTGGATAGTGGGACAACCAGATTAGTGGTGACTGGATAGTGGGACAACCACGATAAGTGGTGACTGGATAGTGGGACAACCAGATTAGTAGTGGCTAGATAATGAGACAACTAGATTAGTGGTGGCTAGATAGTGGGACAACCAGATAAGTGGTGGCTAGATAGTGGGACAACCAGATTAGTGGTGGCAAAATAGTGGGACAACCAGATTAGTGGTGGCAAAATAGTGGGACAACCAGATCAGTGGTGGATAGATAGTGGGACAACCAGATTAGTGGTGGCTGGATAGTGGGACAACCAGATTAGTGGTGACTGGATAATGGGACAACCAGATTAGTGGTGACTGGATAGTGGGACAACCAGATTAGTGGTGGTTGGATAGTGGGACAGCCAGATTAGCGGTGGTTGGATAGTGGGACAACCAGATTAATGGTGACTGGATAGTGGGACAACCAGATTAGTGGTGACTGGATAGTGGGACAACCAGATTAGTGGTGGTTGGATAGTGGGACAGCCAGATTAGCGGTGGTTGGATAGTGGGACAACCAGATTAATGGTGACTGGATAGTGGGACAACCAGATTAGTGGTGGTTGGATAGGGGGACAATTTTAATACTGTGAATTACTGAATGAAAACCAAAGCTTTAATTGATGTGTTATTGCCTTGTATATCCTTTACCATCAATATCTCTTTGTTTGTCTCAGATTATAACAGATTTGTTTGGATAAAAAGGGGATCTGGTAAATTTGCTGATTTTCTGCCTGATTTTCTGGCTGAACGATAACGTTTCTAGCACATTTAGTTCTGAAATATTTGTATTACTTTGAAACCCTGGAGTGTGGAGTGATCATTTTCATCAAACATTATAGTCTTGCACTTTTATAGACAAATGCAGGATTGTAAGCATCACAGGAATGGATTGACAGTCAATCAATATGATATTGCTAGCATCAAATCAGTGAAGTATCAAAGCCTTTGTACCTTTGAAATAACCATCCAACAGGATCAAGCTGTGATCTTAATGAAATCACTTCAAAATCTGTTGTCTGTCTAAACGTATCAGTATATCCAGTGTACACAAGCTCTGAAGCTAGATCACATTTTAATCATGGCTGGTGTACGTGTGAGGACGGCATGAAGCATCTGAATCCAAACTGAGACAGAAAATTTATCTTTTTCCTAGCTGATGTCTACTATATCAGGTAAGGAGGGTACGTACACTAACGATTAAAAATCTGTGTGATCTGTTGATTGATAGAGTTTGAGAGTAAGGGATGGACTTAATTGGACAAAAATATTAAAGTCACCAAGTACATGATGGTTTGTTAGTATCTTAACAGCTGGGTCAACTGTTACTCCCCTTCATAGGGTTTAGTGTGATAACAGATCAGGAGTTACTCCCCTTCATAGGGCTTAGTGTGATAACAGATCAGGAGTTACTCCCCTTACAGGTTAGTGTGATAACAGATCAGGAGTTACTCCCCTTACAGGTTAGTGTGATAACAGATCAGGAGTTACTCCCCTTCATAGGACTTGGTGTGATAACAGATCAGGAGTTACTCCCCTTACAGGTTAGTGTGATAACAGATCAGGAGTTACTCCCCTTACAGGTTAGTGTGATAACAGATCAGGAGTTACTCCCCTTCTTACAGGTTAGTGTGATAACAGATCAGGAGTTACTCCCCTTCTTACAGGTTAGTGTGATAACAGATCAGGAGTTACTCCCCTTCATAGGACTTGGTGTGATAACAGATCAGGAGTTACTCCCCTTCATAGGACTTGGTGTGATGGCCTCAGACCACAATAATACTTCCGGGTCGTTGTACACGAATGTAGTACATATTGAAATTTCAGGACTGTTGCTAAATATTTTTTCCTGACTTACCGTAAATATTCGGGTATAGTGCGCACTCGCGTATAGTGCGCAGGTACGTTTTTGAGGTTCATTTTCAAAAAAAAAAAAATTAACAATTTTTTTTTTTCAATTTTCAACTGAGCGGTAGATGAATTCTAAAGCATAAGATGATAGGAAGTTGTAACTTATGAAAGATTATTTACAATGTACCACATTTAATTGGAATCACCGGTCAGATTTGACACATTGGATTGACAGGTTGTTTACATTATACCGCCACAGGCCTAGTCAGCTTACAAATTGTAGCGGTCCCATCTAGGTCCCATCTACGCTGTTGTACCAACAAAATAATTAATCCTACCCTCAATTACCTTGTGATTTTCACGCAGGTATGATCTCTTGTGGTATCTGTCCACGAACATACAAAGCTTATTAAGCTCAATTATAACAAGATTGACTGGTAAGCTGACTGCTACGTAATGTTACACAGGCCGCCATTTTGTATACAGTACGGAAACAAGTCTGCAGTCGTCGTGCTGGTCACAACTTTTATATCAATGAATTAACATGTGTAAAGGATACATCTACAGTGAAGACGATAAATAAGAGTACCCTGGTAGTTTTCACAGTCTTATCATATTTTTTTATGGCCAGTTGGTCAGTGACTGCCGCACGAGATCAAGGCATTAGTGTTACCCGTGCCTAATTGCGCATGCGTGCTGTTTCAGCTTCCGTAAATAAACAAGTTGAACGGTATCAGTTTCTGGCAACATTCTGGATTTATAAGGTGATTAATTTAGAAGTATGAAATAACTAAGTACTGCTATATCATTTCAAGTTTTGTTTGATGTTAATTGAGATGTTATACATCGTTTTGGACCTGAATACGGGAACATCCTCAAGTGAGATATCGTATGTGTACGGAACATGTGGCTCACGATCGACTTAGATAAATCCACGTAATTGCTGATAAATACACAATTTCAAGGAATTAAATATTAAAATAACTATTCATTTCTTTGATTATTTGTTAACTATTACTTTCTTAATGCTTTATATATGTTATATAAATAAGTATTAAATCAATCCTGCTGTGAAAGGAAACGATCACAAATCTCCGTCAAATCACATTCATTCTGACTGGGAAAAGGCTTGTACTTGCGTATAGTGCGCAGTGGTCTTTTTCACTTGTCAATTTTTGAAAAAAAGTGCGCACTATACGCGAATATTTACGGTAGCTGTTACAGATATGGACATAATTTTAGCATAGATTTATAGTGCAATATTTAATCTAGTGGCAGAATTTTGTTTTGACACCATTTCCATGTTTGTTTGTGAGGCAGGACACGGGGAGTTATAAGGCTTGAGTAGTAATATTTTGTGATTTTCCGGATTTTCCTACAATATATTAGGGTGGTTACACTTAAATATAAATAACTTTGTTAAATGCCGGTCATGGGGTACTTTCCAGCTCACTGTATGTTCAGCTTGAATAGTTCTACACGTGATGTGAAAGCCAGATTTTTTGCAAACTTCTGAAATATTTTAATTTCGATTTTTCTTTGGTAGAACAAAGAGGGAAATTAATTGTGGTCTGAGGCCTGCATAGAACGCACCTTTCCGATGTAAACATTCGCGCGTGGACCTTAAATTAGAAACATCGCGAACTTTTAACATTTCCTGTGCACTTGTGTGTATTTTACCTATATGCAGACGACATTTCACGTACTTTCTGTGAGTTTTTAATTAATGACAGCTTCATTTTAGTAACTACACCCCCAATACACCTCGTTTCGATGATCGTTTCTATTGCGGATCCTTGTCTCTGATCACACTGGACATGTTTGTCGAGAAAACATGTTGGTATTTGTGTTTGCTACACATTTCTAGTATACACTTTGAGGTTACTTTAAAGTTTCAGATGTGTACTAGCAGTGTTTATGAAGATAAACGGTTTTGCGCTATATTTTGGTATAACTTTTAGGGTAAAAACCGTAATACTGTTAACCGCAGTTTTGCTCATTTCACTATTTACATGTACTGTACAAAGTCAGGGGCTATATTTTCCAATAGTACATAGTGTGCTGACATGTTAAATGACTGGCCACATAGCAAATGTAGATTATTTTGTAAAATTGTGATTAAAAAATCATGATTATTATTTGAATTAATCACAAAATCTTCTAAAATTTCACATTTTCTGTCAAAAATCTTTTCTACATGCAACAAAGCAGGTGCTGTTGTTATAAGCTGGGCATAAAGTGTAATGTATGTATCTTGTGATGTACTGTAGTGGTTTAAATTAATTTTAATTCAAAATTTGAAAGAAAACAACACAATATTGTTCCCCCCCTCCCAAATATTTGAATTTCACTCAATGTGATATAGTGTATACATTCTAATTCACAATATTTCAACACATTTTTCTCAGAACAGGTTTTTCCTTTATTATTTCCTTCGTTCTATGTAAGCGAATGGTTTAAATATGTTTTTTGGCATTTTAAACACAGATCATTGAAAATTTGGTATTCATGCAAAAACAGATGATAGGATTTTGCCCTGTCCAAGGACATGGTCTCTCAAAAGGACACATAATGTAGATATACAGTGAAATTTTACATCAGACTTGTGAAACTTTAATTGATAATTAAACATTTTCTCTGTCACAAAGGGAATTTGTTCAATTGTGACCTTTTTTTTAAAGTATTTATGAGTTTAAATAGGTTCAAAGTTTGTCCGTCACGTCACTCCAGATTTGGGTCTGAAAATTAGTCAAGTATGAGGCATACCTATGCACATTAAACTCACTGTAATTTCCATACTTGTGCAAATATATTAATTGTCTTTGCATATTTGAGTACAGCTTTAGTATCACTTTATATAATTGAAGTAATGATTTCAGAAAAATGAATTTAACTTCACATTTTAAGCATTTAAATGAATTTTTTTCTTAAAAAATTGTAAAATCCCATTTTAATTTTCAAAAAAATCATTGAAAACTTGAATTTATGCCAAAAATTTAAACGGTGAGATGTTGTGTAACTTCCCAGAATTACTTAACATGAAAATTCAGTCACATTACTTGGTGCCAGTACAAGTTATGCTCTCTTTAATACTCTGAGGTAGACTTCCAGAACAGTGTACCCCCAGGGGACCCTTGACCACTTGACCACTAATTACCTGATTACTACTAAGTGACCCCCAAGTGTGTCTATGTAAATATTATCTTTAAAAACTGGTCTTTCAGAATGCAAAAAGTTAGACAGGCTGAGACATCTAATAAAAAAGTTATTCACTAATATATGCAAAAATCTTTTTTAAATCTTGAATTTTCAAGTTTTTCTTAATTAACATGTTATAACATCTTTATTTTTTTCAAGAGCATAATAAAAATATGACACAAGTTAGTCTGCTGAATGTGTGTTATTGTCATAAATTCATTGCAACTATTCCATCAACATTGTGTGCAAAACAGGAATGTTTGCATGGTGACCCTGCTCAGTTAGTGAAAATTGGCCCCTGGCCAGGGGTAGGGGTAGCAAAATGACCATAGAATTTTTATTTTTGAACAGAATAACTTCAAATTTGATTTTAAACTTAATCAATAACATACAATACTGTGTACTTTATGAAAATTTTATTTTTCAACATTTGACATATATACAGGCCTCAGACCACAATAATACTTCCGGGTCGTTGTACACGAATGTAGTACATATTGAAATTTCAGGACTGTTGCTAAATATTTTTTCCTGACTTAGCTGTTACAGATATGGACATAATTTTAGCATAGATTTATAGTGCAATATTTAATCTAGTGGCAGAATTTTGTTTTGACACCATTTCCATGTTTGTTTGTGAGGCAGGACACGGGGAGTTATAAGGCTTGAGTAGTAATATTTTGTGATTTTCCGGATTTTCCTACAATATATTAGGGTGGTTACACTTAAATATAAATAACTTTGTTAAATGCCGGTCATGGGGTACTTTCCAGCTCACTGTATGTTCAGCTTGAATAGTTCTACACGTGATGTGAAAGCCAGATTTTTTGCAAACTTCTGAAATATTTTAATTTCGATTTTTCTTTGGTAGAACAAAGAGGGAAATTAATTGTGGTCTGAGGCCTGATAACAGATCAGGAGTTACTCCCCTTCATAGGATTTGGTGTGATAACAGATCAGGAGTTACTCCCCTTCATAGGGTTTAGTGTGATAACAGATCAGGAGTTACTCCATTTCATAGGACTTGGTGTGGTAACATATCAGGAGTTACTTCCCTTCATAGGACATAGTGTGATAACAGATCAGAAGTTACTCCCCTTCATAGGGTTTAGTGTGATAACAGATCAGGAGTTACTCCCCTTACAGGTTAGTGTGATAACAGATCAGGAGTTACTCCCCTTACAGGTCAGTGTGATAACAGATCAGGAGTTACTCCCCTTCTTATAGGTTAGTGTGATAACAGATCAGGAGTTACTCCCCTTCTTACAGGTTAGTGTGATAACAGATCAGGAGTTACTCCCCTTCTTATAGGTTAGTGTGATAACAGATCAGGAGTTACTCCCCTTCATAGGACTTGGTGTGATAACAGATCAGGAGTTACTCCCCTTACAGGTCAGTGTGTTAACAGATCAGGAGTTACTCCCCTTACAGGTTAGTGTGATAACAGATCAGGAGTTACTCCCCTTCTTACAGGTTAGTGTGATAACAGATCAGGAGTTATTCCCCTTCTTAGGACTTGGTGTGATAACAGATCTGGAGTTATTCCCCTTACAGGTTAGTGTGATAACAGATCAGGAGTTACTCCCCTTACAGGTCAGTGTGTTAACAGATCAGGAGTTACTCCCCTTACAGGTCAGTGTGTTAACAGATCAGGAGTTATTCCCCTTACAGGTTAGTGTGTTAACAGATCAGGAGTTACTCCCCTTACAGGTCAGTGTGTTAACAGATCAGGAGTTATTCCCCTTACAGGTTAGTGTGATAACAGATCAGGAGTTATTCCCCTTACAGGTTAGTGTGATAACAGATCAGGAGTTATTCCCCTTACAGGTTAGTGTGATAACAGATCAGGAGTTATTCCCCTTACAGGTTAGTGTGTTAACAGATCAGGAGTTACTCCCCTTACAGGTCAGTGTGATAACAGATCAGGAGTTACTCCCCTTACAGGTTAGTGTGATAACAGATCAGGAGTTACTCCCCTTCATACACGTAGATTTTGTGTTATCACACTGACATATGTGAAATACACACATTACTGAGCACTCCAGCTCGGTTTCTTAATATTTGGTGAAACACATGATGTCTTCAAGAACTAAATCTATAAAATGGTGAACTTGTCACATCGCTACATTAGAAAACTTCCTAATCCAGGAAAGGACTAAAAACTGGATCAGACTGTGATTCATAACTTTATATTCAATTGTTACATTTGACTTTGTAGTGTTATCTTTGAATATTCGCACAGATTTATTTAAACAAGTAATATTTTTTGATAAAAATTACAAATACAACGATTATCATGTACTAATACTTTGATCACTTTGTAAATTTAAATAATTTTCAAATATATGATTATTCTATAAAAGTAATTAATGGACATTCATGTCAAATAGATTAAAAGTTGTCATTTATGTCAAATAGATTAAACCTTCCTTCATAATATGAACCAGTTTTGTCAGATAGGTGTGATTCAGCTTTAGTGGCTAAATTGGGAGAAGATGAATTCGGATTTGAAAGTAAACATGTTATATGAGTCCCCAACAAATTGAATGATGATTGTTAATTTTATTTATCTAACTTGTTAATTAATTTTTGAGTTTAGAAAAGACACATCACTAAAGCTTGTGTCCTTCCTAGACTAAAAAAATCACTCTTCAGACAATGATATTACTAGTATTTTTTGGTATGGGAAGGGAAACGATTGCTTCAATCCTCTGTTAAACTTGATTGTAAGAGTTGCCTCCCTTTGCATGATTTTGATTCATTTGATTCCCAAATTTTTTCTTCTTTTTTTTCTTAAACTAAATTGGATAACGTACGGTATGTATATGTCTAGGTATGTGCACCACTGCTAAAATCCTAATATCCATAACTTAATAAGTCCTATTAAAAGTTTTCTGAAAATTGATTGGAGCATTGATAATTAATTGGTTTACATGTGTAGTACAAATTACACTGGCTAATTGACTTAATGACATTTTAATTTTGCTGTAGTAGAATTTCTGTATGATAAATTTAAGTGAATGTTTTCAACTGAATGTCCATGATTTTGACTCTAGTCTTTTAATCATTGCCATACCGTGGCGTCCGTCCGTCCGTCAACAATTGACTTATTTGACTTCTTCTTCATAACCGCTGATCAGAATTTTAACAAATTTGGTCAGAATCATCCCTATGGGTAGGGGACTCAAAATTGTACAAATGATAGGGTTGACCCCCTGGGGGCCTCTGGGGCGGGGCCAAAAGGGGTCAATTTGACGCTTTTGATATAAACGACTTCTTCTCTGAAACCAAGCAATGGCTATCGCTCATATTTGCCTGGTAGCATCACTATGGGGTGGGGATTCAAAATTGTACAAATGATGGGGTTGACCCCCCAGGGGCCTGAGGGGCGGGGCGGAATGTAGTCAATTGGGCTATATTGATGTAAACGACTTCTTCTCTGAAATCAAGCAATGGCTATTGCTCATATTAGCCTGGTAGCATCATTATAGGGTGGGGATTCAAAATTGTACAATTGATGGGGCTGACCCCTTAGGGGCCTGAGGGACGGGGCCGAATGTGGTCAATCCGGCTATATTGATATAAACGACTTCTTCTCTAAAACCGAGCAATGGCTGTCGCTCATATTTGTCGGTAGCATCACTATGGGGTGGGGATTCAAAATTGTACAAATGATGGGGCTGACCCCCCAGGGGCCTGAGGGGCGGGGCCAAATGTGTTCAATCGGGCTATATTCATATAATTGACTTCTTCTCTGGAATATCTCTCATATTTTACTGGTAGCATCACCTTGGGGTAGGAATTTGAAATTGTACAATTGATGGGGCCGAACCCCCTGGGGTCTGAGGGACGGGGCCAAAAGGGGTCAGTTTTGCAGAATTAATATAAACGACTTCTTCTCTGAAACTAAGCAATGGATATTGCTCATATTTGCCTGGTAGCATCCCTATGGGGTGGGGAATTCAAAATTGTACAAATGGTGGGGCTGACCCCCAGGGGCCTGAGGGGCGGGGTCAAAATTGGTCGATTTCTTTAAACAACTTCTTCTCTGAAACTAAGCAATGGATATTACTCACATTTGTATGGTAGCATGGTTATGGGGTGGGGATTCGAAATTGTAAATGTTGGGGTTGACCTGGCCCACCAGGGGGCTGAGGGGTGGGGTCAAAAGGGGTCAATTTGGCTAAATTGATTTAAACATCTTATTCTCTGAAACTTAGCAATGGTTTGACTGGTAGCATCCTATTGGGGTAGGGATTCAAAATTGTATAAAGGAAGGAGTTGACCCCCCAGGTGGCAGGGTCAAAAGGGGTCAATTGGGCTAAACAAGTTCTTCTCTGAAACTAAGCAATGGATATCACTCACATTTGTGTGGTAGCATCCCTATGGGGTCGCCCCAAAAGTCAATTTCATTTCATGGATTAATGCACTTTGTGGCATTTTTAGTATTAAAATAAAACCAATGTACATGTAACCATGCATATAAAATGCTTATGATGTATACTGACATAGCAATACCAGCGACAAATATACTTAAGCATCATTCTTGTTTCATATCTCATGAAACCAGGTGAGCGATACAGGCCCTGTGGGCCTCTTGTAATTAGATTGCAATTGTACATGGCTTTAATTAAGGCTTTGTAACACATGTAGTTTGTTAAAGTCTCAGGGAATTTTTTCAACTTAAATTATATCATGTTTTTTTGCGAATAAACAAATCCCCAATTTTTCTTAGTGTCAATCCTTTATATCTCAATGGTTCAGGTAATTTAATTAATAAAGGCATAAAATTGTAGGGTTAAATTCTATTATAATGTTAGCCGTCATTAAAATTGATTCCTAACAGATATTTATACCATGAATTATATATAATCCCTATGAATATAATATAAAACATAGGCATCTCAATAAAACATGCAATTTATACAAGAGGCCCAAAGGGCCTTAACGGTCACCTGAGATTTGAAATATTTCGGCCAACTAAATTGACCCTTTTTGGCCCCACCCATCAGTCCTAATGGGATCAGTCTTTGAAGAGTATTTGATTCTAACATATAGTTGATAAGAAGATTTTGGAAATTTCAGTCAATTTGACCCTTTTTGGCCCCGCCTGGGGGTCAACCAGGGCCAACATGTACATAACATCAAACTGTAATCCCATGCTGATAATTTGAACCAAGTTAGAATGAATTCCAATACAAATCCAACAAATAATAGTCAAAAATGTGATTTCCCTATATAAACTATAGTAAAGTTTACCCCCTCCCCAGGGGCAAACGTGAGACCCCAGGGTCATGAAATTCACAATTTTGGTAAAGCACCTTAAGACCCTTCCATCTATGAAGAGTATTTGATTCTACCATATCTGAGAGTAGGAAAGAAGATTTTTGAAATTTTAGTCATTTGACCCTTTTTGGCCCCGCCCACCAGCCCCTGGGGGTCAACCAGGGCCAACATGTACATACCATCAAACTGTCATCCCATGCTGATATTTACTTGAACCAAGTTAGAATGAATTCCAATAGAAATCCAACAAATAATAGTCAAAAATGTGATTTCCCTATATAAACTATAGTAAAGTTTACCCCCTCCCCAGGGGCAAACGTGAGACCCCAGGGTCATGAAATTCACAATTTTGGTAAAGCACCTTAAGACCCTTCCATCTATGAAGAGTATTTGATTCTACCATATCTGAGAGTAGAGAAGAAGATTTTTGAAATTTTAGTCAATTTGACCCTTTTTGGCCACGCCCACCAGGCCCCTGGGGGTCAATTAGGGCCAACATGTACATAACATCAAACTGTCATCCCATGCTGATAATTTGATACAAGTTAGAATGAATTCCAATAGAAATCCAACAAATAATAGTCAAAAATGTGATTTCCCTATATAAACTATAGTAAAGTTTACCCCCTCCCCAGGGGCAAACGTGAGACCCCAGGGTCATGCAATTCACAATTTTGATAAAGCACCACAAGACCCTTTCATCTATAAAGAGTGTTTGACTCCACCATATCTGAGAGTAGAGAAGAAGATTTTTGAAGTTTTAGTCAATTTGACCCTTTTTGGCCCCACCCCTCAGGCCCCTGAGGGGTGGGGACCATATAATTCACAATTTTGGTTGACCTTCAGCCATAGAAACGTTCTGCCAAATTTCATTGAATTTTGTTAAGTGGTTTTGGAGAAGAAGTCGAAAATGTAAAAAGTTTACGGACGCACGACGCACGACGGACGACGACGGACAAAAGGCGATTAGAATAGGTCACTTGAGACTTCAGTCTCAGGTGACCTAAAAAGTTAGAAAATGAACAGATGTTTAAAATTTTGTTTACAGCAGACCATGTTCCTAAAGAGATAATACACCAACATTAGATCTGAGGATCGAATCGCAAGGAAACCTGAAATATATTATTACCACACAAATTTAGAGTAAATAAACAACATACATATACATAGATCCAGTTCCTTTATATACCTCTCAGTGCTATCTATCTGAACATTTCTAGCATTAAACCTGGTAAATAAGCCAGACCAACCATTGCTGAGGTTCATGTTCTGTATACTCAACATCTCCAGATTCTCCACTATAATTCAATAGAAATGATTAGATTTGTACTGTAAAAGTTATTTTGAAGGGGTTTCATTTTTGCTGTTTTAATAACTGAGTATTCTGAAAGCAACATTATCACAAAATTATAATCAGTTTCATATTCTGTCAAACAAATTTATTCTTTAAGGGTTGCTTAAGACTTAAATTAACCCTAAAATTTAAACTATGAAATAATTTCATAATTACTATAGTTTATCAATTCCTGCTTTGAAAAAAAATCTTGATCAAATGTACTGTTAAAGTTGAATCTATGTTAAAGTTTAATGACATTTTTAGAAATAAAATTTACTTGATAGCATTTTTTGTTATTCTAGTGTGAAGTTGTAAAGTACCTCATGCCACCATCACTATAGTAACCAATATCGCTACATGTACAGAGCAGTCGTGTGAGCTAAGCAATCTTGTGAGCGATACATTTTCTTGCTTCTTGAAGACTCCTATAAAATTCATTAAGTTGATTCATTAAACGTTTTAAGGGCAGAATGCACCTGTCCCTTTAAATGTAAATCCCAGCATGCAGTTGGAGAGGTTTTGTAAAATATCGGGAGATTGATTATAAGCCTTATTGGATTATCTCTCCGTCTTTGGCTCCCGAGTGCGGGTGAGCCGTTGAACCAGATATCATGACTTGTTTCATTATCATTTCCTATTGTCCCCAGAGCAGAATTAAGATTCAGATTGTGATGCATTTGATTCTCGAAAAAAAATGCATCTTAATAACATTTTCAAGAATACGTTGTACTTAAAATCAAGTTAAAAATAGATTTTCTTTATTCACCAATAATAGTATAATAATTGTATGATTTGTTACGATCATTATCTTCTTAAATATTCCATAACAACACATCTTCTAAGGACTAATTGAATTACAAAAGATATTTTCAAAAAGTGATCTTACTTTTTTTTTACTGCAACTTGCCTACTTGAAGTCTGCAGCAGTTTGAGTCTCCAGTATATTTCAGGAAGTATTTTCTCTCGATTCTGTACGATTTAGGTCAGAAACTGAAAATAAACTGAATTGATTACAGTACATGAAGTCATGATGTTGATGGGCAACAACATGATTGAATTAATTAACATGACTAGTTTGTATCATGTAATACACAATCAGTCTAAATTGGGGATCGATATTTTTCCCATTTTTACCAGGTTGACACGGACAGTTTCTGTAAACACAGTTATTTTCGTAGGGGGGTTAATTTTGGAATTTTGATATGTAAACTATATGCGCGGGGGTAATTTTTGCAATCAATCCACCTTCATTTATAGTTAGAAATTACCCAAATTGATATTAAAATAATAAGCATGGGGGAAATTTGCACGATTTAAAGGACTATGCATAATTAGCGAAAATTCCCCCCTTGCGTCAATTTCCATGTTTACAGTAGATGTTTACAATATAAAGTTGTAAACAATACAGAATAACTCATCAAGAGTATTATGAAGATTAATATAGAGATTTTTTTTTCATTGTTAAAATTAATCTTTTCAACCCTAAGAAACTTTAGTGGACTTTGCCATTCATTCATCATTTTAAGTCCAGTATGGTCAGTAGGGTTGAAAGGGTTTACTATCTTTAGTGGACTCTGCCATAATTCATCATTTTAAGTCCAATATGGTCAGTAGGATTGAAAGGGTTAATGCATGTCCTATCATTAAAGCTAAGGTCATGGAGGGACTTTGAGCCTTCCTTGTGAACAGATGCTTGGAGTCTACAGTATTTTCATGATCGTCTCCTTTTGATAGCACAAAACTGATGTTGACTTTATAGTGCTACCTCACTGAAGCATACTGCCGAAGACACCCAGCAGGACACCCCACCTGGCCACATACTGACACTAGGCAAACCTGTTTTCCACTCCCTAAAATGCTGAGCATTAAACAGGAGCATTTTTTTTCATAGACTCTGGTCATTGTCTCGGGGAACATTAAACTCAAAGCCTAAAACCTGACACTCATGGGGGAAAACATTCAACTAAAAGCCAAAAGTTAGGCAGTGTCAAGGGAGACATTATCTGAAGAAAGTTGCTTAGAAAAGAAAAGATAGATCCAAATTTAGTCGGCTTTTACGATCATGCAAAGGGTGGCAGCAGGCACATGATTCTTACTTATACTACCTGCATGGCCCGAAGATTTGTAGACTACATGTAATGAATATTATTGAATTATCAGCTATGCATGAGTATAACAATGGCCATGATGAAATAATGATGATAGTTGCGATGTTATACCTATGTATTGATTAACTGATATTTCCCAAGTGTGTTGTATTAGGCCTACCTTTCTCACCTGGAAGTTGACATCGTTTCTATATATATATGTACTGTCGTGATAGAATTAGTCCAGGCATTGATATAACAATGTATACAGTCTTTGTGTTATTAGCTCACCTGCCCGAATTAGTGACGCGGCGTCCGTCGTCCGGCCGTCCTGCGTCAACTTTTCCATTTAAGCAACTTCTTCTCAATAACCAAAAGACCCAGAGACCTAATATTGGGCCTGTAGCATGCTGGGGTGAAGGGCTACCAAGTTTGTTCAAATGAATGACCTTGACCTTCATTCAAGGTCACATAGTAAAAAAATGCTAAAATCTTGAAACGAGTTCTTCTCAATAACCAAGAGTCCCAGGGAGTTGATATTGGGTCTGTCGCATGCTTGGGTGAAGGGCTACAAAATTTGTTCAAATGAATGACCTTGACGTTCATTCAAGGTCAAAGGGGTCAGAAAGGCTGAAATATTTAAACGACTTTTTCTCAATAACCAAGAGTCCCAGGGAGTTGATATTGGGTCTATAGCATGCTGTGGTGAAGGGCTACCAAGTTTGTTCAAATGAATAACCCTGACTCACATTCAAGGTCACGTCGATCAAGTATGCTTAAATCTTCAAATGACTTCTGAATAGCCAAAGTGCCGAGAGACATTATATTGGCCCTGTAGCATGCTTTGAAATAACTGCAGGATCCATATATGAAAAAATCACTGCATTGTAGGTGAGCGATTCGGGCCCATTGGGCCCTTGTAATTGACTGTCTCTGACCTACCCTATGAGAGGGGTGGCACAGCTACATTTAGTACAAAATCACACCTGTACTATCTTTTATTTATATCCGAGGTAATAATAGAACATCGATCGTAAATTGTATTATCACTGCACAATAATCAGCTGTCTTATGTGGTATGGCTGAATTGATGAACGCAGCTTATACCTGTATCATACGATTCAATCCTTAACATTTGTCCTTGTACACACTTAAAGCTACATGAGCACATATGAAGATTTTTTGTCTAACATATAAATTAACTGCAGAAAATAATTTTGTATGAAATAAATAATCTTATGCTGAGATGGACATTTCAGATCAACATGAACTAAATTCAAGATTCTGTAAAAAAAAAATTAAAATGAAATAAAATTAGTTTTATTTCCCTTTAAAGCATCCCAAAAGCTCCAAAGTCAATGAATTTGAATTTAATTATGATTTTTTTCCCTATTTATTGACTATTTTGTACTTGTTTTAAACTTTTCTTTCTTTCTCTCAGATATTTTCTGTTCATGCAAATGATTGACTTTTCAGTTTTGATTGGCAATTAAAGTGAAAAATTCCATTATCTACCAGATGGAGTACACCTCGCTACATCTCAAAAGTACTACAACTTCCTTGGGATAAAGTAATTGGCAAAGAAATAACCTTGACCTCTATTTAAAAGGTCATAGAGGTCTTATTCGTTGAATAGTTCTGAATTCCAGTGATATTTTTGCTGATTTTGATTTCCCTCAGCAAAAAGTGCTACTTTCCCTGAAGTTCCAATCTTCCCCATTTTAACTTCGATACTGCTTTTTTCCCCAATTTCGTCCACGCACAGACTGCTTGAAAACTAAACGTAAAACAAAAATAACATTTGAAATGTCCTGATCAACCATGTAGCCACAAATTATCGCTGACGATAAGGGCAGGACCAGATCTTTGATGAGAAATTATGTTGACCCGTATGCGTAATGGAAATTTTACGTCCTTGAATATATCTGTCAACGATCCTTATGCAGCAGGAGTATTGATGGCACCTATCAAAGCTTTTGAAAAATTCACAAGAGATTTAAAAAAAAAATAATTTTTAATTGTGTTTGTTTGCTGTCGCCCGTGAATAACTAAGTTCATTTTAAGGAGGGGTATGCTGTAGTAGTTGGTGACTACCTCACTGAATAACATACCTGAGACCTGTCACATACCATTCACAGCAATTTCATATATAAGGTAAAGTGTCTTGCCCAAAGACACAACCACAAAAACGCAGACTGACTCGATCGTTTCTCAGCTTCCTGAGAAACACAAACCAATACCTGTAGGGATTGTTAAAATTCTGTATTAACAGTGTTGTGTACTAACCAATACAGGGCATGCTTTAGGTACAAAGTAATTATTTGCGTGACCACAATTAACCCAAATTCGTCGGTTTTTAACAGTTTTAATGAACGCTCTGATACCCAGTAAGGATGCTGACCGTTGAATCAATATATCATTCTGGACATATACCAATGTAAGCCACTGACCACTAGAACAGTCCTCAGGCAAATTGATATGATGTGTTAAGGAGAATTGATTGACTTTTATTTGCTATTTGATTGTGGATTTAAGGTAATTGAGATGTAAATCAGCGTTTGTGCTAAGCCTGCAGTATCTGTTACAGCGGCTAATTGGTAGTTTTACAGGTAACAATGGCCACTAATGGCCGCTCAGGGCCACCAGATCATCGACACACATGTATGTGTATATCAATATAATGTTATTTACTTATGGACATATGATAACACAATATTTCCTTAAAATTAACCGCGCCATCATAGCAACATAACACTGGGATTGTAATGGATGCTTGATGCCTTGTAGAGGAAATTAAATTTTAAATCCTGTCTCCAAATAATTGTTGAACAATATCTTCCAGCCGTTAATGGACTGTTTCCCTTAGCTGGCCGGCTATAGATTGTCAATCCTGTCTCCGAATACTGTTTAATAATATCGTTCAGCCATTGGGCTGCTGTCCCTATAGGCTACATGGCAAGGTTATATTGTGTAATTATGACTGACCAACTTAACTTTTATTATCAACTTGTTCATTTATCCAAATAAAAATGTATTGTATAGTTCATGATTGTTATAATCATTTAAACTTCCGGTATTTTCTCTAAATATTAATTAGATAAGTTAAATTCCTAGTTTATACCTTCAATGATATTGAATTAACACAATTTGTCAGTCACTAAGCTTACGGTTTGGTGCAGGAGTGGGAAGTGATAGTTTCCTCATACCAATGACCTTGACCTGTTTTCAAAGTTCCAGGGGCCAGATATGTTAAGATCTTAATGATCTTCTTTTCAATTTCCGATAGATCCATATTGCTAATATTTTGCCAGCAGGTAACAAGGATTTAGTGCTATAAAGGTTTAGCATACATATGACCTTGACCTATTTTACATACTTGTAAACCTGTCTATAAATGCCACTTTTACAATACATACTTGTATAAAAAAAACTGTCTATAGAGGCCACTTTTACATACTTGTACAAAAACCTGTATATAATGTCCACCTGTATATAATTATACAAAAACCTGTCTAAAGGCCACTTTTATATACTTGTACTAAAAACCTGTCTATAACGTACACCTGTATACAAAAACCTGTCTAAAGGCCACTTTTATATACTTGTACTAAAAATCTGTCTAAAACGTACACCTGTATACAAAAACCTGTCTAAAGACCACTTTTATATACTTGTACTAAAAACCTGTCTATAACGTCCACCTGTATACAAAAACCTGTCTAAAGGCCACTTTTATATTCTTGTACTAAAAACCTGTCTATAACGTACACCTGTATACAAAAATCTGTCTATAAAGGCCACTTTTATATTCTTGTACAAAAAACTGTCTATAAAGTCTGCATGTATATATTCCAAAACCTGTCTATAATGGCAACTTATACATAATTATACAAAACCCTGTTAATAAGGGCCACCTGTTTTGTTTCCCAATGTAACACAATTCATTGTTATGAAGTTATAAAGGTCACCTGCCTGTAAAGGTCACATTCTCTGGTTTATTTAGTGACCTTTGTATACAGGTTAAATTGTTAGTTTCAAGCCTTTTTGACTCAACTTTTCATGTATGAGATTCCTTAATGAAATACTGTCTGTGCACCTGCTGCCAGCTGTACATTATAACAATCGGTATTTAGCATTAGGTATCTATCTATCACCCGGGGAGAACCGCCTGTCGACAGTTTACAGGTAATTCACTGTTAATTTGTTTGAACATTTGGTGAATTTTTAAGTTAATGGACAACACCTGTGCACATTTCCTGTGAATTTGATATCATAAAATACAAATGAAATATCCCCCCATGTGTGACATCAACATGCTAGAAATTAATCTATATTTTCTCACAAAAAATAATTTGTATATGCTTTTGTTTTAAATATTGTAATTTTTGGTCTCTGTGTACAGTATAATTTCCCCAATACACTCAATCAATCCAAATCAAATATGTCATGAAAAATTTTAAAAGCCTTGTATATTTGAGGGTTTTTTATGTCTGAAAAGTATTTTCATTCAGAATTTCAAAATGGAAGATGCTTATACCGTCAACAGTGTTTGTCTATAACAAATGAAATTAATATTAAAGTTATAGAATTATGTGAAAAATGTGTGTCCCATTTTCCACGGAAACAATTCCCAAATTAAATTGAAATTTAATGTTAGTTTTAATTTTAAATTTAAAATAAATGAATTACCTTAAGAAATAACAAACTGTTTTGTTTTTAGAGATTATTGATGATTATTTTCTGCTATCTCATTGAATTGATAATAATTTCATGCTGATTTTCCGCATACAAAAATGCACTTTCCTTGCTTGATATTCATGGTAAAAGAAACTTTCATACTGTTTTCATTACATATAATACTATCAATAAAACTATCTAAAAAATGGATGTTTTTTTGGTGGTTTTCTTTTTGTGGATCTTAGATACTATGTGTTGAACAGCGTCGTAACATTAATTTTCTAATTAAGACCGAAAGATGCGTACATACCAAATTTAGAGGCAGAACATAATTAATAAAAATATTTTGAGATACATTTCATGAATATTCATTTTTAATTTAAAAGATAAAACAAAAAAAAGAAACTGAAACTCTGAAAGATGTTGTTCTTATTGTTGATCGATCCTTGCTCTTTGTCAGAGCTGAATTATCTGTAAACAATGGATAATTAATATAACAAAGGTTTTATACATGTGTTGTACAGGTTATAAATGTAACGGTGTTTATACAAAAATAATAACACGATGCTCAATTTGAATGTGTTTGTAAGTACAAGCTGTGCAGTGATATGAATTCAGATCGCCATAAACATCTCACTGCAGGGAGGGGTTGTCAGACCAAAATCCTAAAGTAAATCTGTTTTTCGTTCGAAAATAAACTCTCATTAGATTAGGTAATAAATATTTGATGTCTATGTTTGATATTTAGATGACCTTGGACACATTGTGACGTCATACCTTTGCTTGGGAAAGCATAAAACTCCTCTTATCTGCTATTATAGTTGAGGTTTTTGTAAGCACAGCAGTGGCCAAAATGACAATTCAAGTTAATGCCATGGAATGATCCTAATATAGAGCTGCAAGACACAGGTGTGCTAATTCTTTGTCAAGGGTTGATCCCTGTAACCTTAGGCCCTGGGCAAAGGGCTGAAAGGATTAGGGCTGAAATGTGATCTTGAACTTTATCCTGTATGTTCTTGTAAGGTATATTGACCCAGTTGGACATTTATTTAGTTAGTTTAGTATTTAATTAAGCATTGATGTCATTTTTTTTAGTTTCAACGTGGTATGAAACAAATTTTGTTTACAAACTTCTGTAAGAATCTGCTATATGCAGATTCTTACAGAAGTTTGCAAACAAAATTTGTTTCATACCCCGATGAAACTAAAAAATAATTGACATCAACGCTTATAATTAATTTTTGAAAATGATTTTCTAATTTAAAACATGTTTCATGTACAATTTTACTGGTTTTAAATGGGATTCTTTTTGTCAAATCAATACGCAACGTCAATTGTCGTATTGTGACGTCACATTTTTCGCGTCATTCTCAGAATTTCTTTCATGGAAGAATGAAAAGAATTTTTCGACCAATCACATTTGAGTATTTACCATGAAAACAAAGAAAAATTGATTATTATTCCTATCAACAGCTAATGTTATTTGAGGACTGTGTCCCATGTGTGCAAGACGTTTGGGTCTGGTGAGAGGAGTTTTTGGAGGCTGCGGACATATGTTCGTGTTTGTCTCCTTGTGATAGCCTGAAACTGATGCCGACTTTATAGTGCTATCCCCAATGAAGCATACTACCAAAGACCCCTAGGAGGACACCCCACCTGGTCACATTATACTTACAATGCCATACCAGTCGTCCATGTTTCCCTAATTGCTGAGTGCTAGGCATGTATATGTCTCTGCCAGGGACAGAACCAAAAGCCTTCCTCACAGGGACGAACGCTCAACTAAAGGTCAACAATGAGACAATGTCAAGGGAGAAATTAGGAAGAAGAAAATTAAGAAAGAAGAGAGAATATAAGATCCCTAATTTAGTCACATCTTATGATCATGCAATAGGGGCGGCAGGTACAACTCTTACTCCCTACCTGTATGGCACAGGAGGACATAATAGGGATTTATACAGAGTTATGGCCCTTTGGCTCAGACAATGGAAATTAAAGTCTATAGATTTGTCTCTATTTAAAATCTCTGACCACTTATGTACCATTTTACCCTGAAATAAGCGAAGTGGGCAATGCATAAACTTTGGCTCAAAGTACATGTTGGCCTATTGCAAGGATATGAAATATGCATTTATATCATGTGGGCTTATTAGTAATTATAGACTTAGTACAGGATATTGTTTTGTAAATTTTCAATTTACCCTGGTTGCTTCTTCACATTTTTAATGTAAAAAAGCACCATAAAAGCAAAATATAATGTTTTGATAATTAGTAGGTGTATACTGTTAAACCTGACTTAAGGCCACCTACATAAGAAAAATAACCTCTTTATGAATGACATGGATTGGAGCCAGTCCAGCAGAGATTGACAGCATTGGTCTTCCAAACTAGCAGAGATTGAAAAACTAGGTCTTCCAGTCCAGCAGAGATTGATAGCATTGGTCTTCCGGTTGAGCAGAGATTGATAAATTAAGTCTTCCTGTGCAGCAGAGATTGATAATGCTGATCTGCCAGCCCAGCAGAGATTAATTGGTCTTCTAGTCCAGCAGAGATTGATAACATTGGTCTTCAAGTCCAGCAGAGATTGATAATATTGGTATTTCAGTCCAGCAGAGATATTGGTATTTCAGTCCAGCAGAGAATGATAACCTATGTCTTCCAGTCCAGCAGAGATTGGTAACAACAAATGCAAAGTCTTTTCTCTGACAAATACAAAATTAGACAAAAATGTCCAAGAATTTATCCAAGATGCCATGCTGGTTGACATGGTAACCTTTATAGAAAGTTAATACAAATTAGTGTTTAATTTCTAATAATGAGTTGGAAATATATGTTGGGACCTCCAGCTGTTATTGAAAGGTGATGTTAGTGTAATATTGCTTGAAATAGAACTCAATGTATTTCTGTAAAGTGATTCATCAGGATATTAGCTTTACTATAAACCTCAAAGGGGTAATAAATTCTGTTCACAAAATAATCTTTTTAGACAATTATGAGAAGAAAAGGTAATATATTGGAGGAAATATTAGAAATTACAATCTCTGTTATAGAGAATGATACACACCAACAAATGATTGACTGGACCATAAGAAAAAAAATATTTAAACACACAGAAGCAAAATATGAGGACCTCAATATAACTGGTAATATCGTATGACAGTCCGTGTATACACCAATAATATACAGTAACTGTCCCCTGTGTCTACACCAGGTAATACCCTGAAACAGTCCCCTGTGTCTACACCAGGTAATACCCTATAACAGTCCCCTGTGTCTACACCAGGTAATACCCTGTAACAGTCCCCTGTGTCTACACCAGGTAATACCCTGTAACAGTCCCCTGTGTCTACACCTGGAAGTAATACTCTGTAACTGTCCCCTGTGTCTACACCAGGTAATACCCTGAAACAGTCCCCTGTGTCTACACCAGGTAATACCCTATAACAGTCCCCTGTGTCTATACCAGGTAATATCATGTAACAGTCCCCTGTGTCTACACCGGGTAATATCCTGTAACAGTCCCCTGTGTCTACACTAGGTAATACCCTGTAACTGTCCCCTGTGTCTACACCAGGTAATATCCTGTAACAGTCCCCTGTGTCTACATCAGGTAATATCCTGTAACAGTCCCCTGTGTCTACACCAGGTAATACCCTGTAACAGTCCCCTGTGTCTACACCGGGTAATATCCTGTAACAGTCCCCTGTGTCTACACTAGGTAATACCCTGTAACTGTCCCCTGTGTCTACACCAGGTAATATCCTGTAACAGTCCCCTGTGTCTACACCAGGTAATACCCTGTAACAGTCCCCTGTGTCTACATCAGGTAATATCCTGTAACAGTCCCCTGTGTCTACACCAGGTAATACCCTGTAACAGTCCCCTGTGTCTACACCTGGTAATACCCTGTAACAGTCCCCTGTGTCTACACCAGGTAATACCCTGTAACTGTCCCCTGTGTCTACACCAGGTAATATCATGTAACAGTCCCCTGTGTCTACACAAGTTAATACCCCGTAACAGTCCCCTGTGTCTACACCAGGTAATACCCTGTAACAGTCCCCTGTGTCTACACCTGGAAGTAATACCCTGTAACAGCCCCCTGTGTCTACATCAGGTAATATCCTGTAACAGTCCCCTGTGTCTACACCAGGTAATACCCTGTAACAGTCCCATGTGTCTACACCAGGTAATACCCTATGACTGTCCCCTGTGTCTACACCAGGTAATATCCTGTAACAGTCCCCTGTGTCTACACCAGGTAATACCCTGTAACAGTCCCCTGTGTCTACATCAGGTAATATCCTGTAACAGTCCCCTGTGTCTACACCAGGTAATACCCTGTAACAGTCCCCTGTGTCTACACCTGGTAATACCCTGTAACAGTCCCCTGTGTCTACACCAGGTAATACCCTGTAACTGTCCCCTGTGTCTACACCAGGTAATATCATGTAACAGTCCCCTGTGTCTACACAAGTTAATACCCCGTAACAGTCCCCTGTGTCTACACCAGGTAATACCCTGTAACAGTCCCCTGTGTCTACACCTGGAAGTAATACCCTGTAACAGCCCCCTGTGTCTACATCAGGTAATATCCTGTAACAGTCCCCTGTGTCTACACCAGGTAATACCCTGTAACAGTCCCATGTGTCTACACCAGGTAATACCCTATGACTGTCCCCTGTGTCTACACCAGGTAATATCCTGTTACAGTCCCCTGTGTCTACATTAGGTAATATCCTGTAACAGTCCCCTGTGTCTATACCAGGTAATGCCCTGTAATAGTCCCCTGTGTCTACACCAGGTAATATCCTTTTAACAGTCCCCTGTGTCTACATCAGGTAATACCCTGTAACAGTCCCCTGTGTCTACACCAGGTAATACCCTGTAACAGTCCCCTGTGTCTACACCAGGTAATGCCCTGTAACTGTCCTCTGTGTCTACATCAGGTAAATATTACCCTATAACAGTTCCCTGTGTCTACACAAGGTAATACCATTAAACTGTCCTCTGTGTCTACAAAAGATAATATCCTTATCAGCTGTCTCAAATGTCAGGTAATATCCAGTTACTATCCCCTGTGTCTAGACCAGTTTAAACTTGATAATTGCCCCATATGTCATGGTATACATGGACTATGTAATACTAGTACCAATGAGCCTGAATAATTGATTAGTGACTGGATCCGATGAGGAAGTTGGCTGCCTATATATATATATATATATAAATGTCCTTGTTTCAATGTTTATATTCCTGCTCTGGCTTATTGTTACAGTAATGTCAATATCAGCGGCCAGCAGGGTCCATATCAGCTCCAGTATCTATAGATAGTTATTATACTGTAAGGTTCCTGAGGCTGGGAAACCCTGCTCTGTTGTAACTCTGTATTGTAAGGTCTCAGTAACATGGTATTGTCAAAGTAAGGTTACAGTAACATGGTATTATATCGAGGTATGTCTAAAGGTTGGGAGGTGTCTCAGTAACATGGTATTATATCGGGGTATGTCTAAAGGTTGGGATGTGTCTCAGTAACATGGTATTATATCGAGGTATGTCTAAAGGTTGGGAGGTGTCTCAGTAACATGGTATTATATCGGGGTATGTCTAAAGGTTGGGAGGTGTCTCAGTAACATGGTATTATATCGGGGTATGTCTAAAGGTTGGGAGGTGTCTAGTAACATGGTATTATATCGGGGTATGTCTAAAGGTTGGGAGGTGTCTCAGTAACATGGTATTATATCGGGGTATGTCTAAAGGTTGGGAGGTGTCTCAGTAACATGGTATTATATCGGGGTATGTCTAAAGGTTGGGATGTGTCTCAGTAACATGGTATTATATCGGGGGTATGTCTAAAGGTTGGGAGGTGTCTCAGTAACATGGTATTATATCGGGTATGTCTAAAGGTGGGAGGATGTCTCAGTAACATGGTATTATAATCGGGGTATGTCTAAGGTTGGGAGGTGTCTCAGTAACATGGTATTATATGCGGGGTATGTCTAAAGGTTGGGAGGTGTCTCAGTAACATGGTATTATATCGGGGTATGTCTAAAGGTTGGGAGGTGTCTCAGTAACATGGTATTATATCGGGGTATGTCTAAAGGTTGGGAGGTGTCTCAGTAACATGGTATTATATCGGGGTATGTCTAAAAGTTGGGAGGTGTCTCAGTAACATGGTATTATGTTAGGGTATGTCTAAAGGTTTGGAGATGTCTCAGTAACATGGTATTATATCGGGGTATGTCTAAAGGTTGGGAGGTGTCTCTATAACATGGTATTATACCGGGGTATGTCTAAAGGTTGGGAGGTGTCTCTATAACATGGTATTATATCGGGGTATGTCTAAAGGTTGGGAGGTGTCTCAGTAACATGGTATTATATCGGGGTATGTCTAAAGGTTGGGAGGTGTCTCTATAATATGGTATTATATCGGGGTATGTCTAAAGGTTGGGAGGTGTCTCAGTAACATGGTATTATATCGGGGTATGTCTAAAAGTTGGGAGGTGTCTCAGTAACATGGTATTATGTTAGGGTATGTCTAAAGGTTGGAGATGTCTCAGTAACATGGTATTATATCGGGGTATGTCTAAAGGTTGGGAGGTGTCTCAGTAACATGGTATTATATTAGGGTATGTCTAAAGGTTGGGAGGTGTCTCAGTAACATGGTATTATATCGGGGTATGTCTAAAGGTTGGGAGGTGTCTCAGTAACATGGTATTATATCGGGGTATGTCTAAAGGTTGGGAGGTGTCTCAGTAACATGGTATTATATCGGGGTATGTCTAAAGGTTGGGAGGTGTCTCAGTAACATGGTATTATATCGGGGTATGTCTAAAGGTTGGGAGGTGTCTCAGTAACATGGTATTATATCGGGATATGTCTAAAGGTTGGGAGGTGTCTCAGTAACATGGTATTATATCGGGGTATGTCTAAAGGTTGGGAGATGTCTCAGTAACATGGTATTATATCGGGGTATGTCTAAAGGTTGGGAGGTGTCTCAGTAACATGGTATTATATCGGGGTATGTCTAAAGGTTGGGAGGTGTCTCAGTAACATGGTATTATATCATGGGTATGTCTAAAGGTTGGGAGGTGTCTCAGTAACATGGTATTATATCGGGGTATGTCTAAAGGTTGGGATGTGTCTCAGTAACGTGGTATTATATCGGGGTATGTCTAAAGGTTGGGATGTGTCTCAGTAACATGGTATTATATCGGGGTATGTCTAAAGGTTGGGAGGTGTCTCTATAACATGGTATTATATCGGGGTATGTCTAAAGGTTGGGAGATGTCTCAGTAACATGGTATTATATCGGGGTATGTCTAAAGGTTGGGAGGTGTCTCAGTAACGTGGTATTATATGGGGGTATGTCTAAAGGTTGGGAGGTGTCTCTATAATATGGTATTATATCGGGGTATGTCTAAAGGTTGGGAGGTGTCTCAGTAACATGGTATTATATCGGGGTATGTCTAAAGGTTGGGATGTGTCTCAGTAACATGGTATTATATCGGGGTATGTCTAAAGGTTGGGATGTGTCTCAGTAACATGGTATTATATTAGGGTATGTCTAAAGGTTGGGAGGTGTCTCAGTAACATGGTATTATATCGGGGTATGTCTAAAGGTTGGGAGGTGTCTCTATTAACATGGTATTATATCGGGGTATGTCTAAAGGTTGGGAGGTGTCTCAGTAACATGGTATTATATCGGGGTATGTCTAAAGGTTGGGAGGTGTCTCAGTAACATGGTATTATATCGGGGTATGTCTAAAGGTTGGGAGGTGTCTCAGTTACATGGTATTGTTACTAGTCAGTAAAGGCCAGAAAGTGTCTCGATAACACCGTATTTTATATAGGGTTGGTTGCCTAAAGCTGGGAAGGCCTATTACCCTCTCAGTCACACTGCTGTACCTATATCACTCCAGAATCAATTGTCAGTACCAGAAATTCAGACCTATCTATATCTGTGTTGATTTTTTCCTGCAGGTATAGCAGGGCTGACATCCCAGTATTATACACAGGTAGATTATGTTAGCTTCAGACAGTATGTCCCAGAGTAACACCGAGACAGGCCGATGATATTGTGGATTTCACTATCATCTGGCTGATCAGTGCAGGGTTTGAATGAATGTGACAACTATTGGAAATGAGTTGAGGATAGTAGACTTCTTCACATGGGAATCAGCCGGAATTATGGATTATTAGAGAGCGAGAGTATCTTTGTTCATCGGGAGACAAAGGATCGTAATATTGAAGCTGGTTGTAATTTCTGCAGCCGTAACAGCTGTAGATGTTTTAATTGTCACAGCAATTCAAGACAGTCATCGTGTCCTGAGGAGTAGATAGCATGGTGTGTTAAATGGTACAGATGCTGTACAGGGCAGCTAAATGTCAGATCCTAACTGTATCACGAGACTAACGAGGACAACTACAACATAAAAAGTGACACTACGCAAGAATCATGTGACAATGTTAGAGATTTTGGTGTCCTAACTATTCCATAAATAGGATATACCCTATGGCTTTACAACTGGAGTCGACTGTAACACATATCCCTGACAATCGCCTTCGCATGGCTGTCGATAAAGACTGTCTCCCAAACAAATCAAACTCCTGATTATTCTAGAGGACTTTGTTGAAATTTCAATGAGAAATTTTCGTACGTTTTTCATTCGGATGTCAAGCTGAATGTGAAGCTTAATGAGTGAGGAGGGTAACATGGGAAAACAATTACTTGTGGCTTTAAACCGACGTATAAACAACCTAAGGTCTGCACTAGGCTTCAATGTTTCTACTTCAGATAGGGAGGAGAAAGCGGTGACCGCCGTCAAGAGAGACCCTATCATGGCTGAAAATTTCCTTCAGAGACTGAAACAGAAGAAATCTGACAAATATCTGAACATTGAAGTGAGGGTGAGTATGATTTCACATGTAAGAATTTATGTCCATCCACATTTTGTGATATCAAATTTTATTAGATACATGTATTACTTAGTAAATAAACCCTCTAAATTCAAAAAAAAAAAATATTTTATTGAAATTCAGAATTATATTAAAAAAAAAAGTGTAATTAGTCCAAATAAAGTAAGTCACTTTTTTCCATGCAACCCCAGCTATAAATCTGTAATTCAGATCAAAAATGATAAATCAATTTATTTTAGCACCAGTATTTTTCACACATCTACAGTTAATAGTTATAGACAAAAGCTACGACACTTCAGATGTATGGGTGTTCTCTGTTTCCAAATTTATTAGTAAAATCTAATTCTCAAGAAGAGTGTTTATATGTAATGGAAATAAGTTTGTATGATTTTCTTCAACATTTCATCTGTAAAGATTGTCATGAGTCACCGTACTTCAATCCCCATTGTAGTGTAATGAAGCTGAGAACTTCTACCATTTTTTTTAGGTATTAAGCCTATATCAGGACGGACTTAATTTCAATAGGGCTGATAAATCTTCTGAACTGTTCTAAAATATTGAAATTAAAATCTCAGCATTTATCCTCAAATATAGTTCTGATTGTCCCCTGAATTCTGCCTATTAAGGACAGACTTGATTTCCATAGGGCTTATGAATCTTCTGAACTGTTCTAAAATATTGAAATTAAAATCTCAGTATTTATCCTCAGATATATTTCTGATTGTCCCTGAATTCTGCATATTAAGGACAGACTTGATTTCAATAGGGCTGATGAATCTTTTGAACTGTTCTAAAATATTGAAATTAAATTTACTGCATTTATCCTCAAATATTTGCCAGTCATTCCCTGAGGGTAAAAGCTAGTATTAAAATCTGTGGAGGGTTTAATTATGTGAACTACCTACAAGCTTACTATATATTATAATTAATGATTCTGTAAAAATGAAGTAAGTGGCTTATTTAATTGTGGGCAGAGGCTTATTTGTGGACTGGGGACTTATTTGTGGACAGGGGTTTATTTGCAAATAAATACGGTACTGTGCAGAAACGTTAACGTTGAGTATACTGTATTTATCCTCATATAAGCCCCCTTTAAAGTTTAGTATCAAAGCCTTATAAGGGAGGATTTACTATTTTTAGCCACTTTTAGATTAATTTACTATTCAAAAACTGATGATGCTGCATAAATGAAGCAGGGACTTATGCCAGATAGCTGGCATAAAATATATCAAGGTTATTCTATATTGTAGATCCCTGTAACAACCTTGGCAATTTATTGAAAAGATTATAATTAAATCTTAAATTTACATTCAATACCATCTTACTTGGTATATACCTTGATTTTTAAGAAGTCTAAGGTATGGTAAATGATAATTGAATGCTGAAAATATTTTGAATTTTTTTTCTGAATTTTACTCATTTATTTTGGATTTATATCCATTGCAGATATCAGAGCTCAAAAAATTGGTTGGATTACTTCTGGAATTTGTTTCAACTCTGCAAATACGTTTCTACTGTATAAAATGCATCAGTTATGAAGCATTAATTGAGATTTCATGTCATAATAAGTTTTTGAAATTTTAAGGTATCGTTACATAAAAGATTTTAACATATATTACTGTTCCACATAAGAAACAACCAGTATACGTTCTGCAATGGCCGCCACCGATGAGCTTCAAATTTCACTGAGTTGTTGCCTGTGTTATTTTTTTTAATTTAAAACTTAAGATAAATTATTAGCAACGAGTCATGAAATATATTCTTATAAACACGGAGGTGCATTTACAACACAATATGATATCCTCAGTTAACAGTGCTTATAATTTGATCTTTTTAAACGATTTATTTCAGGCTGACTCTGGTTTTGCCTGGGAGAGGACGCTTCCTCAGGGCCTCCATTCATCAGGGCCTCCCTCTCCGGGGAAAAACCAGTCGGCTTTTAATACATATACAGTAAAAAGAGAATAAAGCAACGCTAATTAAGGACATTATAGGCCCCAGTTGTTCTTAAGGTGATTAGCTTAATCACTTAATTAGTGAAAATCTCATTTCTACTTTACTGCAAAACCTGAGTGCATGTATTCCATAAAATAGGCATGTATAGGAAGAGACTGACGAGTGTTATAGTTTCATAAAATTTTGTCAATTTAATTTTACCAGAAATGATTTTATCAGGATGCTAACATTGATTTTAAACCGTGATTACCCTAATAACGTGTCGTTTGAACAAATGGACCCTGGTTGTGTTTTGATTTTTGCACCTCCATATTCGTAAGTCTTAGATTTATGCAATAACCCTGAATACCTGTTAACATTGATAACATTCTCTCAGCCTAGAAAAATCAAGAAGTAGACTGGACATGAGGAAATATTCTTTCACTCAAAGAATTGTGGACAGTTGGAACTCAATCTTTACTAGAAAATGTAATTCAAGCCCCAAATTTATTAGGTTTCGGAAATCGTCTGGGCAAATTTTGGAGTAAAGTATGTCACAACATAAACACTAAAATATCTTTGTTTGAATATTATATGGACTACAATGTGAATATAGAGGCAATTATGTCTGCGTTCATCAGAATATACAAAGTTATACTAAGTTAATATGAAGAATTTATGCATAATGGTCAAGTTGGATCCACTTTAAGAAGCAAGGCACTGTCTCATCTCCACCATTCTAAATACTTATGATGATAAATTAAAATCATTTCAATCAAATTGCTTAAAATTCCATTCTTTTTAATAATTTTTTTATAAAATTCCTTATGTATTGATTTCATATTGGAGACCCATTGCACTGGTTTACTGAAGCTATGTTGCTGGAACACTGACAATTGTACAAAAACTAGTTCAGATAAAATTGGAAGTGTTTTCTAGACAGTCATGTACATGAACTGTCTGTATAGATTTCCTGAAGTATAAACTGTTTAAGTTTAGCTATCAGAATTTTACTTCGTATTTGAAATTTGTGAAATTGAAGGCTTTATATTTGAAAGAATCATGAATATATTTAAATCGATCAGAAATTTAACGTTCTCGTCTGGAGTCAGACAAGCCAAAATGTAAATTTAATGATCCTACAAGCTTCGACTTTGAAATAGTTTCTGTCCTGTTGAAATTCCATATTAACTCTCCCTTAATGTAAAATCAATCCTTTTGGAGAAAACATCGATACTTCAAACCCTCAGATTTGACTGTCGACCGTTTTTGAATTTTAGATTTGTAATTTGTCTGCAAGGAGCGGATCAAATAATTAAGCCTGCAGTTCTATGTAGATCTGACGGTATTTCAACGGAAATCTTTTAAACAAACATATCAGTATATATGAATATACAAATTGATTTCTTGTTATAAAAAAAACGCAAACCAAATTTCAGATTAAAAGATTTATAAACTTTTCTAAAAAAAAAAAATTTTCAATTCTTTTTAAAATCATTTCTGAAATGTTGAATTTGTGGTTTTAAAAAAAATCTTGAGTTTTTAATCTCTTAGCTATCACTTCAAAATTAATTAATTAATTGTTATCCAGTAAAACAAATGCTAAGAAACTACACCCCTCTCTATATAGACAGGAAATTCGGTAGTTGTCCATATGGTGCTTACTTTGGTTAGTGAGCATGTGTGTTTCAGCAATATTAGCTCATGTACAAGATATCATATGAACCCATGTAGTGGGCCTGGACAGATCACAGCATCAAGTACTATATTTGATTAAAGTAATTGATGGTCAAGGTCACACTTTACCACTTTTGAAATAAAAAGCTTAAGTGTATCTTAATTGTGAACCACAATTTTTAGACAGATAAATTTATTGATGAAGGACTCCTGAGGGATGGTGTATCTTTGCCGTACTAATCCCCAGGGGGGGGGGGGGCTATAGGTTTTCTCCCTGGTCAAGTGTCCGTCCATCTGTCAGTCTGTCCACTCAGTCTTTCTGCACTTCGAGCCATATATGCTTCATGATAATGTAAATTGGTTAAAGTGGGTATGCAATTTCAGCATGAGTAGCTCAAGTTCGAGTTTCATATATTCAGGGTTTTTGAGCCAAGGTCAAGGTCACCGTTACTATTTTTAGCAGAAGACAGTGTTGGACATAGCAATACACAGAATGCTTGTTTTTGAGTCAAGGTCACTGTTACTATTTTTAGCAGGAGACAGTGTGGGACATGCATTGCTTTAACAATAGCAATACACAAAGTGCTTGTTTTTGAGTCAAGGTCAAGGTCACTGTTACTATTTTTAGCGGGGACTGGTTTGGGACATGCTTAACAATAGCGATACACAAAATGCTTGTTTTTGAGTCAAGGTCACTGTTACTATTTTTAGCGGGGACTGGTTTCGGACATGTATTGCTTTAGTAATAACAATACACAGAATGTTTGTTTAGCTTAAATCTTGTTAATCTTTATCCTGATATACAAATAATTGCACCCGTTCAAAACAGCGTCTTGTTTACATTTATTTATTATCATCCCTGCCTCATCATATGTTACATAACTCCATTTACACCCCACACTTGCCAATTTTGTCTGCTCTTAAAATGGTTTTTGCTCTTAGATGATTTCAGGTTTGCTACGATGCTGTTGGTTTGATCTCAGACGGCCGTCACATCAATGTTAAATTACAAAATTACCATGGCGGTTTAACCCACTGAATTATCTCTAAATGGATTTTCGTGTATAACGTGTCGTTCATGTCACCCTAGCCTGGACCATGTAGACAAATGCCTATTAGAGCGGCCATGTTTTATTACATAGCAGGGCTTGATCTATATCGGAGTCTGAGAGAGATCGGCTCAAACTGACACAGCTCATAGCCTCTACATGTCCTGTTTCATCATTGTATTTTATCAATTTCAACATATATGAAACCATAAATGTTTAATATCAATAACATTCTGTCCAACCCTGGCCATTTTTTGGTATGTGAGGTCTGCTATTACTAGCCCTGTACAGACCAACCATGTAGGTCTTCTGGTATGTCAGCCCTCAGTACAGACCAACCATGTTGATCTGCTGGTATGTCGGCCCTGTACATTCCAACCATGTTGATCTTTGGGTATGTTGGCTCTGTTACAGTCTGACGATATTGATCTTTGGGTATGTTGGCTCTACATGTACTCTCCAACTATCTGTGGGTATGTTGGCCCTGTACTCTCCAACTATCTGTGGGTATGTTGGCCCTGTACTCTCCAACCATGTTGATCTTTGGGTATGTTGGCCCTGTTACAGTCTGACGATGTTGATCTGTGGGTATGTTCGCCCTGTACTCTCCAACCATGTTGATCTTTGGGTATGTTGGCCCTGTACAGTCCAACCATGTTGATCTTTGGATATGTTGGCCCTATATAGCTTTCTCCAAGTCCAGCCATGTTGATCTTTGGGTATGTCGGCCCTGTACAGTCCAACCATGTTGATCTGTGGGTATGTTGGCCCTATATAGTTTTCTCCGAGTCCAACCATGTTGATCTTTGGGTATGTTGGCCCTGTACAGTCCGACCATGTTGATCTTTGGGTATGTTGGCCCTATGTAGTTTTCTCCGAGTCCAGCCATGTTGATCTGTGGGTATGTTGGCCCTATATAGTTTTCTCCGAGTCCAGCCATGTTGATCTTTGGGTATGTTGGCCCTGTACAGTCCAAACATGTTGATCTGTGGGTATGTTGGCCCTATATAGTTTTCTCCGAGTCCAGCCATGTTGATCTTTGGGTATGTTGGCCCTTTATAGTTTTCTCCGAGTCCAGCCATGTTGATCTTTGGGTATGTTGGCCCTATATATTTTTCTCCGAGTCCAGCCATGTTGATCTTTGGGTATGTTGGCCCTATATAGTTTTCTCCGAGTCCAGCCATGTTGATCTGTGGATATGTTGGCCCTGTACAGTCCGACCATGTTGATCTGTGGGTATGTTGGCCCTATATAGTTTTCTCCGAGTCCAGCCATGTTGATCTGTGGGTATGTTGGCCCTATATAGTTTTCTCCGAGTCCAGCCATGTTGATCTGTGGGTATGTTGGCCCTATATAGTTTTCTCCGAGTCCAGCCATGTTGATCTGTGGGTATGTTGGCCCTATATAGTTTTCTCCGAGTCCAGCCATGTTGATCTGTGGGTATGTTGGCCCTGTACAGTCCGACCATGTTGATCTTTGGGTATGTTGGCCCTGTATAGTTTTCTCCGAGTCCAGCCATGTTGATTTGTGGGTATGTTAGCCCTGTACAGTCCGACCATGTTGATCTTTGGGTATGTTGGCCCTGTACAGTCCGACCATGTTGATCTGTGGGTATGTTGGCCCTATATAGTTTTCTCCGAGTCCAGCCATGTTGATCTGTGGGTATGTTGGCCCTATATAGTTTTCTCCGAGTCCAGCCATGTTGATCTGTGGGTATGTTGGCCCTATATAGTTTTCTCCGAGTCCAGCCATGTTGATCTGTGGGTATGTTGGCCCTATATAGTTTTCTCCGAGTCCAGCCATGTTGATTTGCAAGGTATCAAGTTGGCCATTATTTTTCCCCATACTCTTTTCACTTCATTTACCAAAGTTTCTATGCCTCGATCCAATCCACGTTCCCTAAGGAGCACCAGACACAGCATGAATATCCATGTATACCTTACAGACATCTTCAATGTATACCAGATATATACAGAAGCTGATAAATGTCACGCTCGTTAATTTTTTATGTACTTTATAATGGTTGTAATATCAGACCTACCAGAGTTTAACTCCATTACCTGTCATAGCAAGAGAAAAACTATCAATTATTTATAAACTTTTCCTTTTTTAAGACTTCTATTTTTGTCTAAACAGTAAAATTTCACATTGCCAACAAGTACTGAGCGGTATTGTTTTTTTAATGGTGACTGTGAAACAGAAATTAAGTGAACGATCAATACTTTGGTGGTTCGAGGGAATATATTTCTGATTAATTTTAGTTTTGGCCACATATCCATCAACAAATCAGAGATATTTTTACAGTTTTAAATTGAACATCTAGCTCAAAAAAGGTGAAAGGAAGTTTCAGTCGCGTTAGAATTAAAAAATCTCTAACTTTGTAATAGTTAAAAGACAAAGTCTTGTATAGTCAGTAGAGATGTTAGACTCTCTACCTTATGACAAGGCCTGTATACAGTAGAGAAGTGATGGGACTCTCTACCACAACACACTTAGGCCTGTATACAGTAGAGAAGTGGTGGGACTCTCTACCACAACACACTTAGGTCTGTATACAGTAGAGAAGTGATGGGATTCTCTACCACAACATACTTAGGCCTGTATACAGTAGAGAAGTGGTGGGACTCTCTACCACAACACACTTAGGTCTGTATACAGTAGAGAAGTGGTGGGACTCTCTACCACAACACACTTAGGCCTGTATACAGTAGAGAAGTGATCGGACTCTCTACCACAACACACTTAGGCTTGTATACAGTAGAGAAGTGATGGGATTCTCTACCTTATGACAAGGTCTGTATACAGTAGAGAAGTGGTGGGACTCTCTACCACAACATACTTAGGCCTGTATACAGTAGAGAAGTGATGGGATTCTCTACCCTATGACAAGGCCTGTATACAGTAGAGAAGTAGGGAGACTCTCTACCACAACACACTTAGGCCTGTATACAGTAGAGAAGTGGTGGGACTCTCTACCACAACACACTTAGGCCTGTATACAGTAGAGAAGTGATCGGACTCTCTACCACAACACACTTAGGTCTGTATACAGTAGAGAAGTAGGGAGACTCTCTACCACAACACACTTAGGCCTGTATACAGTAGAGAAGTAGGGAGACTCTCTACCACAACACACTTAGGCTTGTATACAGTAGAGAAGTGATGGGACTCTCTACCACAACACACTTAGGCCTGTATACAGTAGAGAAGTGATGGGACTCTCTACCACAACACACTTAGGCCTATATACAGTAGAGAAGTAGGGAGACTCTCTACCACAACACACTTAGGCCTGTATACAGTAGAGAAGTGGTGGGACTCTCTACCACAACACACTTAGGCCTGTATACAGTAGAGAAGTGGTGGGACTCTCTACCACAACACACTTAGGCCTGTATAAAGTAGAGAAGTAGGGAGACTCTCTACCACAACACACTTAGGCCTATATACAGTAGAGAAGTAGGGAGACTCTCTACCACAACACACTTAGGCCTGTATACAGTAGAGAAGTGGTGGGACTCTCTACCACAACACACTTAGGCCTGTATACAGTAGAGAAGTAGTGGGACTCTCTACCATAACACACTTAGGCCTGTATACAGTAGAGAAGTGGTGGGACTCTCTACCACAACACACTTAGGCCTGTATACAGTAGAAACGTGGTGGAACTCTCTACCACAACACACTTAGGCCTGTATACAGTAGAGAAGTAGTGAGACTCTCTACCACAACACACTTAGGCCTGTATACAGTAGAGAAGTAGTGAGACTCTCTACCACAACACACTTAGGCCTGTATACAGTAGAGAAGTGGTGGGACTCTCTACCACAACACACTTAGGCCTGTATACAGTAAAGAAGTGGTGGGACTCTATACCACAACACACTTAGGCCTGTATACAGTAGAGAAGTAGGGAGACTCTCTACCACAACACACTTAAGCCTGTATACAGTAGAGAGGTGGTGGGACTCTCTACCACAACACACTTAGGCCTGTATACAGTAGAGAAGTAGGGAGACTCTCTACCACAACACACTTAGGTCTGTATACAGTAGAGAAGTGATGGGACTCTCTACCACAACACACTTAGGCCTGTATACAGTAGAGAAGTGGTGGGACTCTCTACCACAACACACTTAGGCCTGTATACAGTAGAGAAGTGGTGGGACTCTCTACCACAACACACTTAGGCCTGTATACAGTAGACAAGTGGTGGGACTCTCTACCATAACACACTTAGGCCTGTATACAGTAGAGAAGTAGGGAGACTCTCTACCACAACACACTTAGGCCTGTATACAGTAGAGAAGTGATGGGACTCTCTACCACAACACACTTAGGCCTGTATACAGTAGAGAAGTGGTGGGACTCTCTACAACAACACACTTAGGTCTGTATACAGAAGAGAAATGGTGGGACTCTCTACCACAACACACTTAGGCCTGTATACAGTAGAGAAGTGGTGGGACTCTCTACCACAACACACTTAGGCCTGTATACAGTAGAGAAGTGATGGGATTCTCTACCACAACACACTTAGGCCTGTATACAGTAGAGAAGTGGTGGAATTCTCTACCTTATGACAAGGCCTGTATACAGTAGAGAAATGGTGGGATTTTCTACCACAACACACTTAGGCCTGTATACAGTAGAGAAGTGGTGGGACTCTCTACCACAACACACTTAGGCCTGTATACAGTAGAGAAGTGATGGGACTCTCTACCACAACACACTTAGGCCTGTATACAGTAGTGAAGTGGTGGGACTCTCTACCACAACACACTTAGGCCTGTATACAGTAGAGAATTGGTTGGACTTTCTTCCACAACATACTTAGGCCTGTATACAGTAGAGAAGTAGTGGGACTCTCTACCATAACACACTTAGGCCTGTATACAGTAGAGAAGTGGTGGGACTCTCTACCACAACACACTTAGGCCTGTATACAGTAGAAAAGTGGTGGGACTCTCTACCACAACACACTTAGGCCTGTATACAGTAGAGAAGTAGTGAGACTCTCTACCACAACACACTTAGGCCTGTATACAGTAGAGAAGTAGTGAGACTCTCTACCACAACACACTTAGGCCTGTATACAGTAGAGAAGTGGTGGGACTCTCTACCACAACACACTTAGGCCTGTATACAGTAGAGAAGTAGGGAGACTCTCTACCACAACACACTTAGGCCTGTATACTGTAGAGAAGTGGTGGGACTCTCTACCACAACACACTTAGGCCTGTATACAGTAGAGAAGTGGTGGGACTCTCTACCACGACACACTTAGGCCTGTATACAGTAGAGAAATGGTGGGACTCTCTACCACAACACACTTAGGCCTGTATACAGTAGAGAAGTGGTGGGACTCTCTACCACAACACACTTAGGCCTGTATACAGTAGAGAAGTAGTGAGACTCTCTACCACAACACACTTAGGTCTGTATACAGTAGAGAAGTGGTGGGACTCTCTACCACAACACACTTAGGCCTGTATACAGTAGAAAAGTAGGGAGACTCTCTACCACAACACATTTAGGCCTGTATACAGTAGAGAAATGGTGGGACTCTCTACCACAACACACTTAGGTCTGTATACAGTAGAGAAGTGGTGGGACTCTCTACCACAACACACTTAGGCCTGTATACAGTAGAGAAGTGGTGGGACTCTCTACCACAACACACTTAGGTCTGTATACAGTAGAGAAGTGGTGGGACTCTCTACCACAACACACTTAGGCCTGTATACAGTAGAGAAATGGTGGGACTCTCTACCACAACACACTTAGGTCTGTATACAGTAGAGAAGTGATGGGACTCTCTACCACAACACACTTAGGCCTGTATACAGTAGAGAAGTGGTGGGACTCTCTACCACAACACACTTAGGCCTGTATACAGTAGAGAAGTGATATGACTCTCTACCACAACACACTTAGGTCTGTATACAGTAGAGAAGTGGTGGAATTCTCTACCACGACACACTTAGGCCTGTATACAGTAGAGAAATGGTGGGATTTTCTACCACAACACACTGAGGCCTGTATACAGTAGAGAAGTGGTGGGACTCTCTACCACAACACACTTAGGCCTGTATACAGTAGAAAAGTAGGGAGACTCTCTACCACAACACACTTAGGCCTGTATACAGTAGAGAAGTGGTGGGACTCTCTACCACAACACACTTAGGCCTGTATACAGTAGAGAAGTAGGGAGACTCTCTACCACAACACACTTAGGCCTGTATACAGTAGAGAAGTGGTGGGACTCTCTACCACAACTCACTTAGGCCTGTATACAGTAGAGAAATGGTGGGACTCTCTACCACAACACACTTAGGCCTGTATACAGTAGAGAAGTAGGGAGACTCTCTACCACAACACACTTAGGCCTGTATACAGTAGAGAAGTGGTGGGACTCTCTACCACAACACACTTAGGCCTGTATACAGTAGAGAAGTGGTGGGACTCTCTACCACAACACACTTAGGCCTGTATACAGTAGAGAAGTGGTGGGACTCTCTACCACAACACACTTAGGCCTGTATACAGTAGAGAAGTGGTGGGACTCTCTACCACAACACACTTAGGCCTGTACACAGTAGAGAAGTGATCGGACTCTCTACCACAACACACTTAGGCCTGTATACAGTAGAGAAGTGGTGGGACTCTCTACCACAACACACTTAGGCCTGTATACAGTAGAGAAGTGGTGGGACTCTCTACCACAACACACTAAGGCCTGTATACAGTAGAGAAGTGGTGGGACTCTCTACCACAACACACTTAGGCCTGTATACAGTAGAGAAGTGATATGACTCTCTACCACAACACACTTAGGCCTGTATACAGTAGAGAAGTGATGGGACTCTCTACCACAACACACTTAGGCCTGTATACAGTAGAAAAGTAGGGAGACTCTCTACCACAACACATTTAGGCCTGTATACAGTAGAGAAGTGGTGGGATTTTCTACCACAACACACTTAGGCCTGTATACAGTAGAGAAGTGGTGGGACTCTCTACCACAACACACTTAGGCCTGTATACAGTAGAGAAGTAGGGAGACTCTCTACCACAACACACTTAGGCCTGTATTCAGTAGAGAAGTGGTGGGACTCTCTACAACAACACACTTAGGCCTGTATACAGTAGAGAATGGGTTGGACTTTCTTCCACAACATACTTAGGCTTGTATACAGTAGAGAAATGGTGGGACTCTCTACCACAACACACTTAGGCCTGTATACAGTAGAAAAGTAGGGAGACTCTCTACCACAACACACTTAGGCCTGTATACAGTAGAGAAGTGGTGGGACTCTCTACCACAACACACTTAGGCCTGTATACAGTAGAAAAGTAGGGAGACTCTCTACCACAACACATTTAGGCCTGTATACAGTAGAGAAGTGGTGGGATTTTCTACCACAACACACTTAGGCCTGTATACAGTAGAGAAGTGGTGGGACTCTCTACCACAACACACTTAGGCCTGTATACAGTAGAGAAGTGGTGGAATTCTCTACCTTATGACAAGGCCTGTATACAGTAGAGAAATGGTGGGATTTTCTACCACAACACACTTAGGCCTGTATACAGTAGAGAAGTGGTGGGACTCTCTACCACAACACACTTAGGCCTGTATACAGTAGAGAAGTGATGGGACTCTCTACCACAACACACTTAGGCCTGTATACAGTAGAGAAGTGCATGGTGGGACTCTCTACCACAACATACTTAGGCCTGTATACAGTAGAGAAGTAGTGGGACTCTCTACCACAACACACTTAGGCCTGTATACAGTAGAGAAGTGGTGGGACTCTCTACCACAACACACTTAGGTCTGTATACAGTAGAGAAGTGGTGGGACTCTCTACCACAAAACACCTAGGCCTGTATACAGTAGAGAAATCGTTGTGTTGACAATATTGTTTCTGATGAAGGCACAGCAAATGGAAATTACCAAGAAGTAAGAATAATGATAGATGTGTTGCCTGCATTTTCTACATGTAATTTGCATATGTATGAACTTTAATGGGCTTGCTGTTGTATAATCCTTTCTCTAAACAGTGTTAGTGAAGAGTGAGGATAGGTGCCTCCACAGTGTGGTGTGTTGTCATCAAATCCTGGGGATTAGTCGTAGTTTCCTCAGTGAACATGGTATATGGATTAGACATCAAGGGTTTGTGTATGATGCTGAGATTTTTCCCCACCATGGTCACTCCCACAGCATCCTTTGTAATTTTTTCCTCAAAATAAGATTCAAAACACCTGATTAATTGACTTATAGATTTAAAATAAAATCAATTGATGCCTTTTTAAGGGTTGTAAAACACACCTCTTGATAATGAAATGACAGTATATAAATATAATGCTGATGACTTCAGTTTTAAAAAAAACCAGCATTTTTACTTGCTTATAAATTGTAGGAGTTCTGTAAGGTCATGTTCATGCAATATTAGCCCATTGTTTTATAGCTGTTCAAATCGCCTCTCATCTATGACCCATCCCATCAAATCTTAGGGCTATTTTTCAGGAAACATTATATAGATGTATATTTCACATGGTGCCTGAAGATGTACATTTTTACATTTTTTCCTTTTTATTTGGGCTGATTGGAAGCAAAAATGGCTGATAGGCAACCATGTTGAATAATGAGAATATAAAGTTGTTTCAGTGCTGTTTGGTCTGAATTTTTTTTCTTTTTTTTTCTTATGTTTATAACACATGCAGATTCTTTTGAAAAGTTGTGCACGTTGAATTATGACACACTAATCGGTAGACTAATGGATAGCAATCGGAATATTAAGATGTTAATTAAGAAACTGGTCCTTTAATTAATATTTGCATTTGAGGACATTATCTTAAATTGATAATAGATTGCTATTTCTCAAATAACACGGGTAGGTTTTTTATGATGCCTGTAGCTGTGTGCATCAAATTATGGAATTTATTGAAAAAAATATGATGGCTAGCAGATGGTGATCGTTGGTTTTGAGAGCCGTATTTAATAATTCACCGGGAACACTCAAATTGATGTTTTTTATTTCCTCATAGTCAATACATGTATATAGATTTGACTAGTTTTATGATATAAGTTCATAGTTTGTTCTAGATTTATTTAATTGTGGTAAATATGGAAAACTGACCACCTGAGCTCAGTTTTGAAAGATAATTTCACATTCCACCAGGATCTCTGATGTCAAATTCTTAATAACATTTTTGTGTCACCTGTAAAAAGCATGCAACATACACACGCATCACTATAATAATTATTATATATGTCCGCTTCGGTGGCAGCTTCTGCATAGATTTTTCATGTAATAACTCAAATTCCCTTTGGCAAATCAGACTCAAAGTAAATGACGATCTTCCTTACCAAAAGTAATCGCTTGGGGTTGCTTTTCAGGTCCAAAGGTTGAAGGTCAAGGTCACTGTTACTAAAAATAGCAAATTTGTTTCCTTTTGATAACTTAAGTTCCTTTTGGCCTAACACGCTTAATTTAATGCTGTTTTTCCTTACCTCAAGTGCTTGCTTGGGGTTGTTTTCTTTACTGGTCAAAGGTCAAGGTCACTGTTACTATAAATAGAAAATCAGTTTCTATGAAATAACTACAGTTTATTGGGCTAATCAAGCTCAAACTTCATGATCGAGGTACTTATTTACCAAAAGTGCCTGCTCTGTATTTCTGAATTCCAATCATACTTGAGTGATGCTGGTCTAATGCTTGTTGAAATTATAAATTGGACATTTCGAAAGATGGATCCAGAAACATAATTTCCAATTCTCGCTTACTTTTAACATTATTTCTTGAGGTGATAAATGCATCTAGTTCTTCATAATCTCCCAACTAATGCTGCACAGGCAATGCATCAACTTCAGTGAATTTTTGTTCATGTTTGATTAAACAGTTATGGTATTTACTCAAAAAATTAGAATTGTAAACAAAGAGTTCTCCTGATTATGGGAAACTCTGTGATATAATAAAAATTATCTAAGCAAAACATCTCTTTCTTTCAAATTTGTTGACCTCCTCGTCATACGTGGTTATGGCCAATTTAACTTTGTGAAAAATATCTGTAACATCCCTGTGTCATTAAATCTAAATCTGGTACAAGTTTTGGGAACATGGATGTGACATTAGATACAAAATTTGCCGTGAGCAAAACCAGGAGGTCAAAATTAAGCTTTTAAGCAAGAGATGTTTTACTATGTTACATTGAATGATTAACCTTTCGTTTTTCTGCGAGGATAACAGCTATTTCTTTAAATCGTTCTTGTTCAAACAGATGTTGTATGGTATTATTATTTTCTAAATCAATGTGACTTGATCTATACAGAATCATTCTGAAAATTCAAAACCCACAAAAATGTTAGTTCTCTTTTTAAAGAAACAAATTTATAATATTTTAACTTATGGGAAGCAATGAAACTGTATTAATGTGTATGAAACAGTCTATTCGATAATCGTGGTGGTATATAATAAATCACTACCAAGCTAATATCATTATAACGGAATCAATTAAAACTACATCGCTGCATGAATGAATCTTTAGTGAAAGTATTTTGTCTCATTTAGAACTGAGAAAATTAGTGGTAGAATTTGAAAGATTTTTTTTGGGGGGAAAAACATCTTAAGTCAATCCCTCCTAGCCCACATTACTATTTAACAGATATGTGGCCGCCAAATCTCCAGAAAATGTTTTATAATTCATATCCTGTATGGATCACGTCAGAAGCTTTCTCACACCAGTGTTTCTAATTATAGCCTGTGTTCAATGCCGTTGTCACTGGGCAGTCTGTAGAAACAAGGAAATTCAGATAAATATTTGATGTAATTAATGCATTAAAGGGTGTGAGCATGACCAGGAAGATGTCTTGGTCCTTTGAACGTTTGAGTTATATGACCGACTAATACAACCATGCAAGCTAAATATCTTACCCTGTACATAGGAAAACAATTCACTACTAATAGTTATTGCTTTCCGCGTGAATTTATTATCACACTAATATAGATAATAGGGAAACACCACTTTCTTTAAGCTTTCAGAAAGTAATGAAAATAAATAAACCAATTTGGTTCCGAGGGTATTGTGATAGTTTTTAATTCATCTGGAACAAAGTGCTTGTAATTCGAGCTTATCAAATTATGACTGTTCATTTTCTGTCAATACCTCTCCAGGAATCCTGGAATTGTTTTAGAGAATGTTCTATGGTATACAGTTGCTTTGTAAGTTGCTTTTAGGATTTTTAAGTTGGAGAGTTAGCTTGAACTTTGTAGGACTGACCTTATACAAATTTTTACATTGTTTTCTGCTTTCAGAAATCAAATAAAGATTTTATTGTAGTAAGCCATGGGAATAACAAATTGATTTAAAGAAGAAATTGGGCATATTGATTACATGATAATTAAAATGAAAGAATTTTACCGAACTGCAATATAGACTTGCGGGTGGGCTTATTATCCAGCATGGGATTATTTCTTGATAAATAAGGTTACTTATTTATTAACATTTAAAGCATGATTTTAACTGGAGTGTTTTTTTTATAAACATTTGGAAATTCACCAGGAGCTGTTTGAACTTATAAGTTTTACATTGTAAAGTAATTAGGATAATTGCTGTCCTACAGAGCAAATGTGATTTGAGACTAAATTATTTAAATGTAATTGGGATTCGAAGGTCATGAGACATTGGAATATGCTAATTAGACATAGCATGGCGCCTGAACACAGCAGACTGCCAATATATTAAACAGGTTATATCTCACTCCAATACCTTGGTTCTTGCACCAGGCAGTCATCAGAAAAAAATATCTGCAAGGCGGAAGGGGGGAGGGGGTTGGACCAATTAGTTAACTATCATTAAAGGCTGTTTCATGATAATAAACAAAAAAATGAGTAACAAAATAATATTTAATTTTTTTTTTTTTTTTTTTTTTGAAGAAATGGTAGAACCTGAAGACATTTTGTTTGATAAAATATCAAGAAAATATATCAAGAAAATATCAATGCATGGCCAGAAGTTCTTGACAGTGTCTGTAAAAAATCTGTCTCCGTTTTTGTCACAAGTTAATTTTCAATGAATTTCGGCACATATGTAAAATATCAGGATGCCTTGACCATATGTTCTCAAACAATGATTATTTAAACAAATGTCAAGGGCCTCATTACTGTTTGTAACTAAGATATGCCTTCTTTTAGCCATCTATTCGTTTCAATTCAAAGCAAGGAACATTGTATCTAAGAATTCATTGTAAAGGTATAGAGAACCGATCGACCCACATCCCCAAATTCCCCACCCCAATTTCTACTGAATACAAAACTTTTGTCAGTATTTTTTTTTTTTAATTAAGAAAAGTTCCATGACACCTGTAGGTTGTTGGGTCATCCATGTAGTCAGGTGTGTGACATTGTTAAAACTTTTCGTAATGAAGAGTTATCTGTCCTTTTGAGCACGTATTGATAACTATGTCATTTTTAGGTCATCTGACCCGAAGGGTCAGGATGACCTATAGTCATCATGCTTCGTCCGTCGCCGTGCGTCGTGCGTCGTGCGCCGTCCGCCGTCCGCCGCCCGCCGTGCGTAAACTTTTCACATTTCAAACTTCTTCTCAAATTCCACCAGTGGGATTGAGCTGAAACTTACCTGAAATCTTCCTGAGATGGTCCTGACCAAGTGTTGTTATTTTTCGGGTCAGTCTGAAATCCAAGATGGCCGCCATAGCCGCCATTTTGAAAACACATTTTAAACTTCTTCTCAAGTTCCACCAGTGCTGCTGGGCTGAAACTTGCCAGAAATGATCCTGAGATGATCCCGACCAAGTGTTGTTATTTTTTGGGTCGGTACGAAATCCAAGATGGCCGCCATAGCCGCCATCTTGAAAAACACATTTTAAACTTCTTCTCAAGTTCCACCAGTGCTGTTGGGCTGAAACTTGCCTGAAATGATCCTGATATGATTGCGACCAAGTGTTGTTATTTTTTGGGTCGGTCCGAAATCCAAGATGGCCGCCATAGCCGCCATCTTGAAAAACACATTTTAAACTTCTTCTCAAGTTCCACTAGTGCTTTTGAGCTGAAACCTGCCAGAAATGATCCTGAGATGATCCCGACCAAGTGTTGTTATTTTTCGTGTCGTTCCGAATTCCAAGATGGCCGCCATAGCCGCCATCTTGAAAAACACATTTTAAACTTCTTCTCAAGTTCCACCAGTGCTATTGAGCTGAAACTTGCCTGAAATGATCCTGATATGATTGCGACCAAGTGTTGTTATTTTTTGGGTCGGTCCGAAATCCAAGATGGCCGCCATAGCCGCCATCTTGAAAAACACATTTTAAACTTCTTCTCAAGTTCCACTAGTGCTTTTGAGCTGAAACTTGCCAGAAATGATCCTGAGATGATCCCGACCAAGTGTTGTTATTTTTTGGGTCGGTCCGAAATCCAAGATGGCCGCCATAGCCGCCATCTTGAAAAACACATTTTAAACTTCTTCTCAAGTTCCACCAGTGCTGTTGGGCTGAAACTTGCCAGAAATGATCCTGAGATGATCCCGACCAAGTGTTGTTATTTTTTGGGTCGGTCTGAAATCCAAGATGACCGCCATAGCCGCCATCTTGAAAAACACATTTTAAACTTCTTCTCAAGTTCCACCAGTGCTATTGAGCTGAAACTTGCCTGAAATGATCCTGATATGATTGCGACCAAGTGTTGTTATATTTTGGGTCGGTCCGAAATCCAAGATGGCCGCCATAGCCGCCATCTTGAAAAACACATTTTAAGCTTCTTCTCAAGTTCCAACAGTGCTATTGAGCTGAAACTTGCCTGAAATGATCCTGATATGATTGTGACCAAGTGTTGTTATTTTTCGGGTCGGTCTGAAATCCAAGATGGCCGCCATAGCCGCCATCTTGAAAAACACATTTTAAACTTCTTCTCAAGTTCCACCAGTGCTGTTGGGCTGAAACTTGCCTGAATTGTTCCTGAGATGATCCCGACCAAGTGTTGTTATTTTTTAGATTGGTCTGAAATCCAAGATGGCCGCCATATCCGCAATCTTAAAAAACACATTTTAAACTTATTCTCCAGTTCCGCTGGTGTCATTGAGCTGGAAATTTGTGAGAATGTTAAGGAAGGAGGGCAAACTAAGTGTTGATGTTTTTTTCGGCCTCGTAAAAACTTTGACATGGCAGCAATGACGGCCATTTTGTAACATGATTGCGCAATCATGGTTTTCATGAACAACACCTATTTCAAACTTCTTCTCAAATTCCACCGGTTGGATTCAGCTCTTACTTACCAGAAATTATCCTTAGTTGGTCCAGACCAAGTGTTATTATTTATTGGGTCGGTCAGAAATCCAAGATGGCCACCATAGCCAACAGTGCCACTATATACTTGCTACAGAGAATGCATACTACAATAATATAAGGGTTTTAATTTAGAGTCAGATGACCGTTAAGGCCCCTGGGCCTCTTGTTTTGTGTGAGCAACATATTGAGTTTGTGAGAAAATGAGATATCTTTCTCACGCAGACTAATGACAAAACAATCAATGGTAATACTTGCTCACGCGGGCAGACAATTCCACATTAGGAAAAGACAGAATATCTGGTCTGAATCCCTTCAAAGCTAAGGACAAATTTAGGGTGTATTAAGTGTCACCAACATTAACATTATAATCAATATCATTGTATAATTTTTACACTTTGTATGATATTATGTGTTCAATATCTTTATAACTTTAGCTTTTGTTTTTATGAAGTTTATATTTGATCCAATAAGATATCAGGTGTTTGCAGTAGCTTCATAGAAGATTTATTTTTGTACTTCAAAATTTTATATTCGATTATTGAGAAAGATCCTTTTGACCTATCAAATGTGTTAATTGTAATCACAATATTAGTTTAAAATTGTAAATTAGTTTGTGCAAGCATTTTTTTTTTTTTTTCAATTTTGGTAAAGTATCTGGGAGTATAGTATAGTTTATTCAACTTGAAGCCTTACGGCTCATAAGTATAACATAGAAGCATCAACATACACATATATACAATACGTAACTAATTGTTACAGAGGATGAACAAAACAGTAGGCGTAACTGGTGAAAAACATCCGCAAACATTGATTTTAACAACAAAAGCACAATTTGTCAGAGAAGTCAGGGGGTGGACAAAACAATAAACATAACTGGAGACGAGTACCTTAAGTCATTAATAAAAAGTAAATAATACAGTTTGTAAGAGTAGATAGATAGTAGTTACCAAACAATAGGTATAACTAATATAAGTATCTAGGATTTTTCAAATGCAAATATATACTTTGTGAGAATAATTAGATGATGAACAAACAATATATATAAATACACTAAATACAAAGTGTACATAATTTAGATGAATAGGAGTAAGTCACATAGCTACAGTTGACTCAATTCTTGAAAATCAATTGGGTTGATGTATTGAAAGTCTAAACAAGTGCCCTGAAAGTGCCTTCAGTATAATTAAATACACTTAAGGAACAATTAAATGTTAATCCTTTAGTGGGAATGGGTTTGGGATGCTCAACAACAGGACAATTTTTGTTATAATTCATTTTCAGTTTTCTGTTTTAATTATTTCACACTCAAAATTAAGAACAAATAGCATCTTTTAGCAATGCAGTATTTTACAACCAATTGTTTGTAATTTACTTTTTTTTTTTTTTTTTTTTTCGATAAAGTTATTGATCTTGATATATGATTTCATTTTCAATAATCAATAATGAACATGTTTTGTCCTTACAGGCGATTGTTCGTAATCAAGATGAGTTTCCATATTCAGTGTCCATGACTCCAGAGAATGTTATGAAGAATGTGAATCAAGACGTTGTACCATGTGAGTTTATTATTAGTCCCCTACTGGTTTGAGTTTCAGGGTTGTTGGGTTAAGGTCAAGGTCATTGTTACTATTTTTAGAAAACCCTTGTCAGTGCTCTAGCAGCTTCATTCCTTTCTCAAATAGTCCCCCAATCCTCCAAAATGACCACCTTACTCTCTCACAAATATAGTCCCCCAACCCTCCAAAATGATCACCTTACTCTCTCATAAAGTATAGTCCCCCAACCCTCCAAAATGATCACCTTACTCTCTCATAAAGTATTATAATAAGTCCCCCAACCCTCCAAAATGATTGTCCAGCCCTCTCTCTCATAAATATAGTCCCCCAACCCTCCAAAATGATTGTCCAGCCTTCTCTCTCACAAATATAGTCCCCCAACCCTCCAAAATGATTGTCCAGCCCTCTCTATCACAACCCTCTCTGTCACAAATATAGTCCCCCAACCCTCCAAAATGATTGTCCAGCCCTCTCTATCACAAATATAGTCCCCCAACCCTCCAAAATGATTGTCCAGCCCTCTCTCTCACAAATAGTCCCCCAACCCTCCAAAATGATTGTCCAGCCCTCTCTCTCACAAATAGTCCCCCAACCCTTCAAGGTGATTGTCCAGCCCTCTCTCTCTCTCACAAATAGTCCCCCATCACAAATGATAAATAATGTGTGTGAATGGGTTTAAGAAACTCCTATTGTTTACAGCCTTTGTATGTTAAGCTATATACACTTATGAACCTTGAAAACCTTCATTTGCACTGGCGCCATGCTCTCGGAATCCATACAGCTAAAAGCAATGTTGACACAATTTTAACGTAATTACCACTTATACTCCATGGCAGGAAAATGAGCTCAAACTCTGGTATTGGAATAATAGAATAGTTTCTCCATTAATGGTAGGCATAGTGTTATTGACAAAGGTATTTTAGCCTCATTTTGTGTATCCTAACTTAGAGACCAGGGACACCAAGAACCATAAATATTCGCCTTAACTGGGTTAGAAAGGATATTATGGCGTTTTGTCTGGCAGTCTGCGTCTATACTGTATTTGCCATAATAAGCACAACAGGACCCTTAAAATGACGAAAAGAACAAGGGCTTGTTTGGATGATACGACCTGAGTCAGCATCAGAATATTAGAGGAGAAAGTACTTGATGGGTATAGGTAGTGTGTGTCATATTAAATTTTGTTAAGTGTTATTTGGGATAATCCTTGCTTTGTTTCAAATGTGTAAAAATCATAGTTTATGGTAACAGTTTCCTAATCCCTGTAACCCCATAGTGAGTTACCCTCTTCTACCCAAACCCTCCAAGGTGATGTTACTGCCTTCCACTTCCGGTTAGACCCACCCAACACCCCCACCCCCACCTCCCCCCCCCCACCCCAGGTCAATGTTACCGTTTTTCACTCCCTGTTAACCCTCCAGTTGATGTTACTGTCTTCCAACCCCCCCACCCCCATCCCCAAGTCGATGTTACCATTAAACTCCCCAGCCAATGTTACTATTAAACCCCCAACCCCCATCCCCCAGCCAATGTCACTATTAAACCCCAACCCCCATCCCCCTGCCAATGTTACCATTAAACCCCCAACCCCCATCCCCCCACCCCAAGTCCATGTTACCATTAAACCCCCATCCCCCTATCCCCCCATCCCCCCACCCCAAGTCCATGTTGCCATTAAACCCCCATCCCCCACCCCCAGTCAATGTTACCATTAAACTCCCTACCCCCCTCCCTGTGAATGTTACCATCTTCCATCCCAATCAAACCCATTCAAACCCCAACCCCCCACCCCCCACCACAGCCTAAACACCCCTCCCCAGTCCATGTCACCATCTTCCAACCCCAGTCTCCCAGTCAATGTGCTATCTATTCTTTGCAACTCTCACAGTCTGTAAAACTGTCAAAAGTTGGCATAATTTCAAATATTTAATTGTTAAGCAATATTCGATATATTTTGTTGTCAATTCCATAAATACATGTATTATAGAAACAATATCAGCTAAGTTTTCTACCAGTAGATAGAAAGTTCTGTACTCTACCTGGTTCATACATGAACGTGACACTGATTTCCTGTTACCCAATCGTATTAGACATTTAATACAGATCTGTTTTTCCTGTGACCCCTCTGCCCAAACATGTTTATTAGCTGTGTAAATGCCTGTCAATTTTCCACTGATGCTGTGTAAACTACCCTTGCTTTGATGTCCCACAAAGATTTTTTTTATGAATGTAGAAGATAATTGGATGTACAATCAAGCAGGTAACGTGCATTGTGTGTTAACGGTGTAACGCACACAAAAAATGACTGATCCGGAAACAGCTGTATCTCAGCTCCCTAACACTATAATTCACTTATGTACAGAGTTTCCTTCTGTCAACTGAGACGTTACAAAACTATCAAAAGGTCAGTTGATTTTCCTTCCGATGATCTGTACCATGTGTTCGTTATATAAGATATAAGTGTATTTCAGTGTGGTGCTAATGATTCTCAAGAGTACAACTGTCTCCACCGTAATAGGTGTGACCGAGTGCATTATTTGTAATACTTCAGCCACAGATCGAACACAGGACACCAGTGGCTTACATATAACAGTCTCAAACAACTCTGGATCTACCTTTTGAGCTGAAGCGATCATACTTAATCTACCTAGCAGATTCAGAGGCGCCCAGCTTGCATATCACCAGGTTAAATAATAAAGAAAAAAAAAAATTGAAAATATTTTGCTGATTACTACCAACAGATAAAAAGAAAATTTGATTATTTTCATTTTTTTTCCTTTTTTTTTCTTTTTTTTTTTTCTTTTTTTTTTCGTGGAATTTGAGATTTCACTGCTACCATCACAAATAATAAGAGTCCCAGGCATATACTTTTTATTAAAGATTTTGTCAGCACATGCACACCTTACATTAAACAACTGCAGACTCCGAGATAGCTGCACCACAAAAAACCTTGTCTACCTAATATCACATGCTCTACAGTCCAACAACAATACGTTGGAGAAACTAAGCGTGAATGTTACCTCTTCATCATGGAATATGTTCAAGACATCAAAAAACACCGTGACAGCCCAATAGCACTCCACCTCAACCTCCCATCACACTCACTCCCAGATGTAGAATACCAAATCATTGACATCCTCCGCACAGACCCCTCATCCTCCAAATCTACCTCCCATTGGAAATGATTGGAGTACTATTGGATACGCCAACTGCACACCCTGACACCACTGGGGATCAATGTAAACGGTAAAAGTTGCATCCTTAGGCAGTTTTTATGCTTGGAATATTTGGTTTGGTTAATTTCGTTTAACGTCCTATTAACAGTCAGGGTCATTTAAGGACGTGCCAGGTTTGGAGGTGGAGGAAAGCCAGAGTACCTGGAGAAAAACCACCGACCTACGGTCAGTACCTGGCAACTGCCCCACGTAGGTTTCAAGCTCGCAACCCAGATGTGGAGGGCTAGTGATAAAGTTTCGGGACACCTTAACCACTCGGCCACCTCGGCCCCAGTTTTTATGCCCCTGCCATGAAATAAGGGAGTATATAGTGTTACCCATGTCCGTCCCGTCCCTTCCCGTCTCGTCCTGTCCCATCCCATCCCGTCCCATCCCGTCCCGTCCAGTCCTGTCTCCTGATGCAATGTAAATCTCAGGAACCGCTAATGGAATTCTCACCAAACTGTATTTCAGGGTGTCAAGTGGGGGCGTTTATATCTCACAGACAGTTTCTAGTTTATTATTAAGAATTACCCTGCTTAGTATTAAGAAGATTTGTAGAGGTCAACATTGAAGTAAACAATATTTTGAAAGTGTTTGTTGACTCATTTAAATCCCTGCTCACTCAGTTCTATCAAATTAAGAAAAGAGGGGGTGGGGGAAGATATGTTCAAATTTTTGAAATTTTGAAACTGCATGCAGTTGTTAAATGTCTGACACAAATTAAGAATAGCCATGTTCTTTATATTATATCTGCTAGAGTTTATACTTGCCTTTAACATTTCCCAAGGGTTTTGTTAATCTGATGCCATTTGACAGTTCAACCTTTGTCTGATAAATACCTACTGTACCATTACTCACTCACCATGGTAACCGATATCAATATTAGGGGCCATATTGACTCGAGCTATTGGTCACAACAAGCCATCCCTCTGGAAATGATATGGAAATTATTCGACAGTATTGGAGGAAATTTTCTAGAATCTTCTTTATGTCAGATTCTATTAAAAGTTGTTAAGAAAATCTTTCAAAGGTCAAATTTTTAATGTTTGGTTCGTGTGTACTGTTGTTAAAGAAAAACGTCAAAAATATGTCATTGTATGTTAGATTGTTTGTACTCTAGAAATTTCTAGTCCTAAATATTAATGTGTTCTAAATCATGTAATTTATCTTAAAACATTTTTATGATCCTGTTTTCAGATGATCACGCAAGAGTGGTGTTACGAGATGCGCCACACGGAGAAAACGACTACATCAACGCTAGTTACATCGAAGTAAGTATCAGAATTCAGCCGAATTCGTTGTAGATAACTGATTCCAGAAATATTCTGTATTTTGCCCTTGGGAACCATTTCTCAAGCATATGGAATCGGAGTTCTGTATATTAATCTTGCTGGTGGGAATTCTGACAGGATGTCGCTCTTCATTAACTTAAGTTTCAGATTTTGCACAAGAGCTTCAATCATGCTATGTATTTCTACTATGTGGTGCTAATGTCTTCAAATTCAATTCAGAAAACTTCTTGGAAATAATCCTTTTGCTCATTGTTTGTGTATATATATATTACAAATTCAATTATATTTCTGGAATGATTATTTGACGTAATTATTATTTGGATATTAATTTCTATTTAAAGATCAATTACTATTTATATATTAATTACTATTGGAATATTTGACAATAACAACATACAGAGAATATTAATTTGATGGATTTTTAGCTCACATGAGCAAAAGTCAAGTACTTCTTACGATGGAATCGGGACTCGCCTTTCTGGCATCAACTCTTTAAATGAAGAAATTATGTTTCTCACTAAAGAATATTAGTCAAGGACTATATAGTTAGTTTGAATGAATGACCTTGACCTTGTTCAGGGTCACAGAGTTCAAATGTTTTAAAAAGCTTCAACAAATTCTTTCCAATAATTTAGATGTCTCCGGTCTTGATAAAATTACTTTTAAGGTCAGATAGGTTGAATTTAGGTCACTCAAATGTAGGTCACTATTCCGTATTTTACCGGGTATAAGCCCAGGGGGCTAGTGCACTGAAAATGGGCAAAAGTGGGGGGTGGGCTTATTCCTGCAAGAGGGGTAAAAAAATTGGTCACCATCTTGGATTATAATCAGAAAGAGACCAATCTACAACATTGATCTATGACTGAAATTTTCTTTTTTAAATAATGCAATACATTGGTTATTTCATTCGGATCTTGTCAACAAATTGCAGGTGACATAATCGTACCTGCGGTAAGTGACAAGGTTCGGAAAATGTGTTCAGTCACCGCATACAGTAAAACACGGTTATAACCATCCCAGTTCGTATTACGTGTTTTACGAATTTTATTGTTTTTTCCTAAAAACTTTGCTGTATGAAAATATTAAAATAGAAATACAAGCAAGTACAAATTAAAACCGATGCAAATATTTTAAGTCAGTTATAACTTTCTACCGAAACTTTTCACGTGAGGCAAGTGTGTACAAAGTACTAAAAACATCTGACGTACATGTATCATTTTGAGACTCCAGAAAACGGCTTATCTCGCGTAAATAATCACTCGCCGTAGCACCACTGATTACGGAATGTTCCTCCTCTGTCTCTATTTTCTCTTTGTCTTCACTGTCTTAAACGTTCATAATGTCTTTTAAAACATCTGTGTCAGTCATCTTCGTAGAATTATTGACGAAATCGGTCATGGTGACCTTTACCCCAGAAGCCTCATTTTCACTAGCTCTCAGTCTCTTGATGATAAAGCCATTGCGAAACCATGTACTGTATACACGCTGAGACATCTAAGAATGGATTAACAACTCAACATAAACATCAATAAAACAACTCACTTTATTCAGAAGTCATGGAAAACACAACTCACCGATTTAATAGCCGTACGAATATATACCCTGAAATGTACCCTCGGGCGCCTCTCGGTCTTGATCACCAGGGCATGACTTTCGACTTCGGAAGATGGGTTTGTACTATAGTGTTATAATAAGATGGAATTTCAGCCGACGGGACCGCTAAATTGGTTCGTTAAAGACAATATTTCGCTATGTGAAATTCGTAATATAATAATAGATTACATACATGTAAGAGGGAGAATAGCTGGAGAATTGGAATCAGTTCGCAATATCCTTAAAATCGCTATAAGATTAGTTTCTGTAACACAAATCTAGAAAGTGTCAGTTATTAATGCTGTACATATACTTGTTGCAAACAAATAATTTCAGAATTAAGTCTTAGATAAATTATTTTGGCTTGTTGCGTATTTGAGCTGGATTAAGAGAGATACACACGAGAAATCAAATAGGAATTTTGTCATGTCAATCTGTTGTCCGTTGTGTACTTTTCTCGCCGTAGACTCGTTTTGAAATCTACTCTGAGGATATGTATTATTCGGACCATTTGACTTTGCAACAAAAAATGAATGTTTAGAATATGAAAAAAGAGATTTATTCAAGTTTAATATGTTTGTTATTTATCCAGAATAAAATAAAATATCAATGATAATGTAAAAAGATCATTTTTATCCAAAAAAAACATTTTTCATTTTTTTAGCTCACCTGCCCGAAGGGCAAGTGAGCTTATGCCATGGTGCGGCGTCCCCAGCGGCGTCCAGCCGCCCGTCCGGCCGTCCGGCGTCAACTTTTTCATTTAAACAACTTCTCCTCAATAACCAAGAGGCCCAGGAACTTCATATTGGGCCTGTAGTATGCTGGGGTGAAGGGCTACCAAGTTTGTTAAAATAAATTACTTTGACCTTCATTCAAGGTCACAGGGGTCAAATACGCTATAATCTTCAAACGACTTCTTCTCAATAACCAAGAGGCCCAGGGACTTTATATTGAGCCTGTAGCATGCTAGGGTGAAGGGCTACCAAGTTTGTTAAAATAAATGACCTTGACCTTCATTCAAGGTCACATTTGTCAAATAGGTTATAATCTTCAAACGACTTCTTCTCAATAACCAAGAGGCTCAGGGACTTGATATTGGGCCTGTATCATGCTGGGGTGAAGTGCTACCAAGTTTGTTAAAATAAATGACCTTGACTATCATTCAAGGTCACATGGGTCAAATAGGCTTATACTCTTCAAATGACTTCTCAATAACCAAGAGGTCCAGGGACTTGTTATTTAGCCTGAAGATATTTAGCCTGTAGCATGCTGGGGTGAAGGGCTTTAAAGTTTGTTAAAATAAATGACCTTGACTTGATATTGGGCCTGTAGCATATGCTTGGGTGAAGGGCTACCAAGTTTGTTCAAATAGATGACCTTGACCTTCATTCAAGGTCACATGGGTCAATTAGGTTAAAATCTTTAAAAAGACTTCTTCTCAATAACCAAGAGGCCCAGGTACTTGATATTGGGCCTGTCTGCAGCATGCTTAGAGCCAAGAGCCAAGACCCGATCTTAGGCCAATAGTATGCTGGAATGAAGGACTAAAAAATATATTGACATGAATAAACCTAGCTTACTCTGATATTTGAATAAAGTTGTTATCAGCATAGTATCTGTAGAAATGACCTCAATCAACTGCAAATTTGCTCTAGAGCCAGGTGAGTGATACAGGCCCATTTGGCCTCTTTGGTTTTTTTTACATTAAATAGAATCTAGATCTGGATTAATCAACTCGTTTTCACTAAATGTTTTTTCGTTTTATTTTTTTATTATTTTTCCTAGTGTGAATTAGACATTCAAAAGTTGGGGATGGGCTTATTCCTGAATATGAGCCTTATGCAGAAAAAAAAGTGAAAAAAATGGGGGGTGGGCTTATCCCTGAGCATGGGCTTACCGGTATTCCTGGTAAAATACAGTATATGGCTAACATTTTTACCTTAAACCTACATGACAGAAATAAAATTGTCCATCCGCCATAGCCGCCATTTTGAAAACACACTTTAAACTTCTTCTCATGTTCCACCAGTGCTATTGAGCTGAAACTTGCCAGAAATGATCTTGAGATGGTCCTGACCAAGTGTTGTTATTTTTCGGGTCGGTCCGAAATCAAAGATGGCCGCCATAGCCGCCATTTTGAAAACACACTTTAAACTTCTTCTCATGTTCCACCAGTGCTATTGAGCTGAAACTTGCCAGAAATGATCTTGAGATGGTCCTGACCAAGTGTTGTTATTTTTCGGGTCGGTCCGAAATCCAAGATGGCCGCCATAGCCGCCATTTTGAAAACACACTTTAAACTTCTTCTCATGTTCCACCAGTGCTATTGAGCTGAAACTTGCCAGAAATGATCTTGAGATGGTCCTGACCAAGTGTTGTTATTTTTCGGGTCGGTCTAAAATCCAAGATGGCCGCCATCTTGAAAAACACATTTTAAACTTCTTCTCAAGTTCCATCAGTGCTACTGAGCTGAAACTTGCCTGAAATGATCCTGAGATGGTCCTGACCAAGTGTTGTTATTTTTCGGGTCGGTCTAAAATCCAAGATGGCCGCCATAGCCGCCATCTTGAAAAACACATTTTAAACTTCTTCTCAAGTTCCACCAGTGCTATTGAGCTGAAACTTGCCTGAAATGATCCTAATATGATCCCGACCAAGTGTTGTTATTTTTTTCGGGTCAGTCTGAAATCCAAGATGGCCGCCACAGCCGCCATTTTGAAAACACATTTGAAACCACTTCTCAAGTTCCACTGTTGAGATTGAGCTGAAACTTGCCTGAAATGATCCTAGGATGGTCCTGAGGAAGTGTTGTTATTTTTCAGGCCTGTCAGAAATCCAAGTTGGCCGCCATGGCAACCATCTTAAAAAAACACATTTTAAACTTCTTCTCCAGTTCCACTGGTGCCATTGAGCTGGAAATTGGTGAGGATGTTAAGGAAGGAGTGCCAACAAAGTGTTGTTATTTTTCAGCTTCGTGAAAACTTTGACATGGCAGCCATGGCGGCCATTTTGTAACATGATTGCGCAATCATGGTTTTCCTGAACAACACCTAATTCAAACTTCTTCTCAAATTCCACCATTGGGATTCAGTTCTTACTTACTAAAAATGATCCTGAGGTGGTTCTGACCAAGGCTTGTTATTTTTCGGATCAGTCAGAAATCCAAGATGGCCGCCACAGACGGCATTTTGAAAACACATTTGAAACTTCTTCTCAAGTTCAACTGGTGAGATTGAACTGAAACTTGCCTGAAATGATCCTTGGATGGTCCTGACCAAGTGTTATTATTTATCGGGTCAGTCAGAAATCCAAGATGGCTGCCATGGCAACCATTTTGAAAAACACATTTTTTACTTCTTTCCAGTTCTACAAGTGCCATTGAGCTAGAAATTTGTGAGGATGTTAAGGAAGGAAAGCCAGCAAATTGTTGTTATTTTTTGGCCTTGTAAAACTTTGACATTCTCAAATTCCACCAGTGGGATTTAGTTTTAACTTACCAGAAATGATTCTAAGATGGTCCTGACCAAGTGTTGTTATTTATCTGGTCAGTCAGAAATCCAAGATGGCAATCATCATGAAAAACACATTTTAAACTTCTGCTCCGGTTTCACTGGTGCCATTGAGCTGGAAATTGGTGAGGATGTTAAGGACGGAGAGCCCACAAAGTGTTGATATTTTTCGGCATCGTAGAAAGTTTGACATGGCAGCAACGGTGCCAGAAATGATCCTGAGATGGTCCTGGCCAAGTGTTGTTATTTATTTGGTCAGTCAGAAACCCAAGATGGCCACCATAGCCAACAGTGCCACTATATACTTGCTAGAGAGAATACATACTACAATAATATAAGGGTCTTTAATTTAGAGTCAGATGACCGTTAAGGCCCCTGGGCCTCTTGTTGGAATATAATTTCACTTTCTTAAATTAAATGGCAGACTGCAATTATCTGAATTGTCTCGTTATCAAAACAGCTTAGACTTTTGAAAAAGATCAATATTCTGTCGTTAATTAAGCATCTAAATACGTGTATTGGATAAAAAATAAAGGTGAATAACAACAGCTATATATAGAATTCTATCCTATATATAGTACCTGATCTGTATTGATGGTGTGACACCTACAGACTGTATTGATGCTGTGCTAGTTGACCTCTTGGTTACTCCAGTAGGAAATCACTCCCAATATTGGAATTGAGAGAATGTACTGTAGCCATTTCTGTGGCATTCTTATAAATAAATAAATGGTTATCATCCTTTCTCCTCCAGTATTTTTCTTGAGAATTTAAATTGAAACATAAAAGGAAAAAAATAAGTGAATGGCAAATTGGGGGAGGAGGTTGGTATGGGCAAAATTATGGAAGATCATAAAAAAACCTGACCTTGATTATATAAGTGTCTATTTTCTTGATCAGAGCAATGACCTATCACTGTATCAGGAATGTACACTGGTGTTTTCATCAGTGATAAGGCCTTGACCAAATAACTCCTCAATACCCCATGTCCTTCCACAGTAAACAAATAATGCTAACAAAGTAAACAAAACTAAAAACAAAACAATATTCTAGCCTGTATAAAATTATTAAAATTGATAATTTTGATTTTCTGTTGAATCATTAAAGGGGAGATTTAACCCATAACTAAATTAATTTCATTCAATATGGATATGAGATTCACATTTAAAAAAAGCTTAAAATGCATGTGCACATTCTTAATTAGCTCTACATAAGAATTTGAACAAGGCAGGCTGAATTATAGCGAGCCCTGGGGACTGAAGTCTGGAAAGCAATGCAGGTGGCACCAAAGTGACTATTCTAGATTAGTCAGTATTTTGTTATGACATCATGATGGAGGGTTGGTCAAGGTCAAGGTCATAGGGAGGTCAGGGTCTGCAAGGTCAAATCTTGTATCTTAACTTAATGCAATGAATTATATTCAAAATAAAACATGGCAGAGAGCGTTATATTGTTGTGCCTTATATGCAACTGACCCAAGGTCAAAGTTATCAGGCCAAGGTCAAATTTTGTATCATAACTTAATTAATATAATGAATTCTATTCCAATTCAAACTAAAAGCATGAAAACAGGATTTTTTTGTCTTATGCATTATTTCAGATAAGTTTTTTTTTGTAACAACAGTTATATAAATTAGGACAATACCATTGGTTTAGCTGTGATACATGATATCTGATCTCTGATGTACAGTATTATGTCATCAAGGAATCTTTCCTTTCAAATCAAAATAAACCTAACGTTTAGAATTTGTTGTGGAAACATTCACTGGCTAAATCATAATAAAAGCCGTTTACAAAATTAACAATTGATAAATTACAATAGCTTATTCTTGTTGAGAAGGGTCGTTACTTTGATTACAATGTGCTTCAACCTAATTGTTTATTAGTTCTCCGAACAGACAGGGTCACAGAGGAAATAGCCATACCACTGTTACTCAGGGCCTCTGAGCCTCACAGTGTAATTAGGATACGTTTTATTTAATTTAGCTGAAATGATGTCCGCAGAAAGTGTAGCTTGTAATGTCAAGCTCCGATTAACGACTCGTAAATGGCTTCTACCTGCTTCGTCAGCATCTGTAGCTTCCCAGCTCGAAGCTTTTCTCATAAAAACCTCATCACAAGCTGTCAGAACCAAAGCAGAATGCGTTATTGCTCCTTATAAAGCTACGGAAGCTGCAGGGTGTGTGTTATAGGCCTCTGGAGAATAGTATTGTGTTGTAGAATCATCATATCTTGTTTCGATGGGACCAGTATCGTTCTGTAAGTTTATAACCTAGATTTTGTCGGTCTAATTGTTGTACGATTTCCCTCTTGTCTCCTTAATTTACTTCTGTATCAAAGTTATTATTTCTCTTAATTGTGGAACAATAAAGACACACTGAGAAGTTGTTAAAAATGCATGTGTATCTATCTTTAGCACGCTTTTAACTAGACTTAGGTACATGTATACGCCAGGAACTGTAACACAATGGAGGAGAGGGATCAAAATACTGAACATCACTTTAAATATATTATATCATTGACCTTGAAAAGTGCTGTTATAACACTTCTTTCATTCTTATTAGGGCCCAGCATCATGGGTGCCCTATAGTGATCACAGTGTCTGTCCTTTTGTCCTTCTGTTCATCAGCACATTCGTAATTCCAGAGATATATCTCAGAATCCAGAAGGTTTAGATTATAATCAATTGACTTTCTAAAACTCAATATGGTGTGATGTGCAGAAATGCAATAGCGGTTTGAATAGTTATTCTTAAGGTCAAGGTCACTGTTGCTAAAAAAAGAGTTTCTGCTGTCAAAAATACACCATATAAGGCTACGATAGGAAGGCCAAACTTTCAAAACTTTCATATGAGAGTAACAATGCAGACGTGAGCAATAGGAGTCTTGAAAAATTACCTAAGGTCAAGGTCACTGTTACATCTAAGTTTCTTATACAGATGGTCACACTTTGTGATGGAGTTCCTAAAGCCAAGGCCAAAATCAAAGTCAAAAATCAACCTCATTAGGTCTTAAGGTCAAGGTCAAATTTTGTATCTTTTCACTGAGGAGCATTTTGTTATGACATGATGAAGCAAATTTGATTGGAATTTAATGAGGAGTAAACTGACCAGAAGTCAAGGTCATAGGTATTAAGTGGCATTGAGATGTGATATTAAGTGACATTGAGATGTGATATTAAGTGACAATGAAATGTGATATTAAGTGACAATGAAATGTGATATTAAGTGACAATGAGATGTGATATTAAGTGACAATAAGATGTGATAATAAGTGACAACGAGATGTGATATTAAGTGACAGTGAGATGTGATATTAAGTGACAGTAAGATGTGATATTAAGTGATATTGAGATGTGATTATAAGTGACAACGAGATGTGATATTAAGTGGCATTGAGAGGTGATAATAAGTGACAACGAGATGTGATATTAAGTGACAATGAGATGTGATATTAAGTGACAGTGAGATGTGATATTAAGTGACATTGAGATGTGATATTAAGTGACATTGAGATGTGATATTAAGTGACATTGAGATGTGATATTAAGTGACAATAAGATGTGATAATAAGTGACAACGAGATGTGATATTAAGTGACAGTGAGATGTGATATTAAGTGACAGTAAGATGTGATATTAAGTGACAGTAAGATGTGATTATAAGTGACAACGAGATGTGATATTAAGTGACAGTGAGATGTGATATTAAGTGACAGTAAGATGTGATTATAAGTGACAACGAGATGTGATATTAAGTGACAACGAGATGTGATATTAAGTGACAGTGAGATGTGATATTAAGTGACAGTAAGATGTGATATTAAGTGATATTGAGATGTGATATTAAGTGGCATTGAGAGGTGATATTAAGTGACAATGAAATGTGATATTAAGTGACAATTGTGGCAGTATAAAAAGGGTTCCATGTAATATTAATCCAACAATGCTTTGTATATTACAGGGTTACAACCAGGAAAGGGAATACATTGCCTCACAAGGTAGGTCAGAGGTCAAACTCACGATGTTGGTCAGAGGTCAAACTAACGATATAGTTCCGATGTCAACAATGTAGGTCAAAGGCTAATCTCACAATGTAGGTCGGAGGTCAAACTAACAATGTAGGTCAGATGTCAACAATGTAGGTCAAAGGCTAATCTCACGATGTAGGTCAGAGGTCAAACTAACAATGTAGGTCAAAGGTTAATATCACAATATAAGACAGAGGTCAAATTCACAATGTAGGTAAGAATTGGAACTAACAATGTAGTTCAGAGGTCAACAATATAGGTCAAAGGTTAATCTCACCATCTAGGTCAGAGGTCAGTCACAATGTAGGTCAGAGGTCAGCAATGTAGTTCAAAGGTTAAACTCACACAGTAGATTGGAGGTCAATCTCACAAGGTAGGTTGCTTTCTGAAGTTGTAAGATTTATAAAGATATAGGTCAATGGAGTACTGATGAGGTGAATTTTGAGAACTAGTAATTTTGCAAAATTTTATATTTGTTTTATCAACAAATCAATGTTTACAGATGTCCACAACATATACAAGCCACTTCCATACTGCCACTTAATTAATGTGGAGGTTTGCTTGGTTCTTTTTTTAAAATACAGAAATTTGATTGAATCATGAAGTTTATTTAAAACTTAATTAGTATACTGTCTCAGTGGGACAGATGAGACAAATAATCACACTTTATTCTTCTTTACCTCCAACAGGTCCAAAACAGAAAACAGTTCCAGCATTTTGGCACATGGTTTGGCAAGAAGATGTTCATTGTATAGTCATGGCAACAGGACTTTTTGAAAATGCCAGTGTAAGTTTTTTGATAAAATGAATTCTTTTTATAATTTGCTTTCGCGTTATAATTTGCTTTTTTTATTTTTAAAGATATTCATTGCTTTTAGAAGTGCATGATCACGTTATATAAATGTGTATGCTTTTGGCATGCTTGAGTCATAATAATAATCTTTACCATTGCATTATTATTATTATTTTTGTTTTTTTTGCCTAGAATTGATAGATATAGTAACAAGCAATGTGTTTTTTATTGCTTATGTATATATTCAGAATAAATGTTGTTCACTCTGGTATACAAATGTAACAGTACTTGGCTTATAAATATCATTTAAATGAAAAGAAATGTATTATCAAATATATACTCCAGTGAGAATGTATTATGTGTGGCTCTTTTAATATGGTAGTATGATGAAGGTTCCTATATTGACGACTTAAAACAAGTCACTATCATAGGATTGATAGGTTGGTAAATAGTTAGTTCTCCCTGAATCGGAACATAATGGTTTTATGTCAAGACTGTTTATATCATGATCTATTTATATCATAACTGTTTATATCATGACCTGTTTATATCATGACTGTTTATATCATGACCTGTTTATATAATGACTGTTTATATCATGACCTGTTTATATCATTACTGTTTATATCATGACCTGTTGATGTCATGACTGTTTATATCATGACCTGTTTATATCATGACTGTTTATATCATGACCTGTTTATATCATGATCTATTTATATCATAACTGTTTATATCATGACCTGTTTAAATCATTACTGTTTATATCATAACATGTTTATATCATGACTTTTTATACCTTGACCTGTTTATATCATGACCTGTTTATATCATGACCTGTTTATATCATGACTGTTTATATCATGACCTGTTGATGTCATGACTTTTTATATCATGACTGTTTATATCATGACCTGTTTATATCATGGCTGTTTATATCATGACCTGTTTATATAATGACTGTTTATATTATGACTGTTTATATCATGACTGTTTATATCATGACCTGTTGATGTCATGACTTTTTATATCATGACTGTTTATATCATGACCTGTTTATATCATGACTGTTTATATCATGACCTGTTTATATCATGACATGTTTATAACATGACTGTTTATATCATGACCTGTTTATATCATGACCTGTTGATGTCATGACTTTTTATATCATGACTGTTTATATCATGACCTGTTTATATCATGACTGTTTATATCATGACCTGTTTATATCATGACCTGTTTATATCATGGCTGTTTATATCATGACCTGTTTGTATAATGACTGTTTATATTATGACTGTTTATATCATGACTGTTGATGTCATGACTTTTTATATCATGACTGTTTATATCATGACCTGTTTATATCATGACTGTTTATATCATGACCTGTTTATATCATGACATGTTTATAACATGACTGTTTATATCATGACTATTTATATCATGACATGTTGATGTCATGACCTTTAATGACACCTGTTTATATCATGACATCAAAATCCTGAGTGTTATTCTTCATGTCACCTTCAAAAAAGTCATACTTTGCACATGAGGTCACAGTATCCCATTAAGGAACACTACTCACAATATTTACAATTAATTGAGGTTAATAATCTCAATATTAACCATTCCATGAGGTCAATATCACAGATTAGTAACTTTTCAAGGCTTTTGAAATCCCGAAATATTTCCATGAGGTCAATATTTCCAAAATATGAATTTATCTGCAGATGCCACTGTTTTAAACCATTCTATTAGGTTCCATTTTTTTTTCATCTGACAAGTGATGGCTCTTTCAGTCATGAATAAATGTAAAAGTACAGTTCAAAATTAATTTAATATTGTTCATGTTCCATCAAGAACTGACTGTGGTCAGAAACAAAAGTAATGCTACCATCCATCCATTCATCTAACATAAAATGTTTAGAAGTTTTGCAGGGTTTTCATGCATTCGTTCATATAGGATGCTGCCATGTAGGTAGTAGGAGTCTTTCAATTAATGATGCGCAGTTGAATTGGAAAGTATTTTTAGATTTTGGCATTATTTTGGGTTATGGCAAATTTTTGGATTATCATTAAACTCCATTTCTGTCAAGGAGAAAAGGGGAGGCATACATGCATGTTAAACAAATAACCTCTATAGTTATGAAAGATCTTTGTTGCTCAGTGAGGTAACCTTAAATGTTCATGAATCATTCATGAACATTCATGAGCTCATGAATACCATCAGCAGGGGCTCGGTGGCAATGAACAGCTGGATAAGTTACAGGCCACTGTTGTTTGTTCATACATCTATGAATGTTAATGGTTCAGTTTATCAAAGTCTAGAAAGCTGGACAAGACTTGTTTATTTGTGAAATTTTAGGACAGACTTTTCATTTTTGTTTTAATTTCTGGCCGACCTTGACAATGACTTTCTGTTTTGATACCTCTATTTAGGATTCAGGATTTAAACCTGACAAACTACATGCATTGTTATAAACATATTAAGAACTTATATTTGAAAATGTTTTAAACCATCCATTGTCTGCGCAACTTACTGAACCTGCCTTCGTTGCCACCTGAATAATAGATTCCCTCTCTTATGTGACAGTAATTTCCCCTCCAAAATAGTTTTTACTATACTAAGTTACCTGTACCTGTATGAAGAGTCCACCTGTCATATGTGACCATTTTTTATTGCCCCCATTAGACGGTCACATGACAGGTTTGACTGTATAACAGTCGTATGAAGTGTGGTTAATTCCTTGCTAGATTAATGATATAGCCAGGGTTTCTCCGCTAAATGCATGTTACAGATGCTGAATTTGACTTGCTTTAAATTTACACGCTTGAGTGATTTATAGCTACTAGTTAATTTCATGTAAGATAATAATAACACTGGACGCAAATGCCTATATCTTTAGTGGATAAGTTTATCATTGTCTATTTCATGGTTGAAAAAACATTCTGGTTGTCCTCAGTTTCTGATGGCCGAACAAAGGAATATTAAAATGCCAATTTAAAAAATCTTTGATTTAATCAATTCTTTTTGAAAATTTAAATCCAATTAATATTTAAAAACTTATACATGTACATCTTATAGGTATAAGTTACCTTCATGATATAACTCAGGTAGCAAGTGAAAAACACAGGTTTAAAGCTACTCTGAAATAGACTATAATTCTTATCATAACACTCCACTCATTATAGGATTTTAGAATGTGGGCAAATGGAGATACAGCCATACTTATCCAGCCAGGCCTCAAATATTTTCAGTGTCGGTGATGTGATGACATCATTTGTATTGATGTTTGTATAATGTCCATATGCCCTAATTAGTGTAATGTTCATTATTATAAATATCTTTTTCCAGTGATGTTCTGCTATGATATATATTCATACTATAGCGTTCATCTTTTTTAAGCATTTATTTAAAATGCTGATTAAGTGTGTCATCAACAACAATTCTAGTAGGATTCTTATAGTGGTTTTTAAAACAGAATGTATTTTTTTATATGTGTTTGTCCCCATAGAATGTACATCTGCTTTGATATAAAAATGATTTTAAGCTTGATTTAGTTTTTACCCATTGATGAGTAATTTAATTCTAATTTAGAAATGAAAATAAAAATTTTTATTTACAAATTGACATGGTAGGTTAGAAAATTTCAGTCGGCATGTGAAAGTTTTTAATTCATAATTATAGGAAGCTAGTATCAAGCATGCTGTTGGATGTAGCAAAGTTAGTTTTCTCTATTTCTAAAAACACTATAAAATCTGTGTGCTTCAAATATAGAATTATAAAATATTGTCCGCAACATTAAGAGAAGCCAGTGACAATCAAGTACCATAAAATGTTTATCAGAAAATATTTTTAATGAAGTCGTATAAAAAAAGGGGGAGACAATTGAAGTACATCAATGATAGCCGCAATGAGCCACCGAGCTGTATAGATGAGAAAACCGATGATGATACGAGCCACGGTAAAAAACAGATAGAGCTTATCACTAAGCACTCTCTATAACATCGCCAGCCATTTTCGCATATTATCACTCGATGTTTAGGCTGTTATCACTTTCTATTGCGTCAGTATGGCCATCAGTCCAGCCAGCGTACAATTTTCATGCTGACAACGTGCTATTTAATATTTCTAGAGCAGGATTTTAAATTGTTATGGTGACACATCTCTTCAGATCTCAAACACACAATTTTCAGTTAACAGAAATATTCAAACCTTGGTGGTCTTTTAAATTGAAATTTTTAACAATTAAATTGAATTTTTTTTTTTTTTTTTTTTAATTTTTAAATTGAAAATCTATAATTATTACAAATAAGTGTACTAATTGTGATGAATTTGGTGAAGACTCGTATATAAGGTAAAGCTTAAAATTCTTATTTCAATTCGAAGATCACTCTCTCTGACTCATGGCTTTGATGTCAATGCGGAGATTTAAAGAGTACTTAGGTGACTCACTTGTAATGGTAGATCGAAAATTGTAATCAAAATTAATCCAGTATTATTCAATAAACAGAATATGGATTTTTTCCTGGGACAAATTTAAATTCACAGGATTGGCATCTTATGTTTTACAAAAGAATATATAAACAAGTTAAGGGCGATCGTCTGCTGCCAGGTCTCCATTGAAATATATCCCTTTACTTTACGTCCACGTCGCTAATCCTTCATCAAGAATAATGAAGAGGTCCTGAAAGATTCCAAGCATGCATGGTTCGAGGCTCGGGTATAAATTACTCGGGACACGGTGATATTCCATGTAAGACATGCGTCTTTAAATGTTCTTGTGACTCGAGAGTTTGTGTTGAAGTTGTACGTCCCAATAACCTTTTAAGACATAGAAAATAGAAAAGGACTTATTTTCTCGAGGGCCATACAATTTTACTTTACACTTACGGACCCCATGTGTGAAACACCCATTGGAAAACCTGTGAGGTTTTTACACTAGAGATCAGAGAGATTGAAAAATTTAGCAAAGTTCCATTTCATAGACTGTAATTTCAATCAATTTTCATGCTTACAGTGGTGTTTTTGCATCTGATGACATATATTTAGTTTTCTTGTCAATGGTTTGCATGTTGATATGTTTGCATGCCTTACACTTCAGTGGCCCGCCTGTATTATCGTAAATGGTTGTGCCCCATATAATTTTCCAGTCTGTTGTCTGCCCGTGCATCCCTGAGCCCCTCAACCTGCATAAGATTTGTTTTCTGCTTAAGTTGATGCTCATCAGTCAGTTTACCAGTCAGTCTGTGGGAATACCTGTATCTCAATCCTATCATACTTGAGTCATTTGTAATGACGAATTTCTGTATCAATCTTGCCAACTTTAGCTGCTCTGAAAATTAACATCAAAATTGAAATGTTGATCAAAACACAAAATGGAATGTAGTTTAATTGGTTGATGAATTTTCTGAACATTGGGACCAAATTTCCTGTATAATATATATCTTATCATTGCTTAAAACAATTTAAGAAATATAGATGTGTATTATCTGATGTTGATGTATATATATATGCCATTTTAACTCACCTGGCCCAAAGGCTTGTGAGCTTCTGCCATGGTTTCACGTCCGTCAGTCATCTGTCCAACTTTTTCAAATAATTTTGTCTTATACATTTGGTATGGAGCATGCTGGGATACATTGATCAATAGAAATTCTGTCTGCACCTCTATAGGTGTGTGAAGTTGGAGTCAGGGCAATGAGGGATATCAAATCAACAACAAATCCTTTTTTACAAATAATTTGATTTCAATACATTTCTGGAGAACGATATTTGGAAAAAAATTATAGTGATCAGGGTCTGGCTCTCCTGTTAAAAGGGGAGTGGAGGTCATAATCTGGGGAACTTAGTGATAAATCTTTCAAAAATGTTTCTTTCTATATAAATAAGGGTATTTCAAACTATATTTGAAAAAATCTTTTAATGAAGATTGAAGATAGTAAATACAAACAAGCTAAGGGATCTGGCCCCCAATGGCAACCTGCATAATAAACGATTTGAGAGTACATCGTCAGCATCATAATTTATTTTTTTATATTTCAAAATTCACAATGAAATTCAGGTATTGTAATACTTTATAAAGAGAGGCAGAACCAAACTGGCTGAAAAATTGTAATAAATTATAATTTTAAGCCAAAATCATTCATGATAATTGCTGGAAATATGTTTAATAGGTGAGCAATACAGGCCCTCTTGGCCTCTTTTGATGTCTGATGAGTGAAATACTTAAAATATTGAATTATGAATATTGAATTTTGAATATTGAATTTTGAACATTTTCTCTCAGAACTACTCCTGCAATTGGGTAAACACAACAATGGATGTTTATAGCTCTTCGTCTGTATGAAGTGCCGTCTTATTTTCCTGGGCGATAAAAATGCCATTTGTTTTTGTTCACCTGTCACACCTGCACGCACCTGTGTTTGATATTTGTAGGTAAAACCTGATTGGTATTTGACACAGAATCTGCACTCTTTTCCGAACATGTCCCCCTCACAATTATTTCTTATCGTAAAATATTTCATGTTGCCTATATTAAAATCAAAAGAGTAAATTTATTTGATAAAAATTTTCAATTTCAGAGTATTTTCTAGTAAAAATGTATAAATATTAGTATAGCTATGTAGGAATTTATATGATTTTTATTAAAATCTGTGTTCAAATTGTAAAAATTTCTGAGAAGAAAAGAACAAATGAATTCATTGAAAAGGAAAAAAGAAGTTTTTTATTACAAGAAATGTTAACAAGAAATGTTTCAATATTTTTTTTCCGTGGTAAAGAAGTTGGGGAGGGCTGAGGTAGCGTTATGTCCATTCATAGACTTGTTTGTTCATTCATTTCACCTTATCAGTGCTTAAGTGACTGTATTTATCAATGGAATTTGATCAAATTTCTTATGTAACGTTCAAGTAAGAGAATTTAAACCTTGAATGAGATTGTGTTTCAGGGTGCCAATGTCAAGGACAAGGTCATTAGTATTGATACTATTTATAGAAATCTTTGTCATTGCTCTAGCGACTTCATATTTAAATGGATTCGGTCAAACTACAAATAATGGTCAAGTACGAAAATTCTTCTGGTCTTATAAATTGTAGAATATTCGAGCAAGTACACTATCGGCAAACGAGGGGAATTTCATCACTTACAATGTCTTGTTTCCTCATAGAGATGATAATTGTTTTTCTTTTAAGTGACTGCAGCTTGTGTTTTTTTAGTAGTTTGTTTTGAAATGTTTAGTTTCATTTGTAAACAATTTATGAAAGATTTGTCTGCTTCATAAAAAAAGTAATAAAATCTGTTGAAATATATAATGTTTAATAGGATTAGACAAAACAGATAAATTTGCAAAATGATTTGGCTAAACATCTTTAAGTCCAAAATGTACATCTTATCCAAAACCTCCTTGTCCAAAATGTCCTGATCTAAAATGTCCTTTTCCCCTAATGTCCTTGTCCAAAACCTCCTTGTCCAAAATATCTTGTCCAAAATGCCCCCATTGTATGTCTGAAATGTCCAACTAAATTTCCAAATTTAAACCCTTCATAACTTGCATAATGATTTGGCCTTTCCACCTCATACTTAATATTCATGGGTACAAATTGACACAAACATTGTGTGAAGTAATATGGTATATACAAAGTACTTGACAATTTAAGCACTTTGAAAGAAAAGCTCACAGGATGTTAGTTCAAAAATTGTTGTGTTTTTTGTGGAATGTTTATTTTGGACGTAGATATTTTGCCATCAGCAATGTACTAACTGTCAAAAATCATGTGACATTTTAAAATATCAAATGAAAGTAATTATACCCCTGCTAACATTAACCATTACTATGGAAACATTAATGGAGGCATATGATTGGTCATGTGATATTGTCTGTTTAAGCTGAAAATTGGTATAAAAGGAATGTCAAATCAAAGGATACCATACTTCAACCACAAGAATATATATATAACGCAAGTGATCGATAGTGGAGGTAAAACCATTGTCTTATAGTCCAAGTTTCTTTTGTCATTCGAATTCAGGATTATGAAAACTTTAAGCTCCATGGAGAACGATAAGATATTTCACAGTTGGATGTCCCATATGACATTTGCAACTTGCAGACGCAAATGTATAAACATGCTATAAAAAACAGTGATGTTTCCGTTCTGAGCTGCAGATCTGCAGCTTCAAAGCTAATTAGTCCACAAAACACTTAGTAGAAAAATAGATCAATATTTTATTGCTAGTTGAGTGATCAGAGGAACTTTTACTACCTCGACGGATCTCATTGAGCCAGTAAATTAAAAATGGTTATCACAGGATACATGTAATTAATGAGCATTCCTTGTTTACAGTGCATGAAATATTTAAATGATGCATGCAGATAAATTTTCAATGATATATGGACATGAGATATATTTAGTAATTTTATATCATAGTAATAGAAAAAAAAATTTCACATTTCCAAATTTAATTTGCTTGTGAATTTTTCACATTTTCTGAGAATTGGTAGCTAGCTAACATCTTGTAAATTTTGTTGTCACATTTCCTGAGAATGGTTACCGTAACTACTAACGTATATAAAAAAAAATCCTGAAAAATTGTTATTGTTTCACATATGTCTTGTGATTTTTTTTTTTTTTTTCACATTTCCTGTGAATTGTTCTCTTAACTTATTTGGAGTTTTTACATATTTTAATAAAATCTTCACATTTTCTGAGAATTGCTTACTCTTTCTACTTTTAGTGAACAAATGTTTTATACAGCAGTTTTTATGCCACCTCTCAGGTGTTCTGTTTGGGCCACTAATTTCTGTACTTGCATGCATACACCCAATAATTCTGTAGCTAAAACAGCTTGTGTGGTAAATATCTCATGACCACTCAGTGCAGATCATGTTCAATAGTGTATCACGTTTTACTAATTCAAATTAGAGTTATATGGTCATTACAGTCAAGGTTAAAAGGTCAAAGTTCACACTTGACCATTTTTGAAAATGATTTCAGGTATTATCACAGACCATTCCATGAGGCTGATGTGAAATGTAAATCTAATGTATATAATTTAGATATATTGATATAAAAAAAACACATGCCAGGAGAACATGTACAATAATATTTCAATAACTGGTAAAAAAAAGGAGGATGAATTAATAACGCACATTTATTATATGCAGACAATTTTAATTGATTAATTAAGCAGAATTTTAGTTTCTCAAAAATTATTATTTCCCTGTGGAGGGGGGGGGGGGGAAACAGATGTGGACATTAGTTTTAAAGACAGAAATTATTATCTAAATTGATAAGGATAAATTACTGCCTCATAATAAAGTTGATTTTAAATTGTAATTTTTGTAATGAATTTTAAAAAAGTGTCCTATTTCATGATAAAAATAGGGCATGCTAATTACCCACTCATTATACATTGATCATTAATTGATTAATTTATTGATTTATTGATTGAATGACTTGTTGTTGTGGAATTGTTATATATTGTTGTTGTTGACTTGTTGTTGTTGTCATTGTTGTTGTTGTAATTTATTGATTGAGTAAATGATAAAATCTATTAAATGATCAAATCTATCACTTCTCAGACGAGTAAAACAATCAGCAGATGTTTTATTTTGTTAAAATGTATTGCAGCTTTATTTGTAAATGAGAAATTATAATTACGATTTTGAAATTGAGCTGTAGGATTTCATGAGTGATGTGGTAAATTGATTCACTCTCACACAATCACCCATAAAATGTAGGATGACAGCATCGAAAAAATTTCTAACAATGCGTTCAAGTTCGATTAAATTTCTTTAAGTTTAGGATGTTTTATTGACCCTTCAATGCCTGCATTTCATGAATCCTCTTATTAAATGTGGTAAAAAACAACGTAAAATGATTTATGATATTTAAATGTTGCCTAATGAGAGGTAGCGGATGAGGTTATTGGAGGAAATCATTACAATTCCAGGTATTCATTATTGAAAGGTCAAGCCGGGGGGGGGGGGGGGGGGGGGGGGGGGGGAATCACCGAGTTGTATATCACTATGTTGTGTTTGTTTACATGATCCTAATGTCAATTACAAACTTATTTACTAGACCAGATGTATTCATATTGTGAGGTATCAGATACCCAGAGGTTTAGGATCATCACGGATGGTAAATTTATTTGGGATTCGAAATATCGGATACTTTGAGCTTTGGAATCATATGGGAGCAGATACTTTGAGATATCAGGAATAATTAAGTAGGATTGGATATTTAGAGGTTTTGAATCATGGGATCAGATATTTTTGAGATTTAGGATAATAGGATCAGAAACTTTGAGGTTTGGAATCATGGGATTTGATACTTTGAGGTTTGGAATCATCACCAGGGATTTGATATTTTTGAGGTTTGGGATCCTGGGATTTGAAACATTGAGGCTTGGAATCAGATAGGATATTGGAAACTTTGAGGTCGGGATCATGGAATCGGAAACATTGAGGTTTAATTGGATTCATAGGATTTGATACTTTGAGGTTGGGATCATATGTGATTGACACTTTTCAGTTTGGGATCATGGGTTGGACAATTTGAGGCTCAGAATCATGGGATCAGATATTTTTGAGATTTGGGATAATAGGATCAGAAACTTTGAGGTTTGGAATCATGGGATTTGATACTTTGAGGTTTGGAATCATCACCAGGGATTTGATATTTTTGAGGTTTGGGATCATGGGATTTGAAACATTGAGGCTTGGAATCAGATAGGATATTGGAAACTTTGAGGTCAGGATCATGGAATCGGAAACATTGAGGTTTCATTGGATTCATAGGATTTGATACTTTGAGGTTGGGATCATATATGTGATTGACACTTTTCAGTTTGGGATCATGGGTTGGACAATTTGAGGTTCAGAATCATGGGATCAGAGACTTTAATTGAGGTTTCAGGAATCTTGGGATTAAATATTTAGAGGTTTGAGATCATTGGATTAGATACTTTTAAGGTTTGGAGTCATCGGATCGGACACTTTGCGGATTGGATTCATGGGATTGGATACTTGGAGGTTTGGAATCAGTGGATAAGATACTTTGATGTTTTGAATCATGGGATTGGATACTTGGAGGTTTGGAATCATGGGATAAGATACTTTGAGGTTTGGAATCATGGGATTGGATACTTGGAGGTTTCGAATCATGGGATAAGATACTTTGAGGTTTGGAATCATGGGATTGGATACTTGGAGGTTTGGAATCATGGGATAAGATAATTTGAGGTTTCGAATCATGGGATTGGATACTTGGTGGTTTTTTATCATGGGATCCACTAATTTGAAGTTTGGGTTCATGGGATCCGTTACTTTGAGGTTTGGAATCTGGTCTTGGATTATGGGATTAGAAACATGCATATGGGCTCATTGTGGTAAGATCATGGTAAATAAATGACGATTAATAAATTACTGTTTTTTACATTCACAGCAACAATGTGACAAGTACTGGGGAGATGTGTTTAGTATGCAGAAGTATGTTCGTCATGGTGACATTCACATCTGGCTTGACTCATCCATGGAGATTGCTCAACTTACTATCCGCAACTTTCGGATAAAGCGGGTAAGTTTTGAACTGCATAGACAGAATATCAACAACTTTTGAATGATCAGGTAGATTTTGGTTCTAGTAAACTGTTTAAAGTGTAACTGCACCTTTATTTATTCTGTCTCCTCTATTTTTAAATTCTAATAATGTCGAGCAGTTCTAGAGACAGGGTATTTTAATGACTGATATAGTAAGTTGGCTGTGTGAGGTGTTACTGACTCCTCTCTCCATAGTCTAATTCTCAAATAGCTCTTGTGAATTTCTTAACTGTAATATTTCAGTCAATCCAGCATGAATTCATATTTCAAGGTGTCAAGGTCATGGCTACTATTTATAGATTTTGTACAGCAATAAAACTATTTTGGTATGAAATTTGAAACATAGTCTAGTTTGTCTTAGATAATCAACAGTGTGATGATGATCCTTTACATAACAACAAAAAAGTTTGTGGTTTATTTATATGCCAACAATTTTAAAGATCTAATATAATACAGTCCTCTTCCATCTGTCCTTCTGGGTGTCCATCTATCTCTCAACAGTTGGTTTAGTTTTCATGCTTTTTTCTTCATTTATCGACTATAGTTCAGTCAGATAATGTGTTTTTATCCTAATTTTCGGTATGCATGTTCTTGTGGGATCTACAAATTATAGTATGGATGATGTGATGTACAGAAAGAATTTCCAAATGTTTGTTCAAAAACATGTAAAATTCATTCACCTCTAATATTGAAAACTCTTTCGGTAAAAGTTTTGATGCAGTATAGAGTTCAGCCAGCTTTGTTGTTACTGGTAACCTTCTAACCTTTTTATCGGTGTACCAGGTACATTATTTAAATATAACAGGAAAAATAATTAAATATGATTAGACAGGTATCTGATACAGCCATTTGTGGTCACAGCTCTTCTTTAATTTGGAAGCCTGCAGATGCTGCTATTTTACGAATGAAACTCTGATATCAGAAGTGGGTTATTTTTAGCTCACCTGCCCAAAGGGCAAGTGAGCTTATGCCATGGTGCGGCGTCCGTCGTCCGTCCATCTGTCCGGCCGTCTGGCCGTCCGGCGTCAACTTTTTCATTTAAACAACTTCTTCTCAATAACCAAGAGGCCCAGGAACTTCATATTGGGCCTGTAGCATACTGGGGTGAAGGGCTACCAAGTTTGTTCAAATAATTGACCTTGACCTTCATTCAAGGTCACATGGGTCAAATAGGCTATAATCTTCAAACGACTTCTTCTCAATAACCAAGAGGCCCAGGGACTTGGTATTGGGCCTGTAGCATGCTGGGATAAAGGGCTACCAAATTTGTTCAAATAATTGACCTTGACCTTCATTCAAGGTCACATTGGTCAAATAGGCTATAATCTTCAAACGACTTCTTCTCAATAACCAAGAGGTCCAGGGACATGATATTGGGCCTGTAGCATGCTGGGGTGAAGTGGTACAAAGTTTGTTCAAATAAATGACCTTGACCTTCATTCAAGGTCACATTGGTCAAATAGGCTATAATCTTAAAACGACTTCTTCTCAATAACCAAGAGGCCCAGGGACTTGATATTGGGCCTGTAGCATACTGGGGTGAAGGGCTACCAAGTTTGTTCAAATAATTGACCTTGACCTTCATTCAAGGTCACATTGGTCAAATAGGCTATAATCTTCAAACGACTTCTTCTCAATAACCAAGAGGCCCAGGGACATGATATTGGGCCTGTAGCATGCTGGGGTGAAGGGCTACAAAGTTTGTTCAAATAAATGACCTTGACCTTCATTCAAGGTCACATTGGTCAAATAGGCTATAATCTTCAAACGACTTCTTCTCAATAACCAAGAGGCCCAGGGACTTGATATTGGGCCTGTAGCATGCTGGGGTGAAGTGCTACAAAGTTTGTTCAAATAAATGACCTTGACCTTCATTCAAGGTCACATTGGTCAAATAGGCTATAATCTTCAAACGACTTCTTCTCAATAACCAAGAGGCCCAGGGACTTGATAATTGGCCTGTAGCATACTGGGGTGAAGGGCTAACAATTTGTTCAAATAATTGACCTTGACCTTCATTCAAGGTCACATTGGTCAAATAGGCTATAATCTTCAAATGACTTCTTCTCAATAACCAAGAGGCCCAGGGACATGATATTGGGTCTGTAGCATGCTTGGGTGAAGGGCTACCAAGTTTGTTCAAATGAATTGCCTTGACCTTCACTTAAGGTCATATTGGTCAAATAGACTATATTCTTCAAACGACTTCTTCTTAATAACCAAGAGACCCAGGGACTTGATATTGGGCCTGTAGCATGCTGGGGTGAAGGGCTACAAAGTTTGTTCAAATGAATGACCCTTGACCTACATTTAAGATCACAGGGGTGAAATCAGCTTAAATCTGTAAACAATAATTTTGCAATAGCCAAGAGCCTCCTAGACCAGATATTAGGCCAATAAAATGCTGGAATAAAGGACTATAAAATTTATTAATATGAATAAACCTAGCTTACTATGATAATCAGCATAGTATCTGTAGAAATGACCTCAATCAACTTCAAAGTTGCTGTAGAGCCAGGTGAGCGATACAGGCCCATTGGGCCTCTTGTTCAGGACTCTCATGATCAGATGTCTATCTTTTTACTTAAAGTTAGGTGATAACGCCAACTGATAAAGGTGGTTAAAATTACATCATTGTATTGGTCCACTACCGGTGAAACCTAGGGGACTATACGTTTCCTCCCTGTCCGTCCGTCCACACTCACTCAGATATACTTGTGGGGTGAATTCCGTGATTCATTCCATGCAAAAATCTTCGTCGCCTATAGGAAATGAAATTTTATGTAAATTTGTGTTTTATCCCATAATTCATCAATAAATCTTACTGCGCATATGCTTTTTTAGCGACCGAATGAACTGAATTTAAATGTGGTGTCCATATCAAATTAAAACTTGTGCCTTGCACCTCACAAGTTCTCTGACAAAACACGTACAACACCCCATAAGTCGATCTTGTCCATATCACTGTTCGTCCGTCTGTCCGCTCACTTTTCTCAACCATGCTTCAAGATATGTTGTGAAAGTTGGTATATAAATTCAGTATGAGTACCTATACTGATCAAATTTGAGTTTCAGAATTTATTAATATGTTCTCTGAACAACAAGTTGGCATGCTGACTAGTGTTAGCGATGACATCGAGTTTCTGTCACAGATCAAAATAGATATCGCCAGCACCATTCTATGTTTGTACTGGCCCCTAAGTCAACATTGACAGCTACAAAGGTCAGTCAACAAATCAATGAGTTTAAATTAGAGATTCTGGCACAGGAATTTCTCATTATATGATTCTGTATACACAACAAGTTTTATTGATACAAAAAAAAACAATGAGAGCAAATATTTGTTGGAAGTTTCCGTATCCAGTGTTTCGAAATATAATAACTAAAAAAATCAATATTTTTGGCGGGGTTGAAATTAATAAATGTTTGATCATGAAGTATTGTTCAATAATATTTTAATATATATATAGGTACCCTCTTTATCTGTAAATAAGCCCCTTGCAACCCACATGTAAGCCCCTGCCAGTAAATAAGCTCCCTTATTCATTTGGATGAATCATCAGTTTTAGGATTAGTAAGCTATAAATGCGGTTCACCAATAAGACCTTCCCAACCTTTAATACTGAACGTTAATAATAATAAAAAAACACACCAGGGGATAAAAACGGTACTTAACATTTTACACAGGGGTGTTGGCTTATTTGAGGGTAAACACAGTACCATACATTTTATACTTGGGGAGCTGGCTTATGGATAAATGCAGTACTAAATTTGGTACCTGGTAGTAAAGTTGGCTGTTAATAAGCCGATGTCTGGTAATAAGCCCATGACTGGTAATAAGCCCATGTCTGGTAATAAGTCCATGTCTGGTAATAAGTCTGCCTTTGGTAATAAGTCCATGTCTGGTAATAAGTCCATGTCTGGTAATAAGCCTATGTCTGGTAATAAGTCTGCCTTTGGTAATAAGTCCATGTCTGGTAATAAGTCCATGTCTGGTAATAAGTCTGCCTTTGGTAATAAGCCCATGTCTGGTAATAAGTCCATGTCTGGTAATAAGTCCATGTCTGGTAATAAGTCCATGTATGGTAATAAGTCCATGTCTGGTAAAAAGTCCATGTCTGGTAATAAGTCCATATGTCTGGTAATAAGTCCATATGTCTGGTAATAAGTCCATATGTCTGGTAATAAGTCCATATGTCTGGTAATAAGTCCATGTCTGGTAATAAGCCCATGTCTGGTAATAAGTCCATGTCTTGTAATAAGCCCATGTCTGGTAATAAACCCATGTTTGGTAATAAACCCATGCCTGGTAATAAGCCCATGTCTGGTAATATAACCCTGCCCGTGTCTATTGCAGTTTCATACTAATGTGCTATTTTATCATCCTCCATTAGCCTGCAGTACTCTCTTCTCTGAAGTCTTAGTCTTTGTAATGTTTGTACCGTATGGACTTATGTATGGTCTTTGTAATGTTTGTACCGTATGGACTTATGTATGGTCTTTGTAATGTTTGTACCCGTATGGACTTACGTATGGTCTTTGTAATGTTTGTACCTGTATGGACTTACGTATAGTCTTTGTAATGTTTGTACCCGTATGGACTTACGTATGATCTTTGTAATTTTTGTACCCATATGGACTTATGTATGGTCTTTGTAATGTTTGTACTGTAGGGACTTACGTATAGTCTTTGTAATGTTTGTACCCGTATGGACTTACGTATGGTCTTTGTAATGTTTGTACCCGTATGGACTTACGTATAGTCTTTGTTAATGTTTGTACCCGTATGGACTTACGTATAGTCTTTGTAATGTTTGTACCCGTATGGACTTACGTATGGTCTTTGTTAATGTTTGTACCCGTATGGACTTACGTATGGTCTTTGTACTGTTTGTACCCGTAGGGACTTACGTATGGTCTTTGTAATGTTTGTACCTGTATGGACTTACGTATGGTCTTTGTTAATGTTTGTACCCGTATGGACTTACGTATAGTCTTTGTTAATGTTTGTACCCGTATGGACTTACGTATGGTCTTTGTAATGTTTGTACCCGTATGGACTAACGTATGGTCTTTGTTAATGTTTGTACCCGTATGGACTTACGTATGGTCTTTGTAATGTTTGTACCGTAGGGACTTACGTATGGTCTTTGTAATGTTTGTACCGTAGGGACTTACGTATAGTCTTTGTAATGTTTGTACCCGTATGGACTTATGTATGGTCTTTGTATTGTTTGTACCGTATGGACTTACGTATGGTCTGTGTAATGTTTGTACCTGTATGGACTTACGTATAGTCTTTGTTAATGTTTGTACCCTATGGACTTACGTATGGTCTTTGTTAATGTTTGTACCCTATGGACTTACGTATGGTCTTTGTAATGTTTGTACCTGTATGGACTTACGTATAGTCTTTGTTAATGTTTGTACCCTATGGACTTACGTATGGTCTTTGTAATGTTTGTACCGTATGGACTTACGTATGGTCTTTGTAATGTTTGTACCCGTATGGACTTACGTATAGTCTTTGTAATGTTTGTACCCGTATGGACTTACGTATGATCTTTGTAATTTTTGTACCCATATGGACTTATGTATGGTCTTTGTAATGTTTGTACTGTAGGGACTTACGTATAGTCTTTGTAATGTTTGTACCCGTATGGACTTACGTATGGTCTTTGTAATGTTTGTACCCGTATGGACTTACGTATAGTCTTTGTTAATGTTTGTACCCGTATGGACTTACGTATAGTCTTTGTAATGTTTGTACCCGTATGGACTTACGTATGGTCTTTGTTAATGTTTGTACCCGTATGGACTTACGTATGGTCTTTGTACTGTTTGTACCCGTAGGGACTTACGTATGGTCTTTGTAATGTTTGTACCTGTATGGACTTACGTATGGTCTTTGTTAATGTTTGTACCCGTATGGACTTACGTATAGTCTTTGTTAATGTTTGTACCCGTATGGACTTACGTATGGTCTTTGTAATGTTTGTACCCGTATGGACTAACGTATGGTCTTTGTTAATGTTTGTACCCGTATGGACTTACGTATGGTCTTTGTAATGTTTGTACCGTAGGGACTTACGTATGGTCTTTGTAATGTTTGTACCGTAGGGACTTACGTATAGTCTTTGTAATGTTTGTACCCGTATGGACTTATGTATGGTCTTTGTATTGTTTGTACCGTATGGACTTACGTATGGTCTGTGTAATGTTTGTACCTGTATGGACTTACGTATAGTCTTTGTTAATGTTTGTACCCTATGGACTTACGTATGGTCTTTGTTAATGTTTGTACCCTATGGACTTACGTATGGTCTTTGTAATGTTTGTACCCGTATGGACTTACGTATGGTCTTTGTTAATGTTTGTACCCTATGGACTTACGTATGGTCTTTGTAATGTTTGTACCCGTATGGACTAACGTATAGTCTTTGTTAATGTTTGTACCCTATGGACTTACGTATGGTCTTTGTAATGTTTGTACCGTATGGACTTACGTATGGTCTTTGTAATGTTTGTACCCGTATGGACTTACGTATGGTCTGTGTAATGTTTGTACCTGTATGGACTTACGTATAGTCTTTGTAATGTTTGTGCCGTATGGACTAATACATAATGACGTAACAGATTACGTATATTGTTACAGAGTTGTTGTTTCTTACTGTTCAGAAGGATGGACAAAATGTGTATATATCCTTGTTATTTTACATAAGTGATTGGTATAGTGTTGAAATCAGAATTTCAATATGGAAACGTGATCGATACACATGTACACATTGAAGATGATACTGTAGTGATAAAATCAAGGCACTCACCTCATTAGGGTTGATTGCCACATGATCAATAATGTCATTGTTTTTGTAATTTGATTAGTTTCATATCCTACTTGAAGAATCGTTCAGCACTCACGCAGCAGAATCACAGGTACCAGGAGTGAACCCATTGCTAATTCAGTATGGATATTATCCAGTATACTCAGTCTAGCTCAGACCCCAATATCAGTTTTTTCCGTTCCTTTGATTTGAAAAAAAAAAATCTAGGTTAGAAATTGATACGAAAATTGAAGAATCAAATCTTACCATATTAAAATAACTGAATTGATTTGAAGTTGTAAAATCCTGCCCATTTGTAACTTAAAAAGGCTAAATGTTTTTAAATATAATGTTTAAATGTACAGGGAATTGAGACTATCCTACCTCCAGCATCAAGTTCATAGAAGCTTCAATCCTGGTGATTCAAATTAAGTACCTTACCTCACCATTGTTATCATATCAGCCTTACATCGACCAATGACATAATCTGCTCAAATCTTGAAAAAGTCTGAAGCTATGCCCGTTATTTCATTCAAATTTTGATCAGAATCAAAATGGCAAAATTCAGTTTTTGAAAATTAAGAATAATCCAGGTAAGGTTTAGACATTAAGATGGACTATTACTTTGAGAGATACAAATGGGATATTATGATGCATTAAGATTGAGGTAACCCTTTTGAACTTTAACCTTTGAAGCGCTCACACAGAGTATTTAATGGCTGAAGGGCATTAAATTGAGGTAACCCTTTGAACTTTAACCTTTGGAGCGCACTGACCCGATATTTGATGATTAAAAGGCATTAAGATTGAGGTTGTCCTTTTGAACTTTAACCCTTGAAAGACTCTGACTCAATATTTGATGGCTGAAAGGCATTAAGATTTGAGAACTTTAACCCTTAATTGAAGGGCTCTGATCCTGTATTTGATGACTGTAGGGCTTTCGGTTGGGACCCTTTTGAACTTTAACCCTTGAAGGGCTCTGACCCAATATTTGATGACTGAAAGGCATTAAAATTGAGGTTGTCCTTTTGAACTTTAACCCTTGAAGGGTTCTGACCCAATATTTGATGACCGTAGGGCATTCAGTTGGGACCCTTTTGAACTTTAACCCTTGAAGGGCTCTGACCCAGTATTTAATGACTGTAGGATATTAAGATTGAGAACTTTAACCCTTGAAGGGCTCTGACCCAGTATTTAATGAGTGTAGGGCATTAAGATTGAGAACTTTAACCCTTGAAGGGCTCTGACCCAGTTTTTGATGAGTGTAGGGCATTAAGATTGAGAACTTTAACCCTTGAAGGGCTCTGACCCAATATTTGATGACTGTAGGACGGTGACACGGACTAGCAGACATCAGGGTATAATGTATATCCGGTTATGACATGAAAATTAATCATTATGCAAAAATCAATAATCATGTACTGGATGGCTAGGATGATCTCAGTCAGTCTTAACACATAAAGGTGTTGATAGCTGTTAAAGAACCTGATAATATACAAACAGGTTAAATAGTTGGCAGATAATGGATATATATTCTAAAATGTAATATATTTAACTTAACCAGTGTAATACATGGGGGTAACATTTTCATGGATATTTCACCTTTTGCATTTTTTAGTCGAGAATTAGCCCCTGTGAGGAAGAAAAGAAATTTATCCTGATTTAAAATTACTTTGAAATTTTTATTACAAATTGCATTGATGTGACCACGCAATTGCAACTCGACGCAATTTTTAAAATTAACTTTTTTTAATGTCATTATCGATAATTAATAGTTATTTTTTACTAGAAATAGGTTGAAACATGTACAAAGGAAAGATTATCGATCATCGCATCTGTTGCCAATTTATCTGGTTAAAGTAACTTCGAAAATTGTTATCACAAATTGCGTTGTTATTACAAATTGCATGGTGACAGTGGTAGCACGATAAATTTAGGTATCTGCAGTTCCACGCGATCACATGGACGCAAACAGACTGATGAACATGCAGCCTCCTAAAACTCACACTCCCCACACACATTCAGTTTGTACGCAGGGAAAACCATCGTTAATTAACCATTAAGTTAAACAATTCAAAACAATTACTCAAATTTGGATTTAAAGCAGGTCTTAAATAAACAATGATTGTACCAGGAAAAGCTGTAATCTGGATCAAATGCAGGAAGAATTTTCAGTTTAAATAATTGCTTTATACCAATTTTTATACCCCTGGCATTTAATAGGGTGATGGTCCTATGTCTGTCTTGTCGTGTCCCATCTTGTCTTGTCCTGTGTTGTCTTGTCCCATCTCGTGGTGTCCCATCTTTGAAGTGTCCAGTCTTACCATGTCCCATCTTGATGTCTTCCATCTTGTTGGTCCAATCTTGTGTCAAGTCTTGTGCCCCTTCTTGATGTGTCCCGTCTTGTCATGTCCAGTCTTGTCGTGTCCCGTCTTGTCGTGTCCCATCTTGTCGTGTCCCGTCTTGTCGTGTCCCGTCTTGTCGTGTCCAGTCTTGTCGTGTCCCTTCTTGTCGTGTCCAGTCTTGTCATGTCCCATCTTGTCATGTCCCATCTTGTCATGTCCCATCTTGTCATGTCCTGTCTTGTCGTGTCCAGTCTTGTCATGTCCCATCTTGTCATGTCCCATCTTGTCATGTCCCGTTTTGTCGTTTCCGATCTTGTCATGTCCTGTCTTGTCGTGTCCCATCTTGTCCTGTTCCAAATCACTGACATGTCCCGAGAACCTCAAAGCAGATTTGGTTCATATCAACAGCACTACTGCTGTACTAAGTTTTAGACCACATTCTGGTCGTTATTGGTCAAGATTAAAGGGTCACAGGTGACTAAAGGGTCAAAGGTCACCTTTGACCCCTTCTGCACGGAACACATTGTTACATGGTACAGAGCAGCTAGGGCATCGTCATGTTGTAATTACAGACAATTTTTAGTCTGTCAAACATTAAATTTGAACTCAAAGGATATTTCTGTTTAAACCAACTTAATTGATGGGAAAGTGGGAAAGATAAAAATTCTGATTGAAAAGTCTTTTATCAACAACTTGTAATTAAGGAAAGATTACTTGATGATACGGGGAGCAATAATTAAAGTTCTCATCAAAATCAAATTAACTAAAACATTTATTTAAAAAAGGAAATTCTTAGATTTTCCAGAAAAAAACATATTCAAATTAAGTTAAATCTTATTATGATATAAAGTATAAAGGTTATTCGAAGGACTGTGATATCTCAGAAATCTGAAACATTTTAATCACAATGCTTATAATTAATTGCTATTGTCGAATTTGTTGTAGAGTTTTAGGAATGTCCTCACAAATGTGTGATCAGTCTTTGTTTTAGACAGTAATTCTGATAAACTGATTGAAAGACACCAAGGTTACTGAAATGTGATCATTTTCAATCTTTTTGTGTTTATAAATTGCTATGAGAAAATTCAATTTCGTGAGGTATTTTTGCAGTCACATAAATAATTGCTTTGATTGAAATTAAGTTTTCTGTGAGAAGGAAGGTGACATAGGCAGTTTGATTTCAGTTGTTTGTGACCTGACCCCAAAGGACCTACCTAAAATTTGGGTGATGAGTAAAGTTTGATAATGTCTTCAGTAGTTTAACTACACAACAATTAGTCATTCAAAGATGGTAGGAAATAGATGTGCTTTTCTGAATGATTTTCTGTGTCATTAAGTGCTATTCTTTAATCATGTAATTCTATTCTGTAACAATGATGTAGTGCTATTCTGTAATGATGTAGCAGTTTTCTGTGATGTAGCGCTATACTGTAATGATGTAGCAGTATTCTGTGAGGTAGCCCTATTCTGTAATGATGTAGCAGTATTCTGTGAGGTAGCGCTATTCTGTAATGATGTAGCGGTATTCTGTAATGATGTAGTGCTATTCTGTAATGATGTAGCGCTATTATGTAATGATGTAGCGCTATTCTGTTATGATGTAGCGCTATTATGCAATTATGGAGGGCTAATACTATAATGATGAAGTGCAATTCTATAAAGATGTGCTATTCTATAATGATTTATCACTATTCTGTAATGAATTAGTGCTATTCTGTAATGAATTAGTGCTATTTTGTGATGAATTAGTGCTATTCAGTAATGATGTAGCGCTATTCTGTTATGATGTGGCACTATTCTTTATTTATTTGATGATCTGTAATGCTGTAATGTTCTATAACAAAGTTCTGTAATGATGTAAATTTGTTCTGTCAGATGTGGAAATTGTGACACAACGTTTTGTGTGAGTCAATCCACACAGTTGACAGAGTGAGCAATCGATGTAAAGAGCTAGGCAGATTTAGATCACATTCATCATGGTAATTTAGCTCCTGTTTCAGTAAATTCTGTTTCAGTTTCCAATTATTGTCTGTACTGGAATTTTATTTGAATCCAGCAAACATCAATTTCAGTTTTCCTGATTTGTTTTCACTTTGGAACAGCAAACAAAGGATATCATTCAATTTGTCAGAATAACTATCTCGTTTACGCTTGCTAATCGTTCCCTGATCTACTCAGCCCTAGAAATGCTCAATAATGTTGTTCTCCAATTGCAATCTTTTCAAAGGCAATGACTAATCATTGAACTAAAGTTCAAAAAGCTTCTATTTTCTGCTTCAGCAAAGGCCTCAACTTTTATTAAAAAAGCTGACGTGAAGTTTTTGTTCGTAGATTTAAAAATTGATACCAATAGCTGTTTTGGCTAAAAAAAACTATCAAAAGTAAACTTTAATACGAAATGTTGTGACATTAGTAAAAGCTTGTCAATGGAAGGCTGTGGTGCCGATAGGCATGACAAGGTTCAGGTATATGGTAGGCAATTATTGGCAATAAAAGGTTGAGGTGTATGTTAGGCATGGCAATGAAAGACTGTGGTATATTGTAGGCATGGCAATGGAAGGCTGTGGTGCCGATAGGCATGACAAGGTTTAGGTATATAGTAGGCAATCGTTGGAAGGTTGAGGTATATGGTAGGCATGGCAATGGAAGGTTGAGGTAAATGGTAGGCATGGCAATGGAAGGCTGAGGTATATGGTAGGCATGGCAATGGAAGGCTGAGGTATATGGTAGGCATGGCAATGGAAGGTTGTGGTATATGGTAGGCATGGCAATGGAAGGCTGAGGTATATGGTAAGCATGGCAATGGAAGGTTGTGGTATATGGTAGGCATGGTGATGGAAGGCTGTGGTGTATGATAACCTTGGCAATGGAAGGCTGTGGTGTATGATAACCTTGGCAATGGAAGGCTGAGGTATATGGTAAGCATTGGCAATGGAAGGCTGAGGTATATGGTAGGCATGGTGATGGGAGGTTGAGGTAAATGGTAAGCATGGCAATGGGAGGTTGATGTATATGGTAGGCATGTCAATGGGAGGCTGAGGTATATGGTAGGCATGGTGATGGAAGGCTGAGGTGTATGGTAGGCATGGCAAAGGAAGGTTGAGGTGTATGATAACCTTGGCAATGGAAGCTGTGGCAATTATGGTAGGCAAAGCCATGAAAGGTGTTGATATCAGTCAATATCTGATCAGTCATACAATGATGGTTACAGGATGGAGCCAGGGAGGAGAGAAGTATCAAGCATTTTGAGATGGTAGGATTCAATGATGAAGCTACCGACCCAGGATTTCTCCTCGACTGTATACGCCGTGTTAACACATACACGCTGGGAGTCACTGGGCCCATCCTTGTCCACTGCAGGTAAGTCTGAAAGTGCTAAGATAGAATTAATTTATAAAACAGGAAATCACGATTGTTTGGTTACCATTAGTAATCTCCGTCATAAAGGTCAAGGTCATTGTTAACACTACCAGGTATGTGTTTTATCTGACAATGGCGTTTTGGATTTAAACACTCAATATTTATACATGTATATGCCTGGGATCTAAAAAAAAGGATATTTTGTTTGTATGTTTACCTGTGTAATGAGTACCTGTGATGTTGGTCAGTAATCGTTACCTTGTGAAGGAATTACATTGTGATAAATGTTGATGTTCGTATCTAAACAGTCGCGGTATTTTTTATCAGGTGTGGTGGGGGTAAGACGTCTGTATTTATAGCCCTGGACTGTTGCCTGAAACAGCTAGAGAAAGAAGGCTGTATTGACATATACAGTACTGTCCTTCATCTCCGGAAGTTCAGAAAAAATATGGTTCGCACACTGGTAAGTGTTCTGTACATTAATGGATCATTGGTTCAACCTAACTTGTCCATAAAAGTCAGTCTCCGATATCCTGACCAGTACTGGTTCCTCAGCAGACATGATGGAATTTTTGCAACATTTTAACTCTAAAATAACTGGTACATCAGAAAGTTTGATAAGAGATTAAGATATTGGATATTTTTCTCACGATTCAGTAGATATACCAGATGTTCTGCCCTTTTTTTTCGGTGTTTATATTTGAATAACTCAATTGCGCCCATATTCTGCATCCTTAATTCTTTCCATTGATTAAAATTTGTTGGCCAGACTCAATTTTCACCCAAACCTGGAAAATGTTGAATAGTTTTGCTGCACAAGTTGAATCTTGTTCTCTTACAGTACCAATATCGCCTTATTTACGAAGCCGCAGCTATGCATATCCAGTGTGGGACGACTGTGGTGCCGTCTGCACAACTCCCTGCCGTGGTCCAGCGACTCGCTGTTAAAGATCCGCGGACACGTCTGCATGGATTTGAAAAAGAACACCAAGTAGGTTTTTTGTCTGTAACAAAATAAGCATTACCTATAAGCTATCAGGTGTGTTGAATTATACTGTAATCAGATATGTTGAATTATACTGTAATCAGATATGTTGAATTATACTGTAATTAGATGTGTTGAATTATATACTGTAATCAGATATGTTGAATTATACTGTAATCAGATATGTTGAATCATGCTGTAGTCAGATGTGTTGAATCATACTGTAATCAGATATGTTGAATTATACTGTAGTCAGATGTGTTGAATCATACTGTAGTCAGATGTGTTGAATCATACGCCAGTCAGATGTGTTGAATCTTCTTTTTCTAGATAATAAAAAACATTGCAACACGACTGAGTATTGGAGACTGCGCTGGAGGACACCGATCAGAAAATAGGACAAAAAGTCGTGACATCATGTTACTTCCACGTGAGTTACTTCAGAGAGTTGATTGAAATCTTTATATTACAAATACCCCTCATTTATCAATCTTTGTAGAATGCCTCTAGTTTATGTGTCATATTAAACAGTATAATTACCCTTTATTTGATAAAATCTCCATTATTTATGATGGACCTTTACATAATGCTCCTAATTTATTAATTCCGAGAATGGCGCGAAAAATGTGACGTCACAATACGACAATTGACGTTGCGTATTGATTTGAGTATTGATTTGAGAAAAAGAATCCCATTTAAAACCAGTAAAATTGTACACAAAACATGTTCTAAATTAGAAAATCATTTTCAAAAATTAATTATAAGCGTTGATGTCAATTATTTTTTAGTTTCATCGGGGTATGAAACAAATTTTTAAAATGTGGATTCATAAAGTTTGCAAACAAAATTTGTTTCATACCCCGATGAAACTAAAAAAAAATTACATCAATGCTTAAATGAATTGTAAAGATTATCGGAGTACCAGCTTGAGAAGATTGTGTCAGGCATGAGAATTACATCACTTTCTGCTCTAACTATTGGTCCCCTACTGGTGAAACCCACGGGGCGACTTGATGTCTTCTCTGTTACATATGTATGTAACACTGAAGTGCACTGTCAGCACTCCAGGGGCTTCATTCCTTAAGGTATTTTCATCATGCTTCACACAATGATAAAGGACTATAAAATCACGGCAAAAGTTTGAGTTTCAGAGTTGTTGGGTTTAAGGTCAAGGTCATAGTTACTATTCTTTAGAAAATCCTTTGTCAGCACTCTAACCACTTCATTCCTTGAGGGATTTTGATCAAAACTTCACACAATTATCAAGGACTTATAATATCTTGGAAAAGTTTGAATTTCAGAGTTGTTGAATCAAGGTCAAGGTCATTAATACTTTTTTTTTCAAAAAGGCAATCCTTTTTAGCACTCTTGCGGATTTCATTGAGGGACATTATATGAGTGCAAGGGTTGTTGGGTGAAGGTCATTACAATTTCTCGAAAATCATTGTCGATGCTCTAGGGCTTCCTTCCGTAAGGGATTTGGATCAAACTTTAGGCACTTGTAAAGGACCATAATAGCTAGCAACCTGGGCTGGTAGGGGACATGACGTATTACTTCAGCAATACTCAGTATGCTGGTTTTGAAATTTGACCTTCAATTTGAAAGGCTAAATACATTTTTCAGACCATTATCTTACAAGGTATATCTATTGTGACTTGTAAGATTGGTGTTTGGGTTTATCTTAGGTGGGCAGTGTGTCAGAAGTAGGTCAATATAAGCAAAAGTAGGTCACTGCTACTATATTTATACCTTTCAAATTTGACCTGCATAAGTAAAAGCAGAAGGCATTGTATTACACTGTAATAGTTTTACAATTTATCCAAGTTCCCCAGTATTGGGCCTCGATCATTTTGTTGCACAAATCAGGATGGAAAAGGACACAATCTTTTATTGAATCCTCTCAACCTAGACAAAATTTAGTGAAATCCCCTCGGGATTCTGCTCAGGTGTTCTTACAAGACTTTACAAAAAAAAAAAAAAAAAAAAAGAATGGACAGACGGAAGCCATGCAACAAATGGTTACCAGCTTTTTAATACCAGTATCTGTTTCAGCGGAGAGAGCTCGACCGTATCTGTTGACGTCGGAGTCCAGCGATAACGGGACAGACTTCATCAACGCAGTGTTTATTGATGTAAGTATTGGAACTTATACTCAGAAATGTACATAAGTTGGACTATCAACTTCATTACCTATCAATATACAATGCAAGATGTCGATATGGCCATCAACAAAAAATTTGCAAATAAAAATTATTTTCATATTTTTATTGTCAAATTAAACATCAATATTACTCATATGAGTAACTTTTGTTTAAAGATATGTGTTAATACAGGGAAAATCAAAGACTTCTTATTTACTCCTCAATCCTTATATTTAAAATCTTAATTTGTCAATCGAAATATTATAGCCATGTTGTGTTCATTCTCAGTCTTTTGTTACTTACCACTGGCACTTTGATTGAATTTTAATGGGCGTTCCTTTGTTCGGACATCAGAAACATACACAATTTCTAATGATGAAAACTATATCCGAAAAATGATTATATGAGTGTTTGTGCCTACATGTAATGAAATTACCGCCGAAATGTACCAGAAAAAGGCGTATCGTATACAAATACTGTATGTCTTTGCGGTAATTAATGATACTTCCACGGGTCGAATAAAGAATTTTCAGGACTTAATACTCAAAGAACTTTGGTTTATCTTGAGAGTAAAACTGCCGCATTAATGTGAAGATTATAACTTAATTTATATATGTTTAATTTTGAAGACCTAAACTTTATTCAAACAAAGGAGTGCCCCTTTAATACTCCGTCAGTCTATAATGTATGTTGTAAATTGCAGGGTTACTATCAGGAAAATAACTTCCTAGTTACACAATGGCCTATGCAAAACACAGTCAACGACATTTGGCGCCTCATTTACGACTACAAAATTATGTCCTTAGTGGTTCTCAATGACGTCAAATATTCCCGGGTAAGTCATTTTGTTTTTGTTTTACATGTTATTTCCCTTACAACAAAATTCCTGAAAGAAAAAAAGAAAAACAAGTACATGAACTGTAGGTCTGCTGAACTTTAAAAATAAAACAAGATCCTAAAATCCATGTTCCACTACAGTGTTTCAGCCTGATGGTTGTTGTATGCTGCAAACTGTTTTGACATTTTGAACTTCTTTTCCAATTCTGCCATTGGGATTTGGTTGATCCCTAGAATGCTGTCATGCCAATTTTTTTTTTTTTTTTTTTGGTTGGTCTGAAATCTAAAATGGCCGTCATAGCTGTCGTCTTAAAAAACACATTTAAAGCTTCTTTTCCAGTTTAATCGGCAGAATTTTATTACAACTTAACCACCAGGAATTGAATCTGAGGTGGTGAAGAATTGAATCTGAGGTGGTGAATTTGGTTGAAATAACTAGAAATTACCTACCAAGTGTTTATATTTTTTGTGTCAGTCCACAATACAAGATATATAACAACAATCTTCAAAAACAAATTTGTCTTCTAATGGAATTTTGTCGAAACTTATCAGGAAAGATCCTGAGGAATCTTGGCAGATCATGTGGTGTTGTTTTTCATGACAACATCTTGGATTTCAGATTTGCTTATTATGTTCAGGGCATCCTGTTGACCCTTGACTTTTACCAATTTCAGAAGTCAAATCGCCTTTTCTCAGAAATATGAAGGGTCAAAACATTATGTCTAATAGACATGCTCCTTCAAAGTCAAGAGTCGGATCTAATTTTGGAGAGTCAAAAACATACTCTCAAGGGTCTACTGGATGCCCTGTATATATGTTGGTAGGGATTGCATGTTCCAGAAAGGTTTCAGCTTTTCCCATACCTAAACCTAAGATGAAGATTTTTAAGATGATTGACAATCTTGGATTTTGGACATATCTGAAAACAAGAGGCCAACGTGGCCTTTATATAAATGGTCATCAGCTCTTTCTAAAGACCCAAGTACTAGTGAAGTATTAAACTTTTAATGATATTACACAAACCTTGAGTTCCTACTTTGGTAGTCAAATGACCAGTAAAACCAATCAGCCTCTTTTTGGGGCCACGGTGGCCGAGTGGTTAAGGTGTCCGACACTTTAACACTAGCCCTCCACCTCTGGGTTGCGATTTCGAAACCAACGTTGGACAGTAGCCAGGTACTGACCGTAGGCCGGTGGTTTTTCTCCGGGTACTCCGGCTTTCCTCCACCTTTAAAAAAAAACCTGGTACGTTCTTAAATGACCCATGGCTGTTAATAGGACGTTAAACAAAAAACAAACAAACCAATCAGCCTCATTTTTCATTACAGAGCCACCCATGTTTCTGGCCCACAGACTTAGATGTGGAACATAAGTATGGTCCAATCGGGGTCCGCTATCTTGGTTGTCAGAAATTTCCAAACATTGTTATCCGAGCCTTTGCAGTGCGAAAGGTAAGAATATCTACACTTATTCAAGAGCAGTTAGCTTGCACAATTACCAGTTTGTAATTAAGGGTTTGTTTGTTTATTGTATTTATCATACCTTGAACTGGCAGAGTCAATTTGAGGCAGAGTCTCTTTGTAGTAGCTTGTGGCTACCTCACTGAACAATTTTTGATAATCCAATCACATGCCATTCAGAACAATAAGGGATATATAAGTGTCTTGCCCAAGGACACAAACACGACATCACAGAAAGATCCGTTTCTCAATTCCTGAGAAACACAAACTGCTACAGGTAAAACCAGGGGGTCTATGGGTTTCCTCCCCGTCTGTCCGTCTGTCTGTCTGTCCGCTCAGTTTTCTCCACTTTTCTCAGCCATGCTTCGAATGTATGTTATTGAAAGTTGGTATGTAACTTTAGTATGAGTAACTACAGATCAAGTTTGAGTTTTAGGGTTTTTGGGTCAAGGTTAAGGTCACTGTTACTATTTATATCAGTGGAAGGTAAGGGATATGTATTGCTTTAGCAATTACTCAGCATGCTTGTTATCATAAAATTGATGAATCTGCAAAAATGAAGAAAGGGGCTAAGTATATATTTGTGGCGGGGGTTTATTTGCAAATAAATACGGTATGGTAGATAAATGTCTGATAAAGTAGACATTGTTTGTGATACTGGCGCCGCTATAGGTAATTATCGGAGTGGACGGCATATATATTTAATAATGACCCACATAATTACAGCTTAACGCAGTGACAAATGTGGCGGTGGGGAGGATGTAAATGAACACTGGAAAGACAGACAGACGTAATCAATCGTCAGATTGAAGAGTATGTGGGATTGGTGCAGAGTGCTTTAAAGATTTTCATTATATGGGTGTTATATAAATGAGAACTGTTTTACAACAGAGGGAGAAATCTATATCAGATCAGGACACAAGTACACACCCTATGTCGGCATAATCTACTCTTCATAACAGTGTGGGGAAAAAAAGATTATCAAATCTACATAACGGCACACAAATTCAGACCATAAATCTTTATACAAAATCTCAACAAGCATGCATTTATTTCCAATTTCAATCTCAAAATCATTATTCTGATTGGAGCACATCTGAAGGAAAATAAACTTAATGGTTTACAGAACTCTCCAAATAAGATTTTGTTTGTTAAATAACCATTATTAGATGCAATTATTGATGTGCGAGTAATAAAAAAAAAATTGAATTTGAAAGTATGGTTTATTTCTGTTATTTCAGGGTTTAGTTAAGACATAAAAAAGATTCATACAGACAGAGGATTTTAAATCACTGATTGATTTGTATATAACAATAATTTCATTCAGACAAAATAGCTTCGGCACATTCGTTTATTTTTCAACTTTCAATTGTTTTATTAAAATTATAGTGTTGTGTAAATAATAATGTTTTCGAATCCTGAGTTTGAATAACACTTCAACTTTATTTCTGGTTGAAAAATTGCAAACTCAAAAACTGAAAGTATCTATTAAAGCATATTTCCATGGGTATATGAAATACTTTGTGTCTGAACTGTATTTAAATCGGGAGTACCAAACTTCCCAAAATACCGGGTAAGGGCGATGCTCATATCTACCGGTAGGCATACTTTTAATGTCTGGAAACATTGATTTCATCCGCTGTATAAGAAACGCTGGAAACTTTACAGACGCTGAAGTCAGAATCTAAATAATTTAATCACAGACTTTGCCAAGTATGGCTATAGATTACAGCGATGTTAGAGAAACACGGAACATCTGAGAATGGTCGTAGATTATTTGTTCTGACAGGATGGCTGAGTGTGTAAATTTCGCTCCCCATGTTTTACATTCGTGGACTTATCAAGTCTAACGTTATGGGTTGTATTTCCTCTGTTTTGGGAATTTTAACGGTATTTTCGAGATACATTTGCCACATGTATTGAGATTCTTCCACGAGATGTCAAGATTAATTTTGCTGTTGCACTGACTATCTCTGAACGGTTTGACATGTGAAATCTCGGGAGTAGGGTATCGGCATCCACACAATAGACTAGTGTCTACCCACACAAATGTTGATCAAAGCATTTGACAATAACCATCAGTTCTGTACCATAAACTCTAAATAGTTTAAATAAAGTTATTGAATGAAACATTATTTCAGGAAAATCTTTAAAGGTCTTCTTCTCAACGAGAAAAAGGTCCAGGGTCATGATATTGAGCCTGTAGCATGCTGGGATTAAAGACCTACAAAGTTTGTTCAAGTTAATTACCTTGACCTACTTTCAAAGTAATTGATTTCTATTGGCTCTTATTTGATCAATATAATAATTATCTTGAGGAAATTTCTTAACTTGAAATTTTCGATAGGAAATGCATTAAATATTGCATGTATTCAAGGCTAAAAGGCTTAGTTAAGGGTCAAAGTTGCCTTAAATTAAGTTAAGGAATTTCCGTAAGCAATGCATGCTGATGAAACGACCAGGACCAGGATGTATACACCTATACTAGAACCTAGAGGTGTCCATCTGTTGGTCAGTATACATAAGTTCTTGCAAAGAAGTTAAGGGAAGGGAAAAGTGGTTGTGTACCATTTCTTCAGACGAGAGTTTGTTATGAGATTTCCTGCTTATTGATTTCTGTCATATAACCCCTTACCTAAAGTTTGAAGTAAATGTGGCTCCTCCCTCATATAACCCCTTAACTAAAGTTTGAAGTAAATGTGGCTCCACCCTTATATAACCCCTTACCTAAAGTTTGAAGTAAATGTGGCTCCACCCTCATATAACCCCTTACCTAAAGTTTGAAGTAAATGTGGCCCCTCCCTTATATAACCCCTTACCTAAAGTTTGAAGTAAATGTGGCTCCTCCCTCATATAACCCCTTACCTAAAGTTTGAAGTAAATGTGGCTCCTCCCTTATATAACCCCTTACCTAAAGTTTGAAGTAAATGTGGCTCCACCCTTATATAACCCCTTACCTGAAGTTTGAAGTAAATGTGGCTCCACCCTTATATAACCCCTTACCTGAAGTTTGAAGTAAATGTGGCTCCACCCTTATATAACCCCTTACCTGAAGTTTGAAGTAAATGTGGCTCCACCCTTATATAACCCCTTACCTGAAGTTTGAAGTAAATGTGGCTCCACCCTTATATAACCCTTACCTGAAGTTTGAAGTAAATGTGGCTCCACCCTCATATAACCCCTTACCTAAAGTTTGAAGTAAATGTGGCTCCATCTTCATATAACCCCTTACCTAAAGTTTGAAGTAAATGTGGCTATGGCCTCGACTTAGAATCTTGTGAAACTTAATATTGACCCAGAGGTGCTATTTTTACACCTTATTTACTGGTTTAGCTATGTTAGGGAGACACCATGTCATTGGTACCAAGTGCCGTGATTATTGATTCCAGCCGTCTAGTGCATGCTGACGTCAGTGTTTCACTTAATATAGAGCGTTGTTCGTGTCCATTGTAACGGGGTGCACAACGGAGACTGTGGTATTTCTAGTGACACAGATAATCCAGCCCTGTGGGAGCAATCTACACACACTTAATTTGATTTGTATGACGTCATCGCCACCATATAGCCACCGTCCTTGAACAAATGTCACAATGTCATATCGGTACACTCCGTCTCCACCACACAAACGGGGGATATTAAAAACCACAGATATTTTTGCATTGGACTATTGTTTGACAAGTTTACGTTAATATTGGTCTCAACATTACTGTTACGACTCAGTTTTACATTTCATGACTATGATACACTCCTTGCCATTACTCTTTAACAATCATATTTACAGACAGATTTCATTTTCACAATTTGCTTCGGACATACCTGTATATATAGACAAGTTTGCATATTTTTGCTATAAATTGTCAATGTACCTGACCTATACTTAATGTCACAGGGGTCAAATGTATCAAATTTTTCAAACAATATTTCTCAGCAACCAGGAGCAATAACCTAGAAGCTCAGGCTTATAATGATATTATGCCAGTGTGTTTAAATGAGTTGCCTTTACCTTCTTTCAAGGTCACAAGGGGTCAGATGTGTTCAAATCTATAAACAAATTCTTCTCTATAATGAAGATGCTTGGATGAATAACAACCAATTTGTTTGTTCAACTGAAAGACCTTGACCTACTTTCAAGGTCACATGGGTCAGATATATTAGAATCTTTAAAGGACATTTTTTCAATAATGAAGAGGCCAATGGTCATACTATTGAGTCATTAGTATGCTACAATAAGGGGCTAGCAAGTTGTTTAAATGAATTACCTTTACATACTTTCAAGATCACATAGATCAAATTATTAAAATACTTCAGTAATAAAGAGGCCCATGGTCAAAATATTGGGTCAGTAGCATGCTGGGATGAAGGACTAACAAGCTTGTTAAAATGAATGACCTTGACCAACTTTCAAGGTCAATGGGTCTAATGTGTTGGAATATTGAAACAGCTTCTTTTCACTAATGTAGAGGCCCAGGGTCCTAATGTTGGGTCAGTTGCATGTTAGGACAAAGGGCCAGCAAGTTTGTTCATATGAATGACCTTGACATATTTTCAAGGGGTTTTATTTGTTCAAATCTTTGAAACAAATTTCTCCTCTTTAACCACAAAGCACAGATTCATGGTATTGTACAAGTAGCATGCCTGAAAGATTACAGGAGTCAAATTTATTCAAATCTCATAAATTATGAGGCCTATATGGTCATGATATTAGTCAATCAACATGCTGGAATGAAGAACTTCAAAGTTTGATCTAATGAACAAACATTTATCTACTTTTAAGTTCCCAGGGCCAGAGTGAGATGTGTTAAATGTCAGATTAAACGCAAAACATCTATCAGTCATATCAGAACTGATCAGGTTACAAAAAAGGCTCATGGGCCTCTTGTAAGTCTTCTATCAGGATCCGGGGGCTATAGTTTTGTCCATCATGCATCCAACCTTCTGTTACCGTGTCCAGACTCTATCTCCAAGTCATTCTTGTCACTGGAGCTTCGTACTCGGGGTATGGGCTCAATTTGGTGAGGAAGTATGTCATGTATCAAAAGTAGGTCACTCTGACCTACATTTTGACCATTGGCCTACATGAAAGAAAATGTTTGTCTGTGCTCTATCTACTACATTACTAGTCACTAAAACTTTGTTAGACTTCGGATAGGGGTGTACCTCGGTAACATGCGTGTCATGCATAACAAATAGGTCACTCTGACCTACATTTTAACCTTTGATCTGCATCAAAGAAACAGTTTGTCTAAGCTCTATCTCCTGTGTTACTGGAATTTCATACTTGTAGTATGGGTTTACTTTTAACTATTTAGTACAGATCTATCATCTGTGCATTCTTGGCGTATAATTTCACATTTAGTGAGTAACTGTAATTCCTTTGTTATAACAGAGCTGTGTGTGTCATACCATTGAATCCTTAGACACGTTATCTCCTGAGTCACGACCAGACACATCACGAAAACACTTGACAGATTAACATTGTCGATTACAAACAGAAAATGCAAAAAAAAAAATGAAGTATGCTATATGGTAGCCACAGCCAGGCTAAAGTGTTGGTTGTCGCGCAATAGCTCTAGGTACAATACGGCAATAACATCTGAGGGCCAGATCACTCAGATATTTGCTAGACATTGCATACATTGTGTACACTGACGAAGATTGGCCATAATGTTATATTAGCTTGGGATGACAAAGACTGCCAGTTGTCACTAATTTATAAACCTGTACAAACATTGAGGGATCTTAAAACCGCTGAGCCAGCATCACTCAGGACAATCCTTACCTCAGACTTGTCTCGGGGTTGGTAGCAGCTCTGCTTTGCTGAAATAGAGAAATTCAGAATTTTCTACCCTTCCTAATTCATTGTACTGTATAATTGTGATATTTATAATGAAGTATTGTTACCGTAGGAGAGTAAAAATCATTGTAATGTATTCATAAATATAGAAATATTCACGCAGTATTGTTATATATATACCACAATTTCATAATTATAATGACCAGCTTGACACAAGGAAAACACAAGAGGCCCCTAGGGCATGTATTGCTTTAATTTTACAATTATTGTCGATATTTGTTATCAAGAGGATCAAAACATCTTCCCTTGAAAAGTCATAAATTTTTAAATGGAAGCATTTAGATATTAAACTCTGGACCTCTATGACCTTAAATGTGATGCAAAGTTACGATCACATTTAAGTGGTTAGTGGTCAAGGTCAAAAGGTTGAAGGTCACACCTTTTTTTATCAAAAAAAATTACTGTAACAGGTAATTATATGATTAATTTCATTTACATACCATCAACTGATCACAGAGCAGGTGCAATGTCTATATATATGTATATGCAAACCTCCTCAGTTTTTCTTTGAATTTGTAGTATGCAAATTTAAATGTATGACAGATTTGACCTGAATTTTTCATTTGAAGATCAGATTTATCATGAAAGCAATATGGCTGAGAATACCAGACTAAGCTTAGAGTATCTTTTTCAGAACCTGACGTGCATGTCTGACATCACAGCTGAGTATGCTGTGGTCAAAACTTTCCAACTAACCTGTTGGCCAGCCAAGGAAAAGACCCCCCACAGTTCTAAGTCCATGATCTACCTGATGGGCTGTGTGGAGGAATGGCAGCAGCGTACCAACCCACTCAACCCTGTCTGTATCATGTCTAAGTGAGTAGTGTACCAACCCACTCAACCCTGTCTGTATCATGTCTAAGTGAGTAGTGTACCGACCCACTCAACCCCGTATGTAGCGCGTCTAAGTGAGTAGTGTACCGACCCACTCAACCCTGTCTGTATCATGTCTAAGTGAGTAGTGTACCGACCCACTCAACCCTGTCTGTATCATGTCTAAGTGAGTAGTGTACCGACCCACTCAACCCCGTCTGTAGCGCGTCTAAGTGAGTAGTGTACCGACCCACTCAACCCTGTCTGTATCATGTCTAAGTGAGTAGTGTACCGACCCACTCAACCCCGTCTGTAGCGCGTCTAAGTGAGTAGTGTACCGACCCACTCAACCCCGTCTGTAGCGCGTCTAAGTGAGTAGTGTACCGACCCACTCAACCCCGTCTGTAGCGCGTCTAAGTGAGTAGTGTACCGACCCACTCAACCCCGTCTGTATCATGTCTAAGTGAGTAGCGTACCGACCCACTCAACCCTGTCTGTATCATGTCTAAGTGAGTAGTGTACCGACCCACTCAACCCTGTCTGTATCATGTCTAAGTGAGTAGTGTACCGACCCACTCAACCCCGTCTGTAGCGCGTCTAAGTGAGTAGTGTACCGACCCACTCAACCCTGTCTGTATCATGTCTAAGTGAGTAGTGTACCGACCCACTCAACCCTGTCTGTATCATGTCTAAGTGAGTAGTGTACCGACCCACTCAACCCCGTCTGTAGCGCGTCTAAGTGAGTAGTGTACCGACCCACTCAACCCTGTCTGTAGCGCGTCTAAGTGAGTAGTGTACCGACCCACTCAACCCCGTCTGTATCATGTCTAAGTGAGTAGCGTACCGACCCACTCAACCCTGTCTGTATCATGTCTAAGTGAGTAGTGTACCGACCCACTCAACCCTGTCTGTATCATGTCTAAGTGAGTAGTGTACCGACCCACTCAACCCCGTCTGTATCATGTCTAAGTGAGTAGTGTACCGACCCACTCAACCCCGTCTGTATCATGTCTAAGTGAGTAGTGTACCGACCCACTCAACCCCGTCTGTATCATGTCTAAGTAGTGTACCGACCCACTCAACCCCGTCTGTATCATGTCTAAGTGAGTAGTGTACCGACCCACTCAACCCCGTCTGTATCATGTCTAAGTGAGTAGTGTACCGACCCACTCAACCCCGTCTGTATCATGTCTAAGTGAGTAGTGTACCGACCCACTCAACCCTGTCTGTATCATGTCTAAGTGAGTAGTGTACCGACCCACTCAACCCTGTCTGTATCATGTCTAAGTGAGTAGTGTACCGATCCACTCAACCCTGTCTGTATCATGTCTAAGTGAGTAGTGTACCGACCCACTCAACCCTGTCTGTATCGTGTCTAAGTGAGTAGTGTACCGACCCACTCAACCCTGTCTGTATCGTGTCTAAGTGAGTAGTGTACCGACCCACTCAACCCTGTCTGTATCGTGTCTAAGTGAGTAGTGTACCGACCCACTCAACCCTGTCTGTATCATGTCTAAGTGAGTAGTGTACCGACCCACTCAACCCTGTCTGTATCATGTCTAAGTGAGTAGTGTACCGACCCACTCAACCCGGAGTGTATCATGTCTAATGAGTAGTGTACCGACCCACTCAACCCTGTCTGTATCATGTCTAAGTGAGTAGTGTACCGACCCACTCAACCCTGTCTGTATCATGTCTAAGTGAGAGGTGTACCGACCCACTCAACCCTGTCTGTATCATGTCTAAGTAGTGTACCGACCCACTCAACCCTGTCTGTATCATGTCTAAGTGAGTAGTGTACCGACCCACTCAACCCTGTCTGTATCATGTCTAAGTGAGTAGTGTACCGACCCACTCAACCCGGAGTGTATCATGTCTAAGTGAGTAGTGTACCGACCCACTCAACCCTGTCTGTATCATGTCTAAGTAGTGTACCGACCCACTCAACCCTGTCTGTATCATGTCTAAGTAGTGTACCAACCCACTCAACCCTGTCTGTATCATGTCTAAGTGAGTAGTGTACCGACCCACTCAACCCTGTCTGTATCATGTCTAAGTGAGTAGTGTACCGACCCACTCAACCCTGTCTGTATCATGTCTAAGTGAGTAGTGTACCGACCCACTCAACCCCGTCTGTATCATGTCTAAGTGAGTAGTGTACCGACCCACTCAACCCTGTCTGTATCATGTCTAAGTGAGTAGTGTACCGACCCACTCAACCCCGTCTGTATCATGTCTAAGTGAGTAGTGTACCGACCCACTCAACCCTGTCTGTATCATGTCTAAGTGAGTAGTGTACCGACCCACTCAACCCTGTCTGTATCATGTCTAAGTGAGTAGTGTACCGACCCACTCAACCCTGTCGGTATCATGTCTAAGTGAGTAGTGTACCGACCCACTCAACCCTGTCTGTATCATGTCTAATGAGTAGTGTACCGACCCACTCAACCCTGTCTGTATCATGTCTAAGTGAGTAGTGTACCGACCCACTCAACCCTGTCTGTATCATGTCTAAGTGAGTAGTGTACCGACCCACTCAACCCTGTCTGTATCATGTCTAAGTGAGTAGTGTACCGACCCACTCAATCCTGTCTGTATCATGTCTAAGTGAGTAGTGTACCGACCCACTCAACCCTGTCTGTATCGTGTCTAAGTGAGTAGTGTACCGACCCACTCAACCCCGTCTGTAGCGCGTCTAAGTGAGTAGTGTACCGACCCACTCAACCCTGTCTGTATCATGTCTAAGTGAGTAGTGTACCGACCCACTCAACCCTGTCTGTATCATGTCTAAGTGAGTAGTGTACCGACCCACTCAACCCCGTCTGTATCATGTCTAAGTGAGTAGTGTACCGACCCACTCAACCCCGTCTGTATCATGTCTAAGTGAGTAGTGTACCGACCCACTCAACCCCGTCTGTATCATGTCTAAGTGAGTAGTGTACCGACCCACTCAACCCTGTCTGTATCGTGCCTATAAGTGAATGCGGTGTTTATTCTTGTCAGGGATGGGTACACACGTTGTGGAGTATACTGCGTCACGAATATTTGTCTGGACCAGTTGAAGGCTGAAGGAGAAGTTGATGTGTTCGGTGCTGTTCGGATTGTCAAGAAAAATCGCCCAGACTTGGTGCCAAATGTTGTAAGTAAAAAAAAAAGTAAAATTGTTTTTTGACAACAATCAGGGATATTTAGGTACCTGCCTTAATAATGGGCATAAATAAGATCATACCATGTTGAAGCTTGTCCTCCTTCATGCCACCTCGTAATATTTTGAAGCATTAAAAAGATTTATATTGTCTTTTATTCTACTTAAAAAATCCCTGAAAGATTATTAAGGACATTGAAAATCCCTGAAAGATTATTAAGGACATTGAAAAGGCCTTGAATTCGGTTTAACTGAATGTTGTAAGTTGATTAATTCAGTTGAATTTTTGTATAAAAAACGTCTTAAACGAGGTGTTAATATATACAGCTCACCCAATTATATATAATATCACATTTTTTTTTACATAGGTGGAATATGTGTTCTGCTATTCCTTTGTGGTGACTGTACTGGACATTATGCAAGAAGACAAACCAAAAATTGTGATAACTGGTCCGGCTTCCAGAGGAGGCCAGGTCAACAGGGGTTACCATGTGGACATGTCCGGTCTCCATGGCAACCTCTTTAATAACGATGAGTTCACCAACCTTATCACCAAATCTTCACAATTAAGCTTCCACCAGGGATTTCTGCCTGCCTTGGACAACAAGAATCTGGCCGCCAAAGGTCACATCACTACACAGAGGGCAGCACTTGCACACCTTCAAATCCCTAGTATTGACAGCGTCAGCGTATCATCAGCCGACTCGGCCTCGGACCAAGGCGAGACAATAATAATGAATAAGAACGTGCTGCCAAACTGTACCGTGGCAAATGGTGTGGGTACAGGAAGTAGGTACGAGGAAAATAACAACGTTCGAGTACAAAGTAGCAATGGAAACCTAACAAATGGTGGTCACGCAGGAAACTGTCCTCTGCAAATGGCCTCTCCCAGTGCTTTCTATCCTTCTGCCTCGTCCTCACGAAACTCAAACTCAGAAATATTTCGGAGTGACTTTGTGCCAACTCAAAAGCCACTTCGTGACTCCAGAACCAAACGACCAACATTACGTCGTCAAGATGCTACAGATTCAGATGCTGTGGAACTGAAAATGCTCGAAACCAAAAATCAAACCGATGAAAGTCTTTCACTTCAAATTTCACCATTATGATCAATATTACGTTAAGGTGTATTACATCATTATTATACATAGTACAGACAGTTAATTTTGCAGTATTTTTACCGATTCACTGTGATGGCAAACATTTTATCAAATTATTGTATCACTAAGGTAGCACCTGTCTTATGGTTATCAAGGACAACATTCATAAAAATCTGATACTTTTCTACTTCTAGGTCATGAAACTGTATTCTGTATAAAATTCCCTTCCGTTTAGAAAATCAAGCAGCAAAAATTCAATCTGCAAAATTTTCTGGCTATACAGTTATATGTTGTGTATAGTGTTTCCTTTGACCAGTTATAACCATGAATGACATTCTATACCATAAATGACATATTCTATACCATGAATGACATTCCTTGACATTTATGACATATTCTACACCAAAAATGACACATTCTATACCATAAATGACACATTCTATACCATAAATGACACATTCTTTACCATAAATGACACATTCTATAATGTAAATGACACATTCTATACCATAAATGACATATTCTTTACCATAAATGACATTCCATACAATGAATGACATATTCTATACCATGAATGATATTCCATGACATTTATGACATATTCTATACCAAAAATGACACATTCTATCCCATAAATGACATTCTATACCATAAATGACATATTCTATCCCATAAATGACACATTCTATCCCATAAATGACATTCTATACCATAAATGACATTCCATACAATGAATGACATATTCTATACCATGAATGACATTCCATGACATTTATGACATATTCTATACCAAAAATGACACATTCTATACCATAAATGACACATTCTATACCATAAATGACATTCCATACAATGAATGACATATTCTATACCATGAATGACATTCCATGACATTTATGACATATTCTATACCAAAAATGACATATTCTATACCATAAATGACATATTCTATACCATGAATGACATTCCATGACATTTATGACACATTCTATACTGTAAATGAAACATTCTATACTATAAATGACACATTCTATACCATCAATGACATTCTATACCATAAATGACATATTCTATCCCATAAATGACATATTCTATACCATGGATGACATTCCATACAATGAATGACATATTCTATACCAAAATGACACATTCTATCCCATAAATGACATTCTATACCATAAATGACATATTCTATATCATGAATGACATTCCATACTGATATAATGAATGACATATTCTATACCGTGAATGACATTCCATACAATGAATGACATATTCTATTCAATGAATGACATATTCTATACCATGAATTAACATATCTGTATCACCATAGGATAAAAGCTTAAAATTGTCCATAGTGGATTAGCAGGAAATAATCTTATTTATGGAATAGTCCATAAATTCAGTGATGATTTTAAATCCTTTGAAAACATTTAAGTTTCGAAATATTGATGAAGCTGGGGTCTAGAGCCACATTGTTCAGAATTACTTTTCCGTACTCTGATTAGTTGTTCACGGTGACGAAGATCACTCATGTTAATTAACTGGTTATCGGTCTCACAGGTCATGCCAACAAATATAGATTTTTACAGTGGATTTAAATGAAATTGTTTTATATTTGTGCACGATTCTTAAACCAACAAAATGTTTTGTTGCATATTGATTTAAAACGGAGATAAATCCATCAGAAAACATGGTGTATTGAGATTACATTGGTTAGATTGTACCACATTTTTTTTTTTTTTTTTTCTTTAATTTCTGACACATGATCATTTGTCTATTGTTTTATTTTTCCTTCATTTTATTGATGTGTTCATATTTTTTTGGGTACTGTAAACCAGCTTATTTTTGTGAGCGATTAATTTTCGCATATTCCGTTGGCGGTTAAAAATCGCAAAAATTGTAATTAATTTTTTTGATTTTAGGGAATTTTAATAACTGCGAAAGACTTTCAATCACAGGAACAGTAGGCCTTTTATGACTGTAAATCATGAAATTAAATCGCCACGAAAAGGTTTTGAGGCATGAAAAAGCAAAATTAAGTCACCACAAAAATGAGTTGGTTTTTCAGTAATTTATAGTCATGTCTGTATCACAAGACCATCTAAAGGAAAGCTTAAAAGTGAACTTTGAACAGAGGCGGCCTCTTTATAGAGGAAATATGTACCCAGGTGTAAATGGTCTCATAACACAGGTTTAACAGAGATGTTCTATCTAACAGAGGATGTTTATTTAAAGGATAATTGGTCACTTTAAAGAGGTGGTCTACTTATAGAGGTGGGCTCATCACAGATATGTGATATTGTTAGTGTATATAATATATAGTTTCAAGCCTTGGTGTAAAAATTAAAAGTATTGGACAATTATCTAGAACAATTTGACAAAATCATTGTCCAGCGAGTGATGCACAGGGCCATGATGGGAATCGTTGTTGTTTATATATCTATATATAATAATCTAAGAGGCACTTGAAGAGTACTGGGTTGAGCTGGCATATAAAATAGCCTGCAGCCATGGATGAACAGAGAACAGGAAGCTGTTATATTATAAATATAAAACCTGGAAGGACACAGAACTCACTACTGGGTCGAGTCTTATGTAGGCTTGACAGAGGGAAGTTTGTACCTATAGTCTGACCTTGTTTTCTTTACAAGAACCTGTGTTTATACATGTACGACTGCCTTGCATGATGTTCACAATTTTTCAATCATTTCATGTTGTGTTTACATTCATTTGCATTCCGAAAAAAAGATGAAATGAATTCAAGTGATTTTTTTTTTCCTTTTGTGTCAATATCGACAAGATATACTTGTATGTATGAGAAATCTTAAAAAAGTCTTCCTCAAATCCATTTTGTATCATGTATATAATATTGTCTGTTTATATCCTTGTATAAAATTGTTGATACATTTTTCAACGTGTACTTTTAACTTGCCTTTGGTTTATGAGGAACACCACCAGATATTCTGACAGGTTCTGTATAGATAAAGGGAGGTAAGCTGGTTCATGTTTTTCCTATTTTCTTCGTCACCATTCACACCTTCCATTCCTTGTTACATTTTCGTGCTGAGCCTCACAATATACACTGGCATAAATTTGCCCGATATTACAGAGGGAAGAAAGGGTTGTGGGTTTCAGATCAGCTCGCATATATCTTTGTACATATATTGGTATTTTGAAATAGTTTATACATTCCGAAATTCATAACATATAAATTGTGGTTATAGTATTCGTGTACACTGACACAGGTGTTTTCTTTGTATTTAACAGGAATTGTGACATGCTGAAAACATTTAGTTCTTCAGCACACCTATGTGAAAGTATGACAGGCTTTGAGATAAAATTTAATTAAAGACAATGTGAATTGTTTGCTGTACAATAAGACTTTATATATTTTTGTAAATTTTTGTATGTTGTTGATACTTGGAGCAGGAGAGAGCTTTTTTCACATTTTACACAATTTTATACACTAATTGTCACCAGTTTCTCACCAGTTTCTCACTCATTATTGGTAATATAGCTTTTTAAAGAAGAATTTTGCCGAGCATCATTTTTTTCACCTAGTTGCAAATCATCACATGTTTCACCATGCATTGGAAGAAGGGTTTCCATGGAAATGTTTTCAATCATAGTCACTTATCAACTGACATTGCTTTTTGACCGATACAATACTTGTTCATGTTTGAATCTGCAGTTCAAGGCTTTGCTAGCAATTGGATTGAATTCATTCTCTTAGAAAATTTCAAATCAAGAAAAATTTTGACAATTTCAATTTTGTACAGGCTTCAAGTGAACTCAAAAATTCAATCCAGGATTCAATGTCTGAATTGACTAAGATATTTCTCAACATTAGGAATAATTCAGAAGGGGAAAAAAATCAGAAAGAAAAATGAAGAAAAAGTAATGAAATGAACAATAAGATCACTACATGTTTATCATCTAAACCTGGAAAAATTGGCAATGCCATTTAATTTAATTTCACAGTTCAATATTTTCTTGTCCATTCCAACGGAAAACAAAGTGACCATTCCCGACTGTTATAATAATATGGTGCATCATTCATGTCATTTGTCATTCAATCATGTTGTTCACAGAGAATTTGTACAGTTTTCACTTGGTAGAGAGTTATTACTGGCCTAAAATATACAGTTTGAAAATGACGAGATATTTAAATATTGTTTATGGATGTACCACAGTCCTCATGAGTTCATATTCCCTAGAAAGCTTTCAGAAAATGAAATTTAAGACTGAGAGTTTTGTGGTATAAATGTACGTCTATTCAGTTTTCCAGTAAAATGGGTTATATGAGTTTTAACTGTAAACTGAGTAGACTTTTAGACCTGGTTTTGAAAGTATCTCATTATTGACAGACCTTGCAGAAAGTCTTGTTACTTTAATAATACATGATGTAATTGTGCTTTAACATATTGAAGAAAATCCACAGGAAATAAAAAGCCTGCTTAGCCTAAAATATCAAAAACTGGTCCAATTTTCCTCAGTTCTCATTGACTAATTATAAAGCATGTCCACATGGAATTTGAAATTTACAGATATTAACCTATGTTTCAATTTTTAAGAGACACTGGGTCAATATTGCATTAATGACATCATAATTATTGTGACACCACAATGCCCAAATGTAAATTTCCTGTTACCAAGATAAATATAATGCAATCCCACCATTTTGTAAACAAGTTTCATACCCAATAGAAAAATGAAGTATTCGGTCAATATGGTTTTATATCGATACCACCATATTGACCTCACGAAAGGTCCATAATTGATAAATATTCAATCATTATATATATATTGTTGATAATCCAGTGGATTGCTTGATTGGCTCAGGAGATGTATCTATAGTCATAGGATTTAGAAATATTTTCAACCTATACTTTTAACATGCTGTCAAAACACTTGCTGGGTAACGCTTTAATCTGTGTATCAACTAAACTTACAATCTATATAAACAGAAATTTAGAAACATTATCAAAATGGTCATTTATATAAATAAGTTTTTTATATGAGTGAAATTAATAGTGAGATTATGTTTCTAGAACCAAAGACCAACAGATCTTCTTTGACGAATAAAAATACCCCACAGGGACTTGGCATGAATTCCCATCCTGTATTTCATATTTATATAAATACATTATATACAGGACAGAATATACATGTATATGGGATTTTGTGTCTATCAAGTCCCTGTGAAATGCACCATTCCTAAGTTGTTTATTTTAAGAAATGAGGGGTGATTTACATTACTTGATAAGTTACACAGTTGCTGTGTTTTCATATTTGTATGGTTGTTACTATAATTTGTTATTTCCTTTTTTTTTTCCTTTTTTGAAATTTCCTTATGACAGGACACTTCAATATAGAATTATTTCATTCTCCCATAGAACAGAACTCACTAAGAGGGTACCTTCTGGAAAATGGGGTCTTCACAAATGTCATCTGCCTCTAAAACTACACTGACTTCCAGTCAAGTTATTTTTGATGCCTGCAGTTACCTGGTATCAAATTTTTAGGTCACCGAGATAAATTTTTGATTGACCTGCTGCAAACTCCTTGAACCTGTCATAATCCATTGTCTGTCTACAAAACAATTGATATTATTTTACTCTTAAAAAACCCTAAATTGATTTAATAAATATTCCTGAAACCTTCCTTGGCTAGATAACCTTGCTGAAAGTGTGGAATTGGCTACAATTTCAACATCTTCTTTTTCAGACCCAGATATATCCTAGACTCAAATACTCTTTAATCATAAATTTGTATACAGAATCTGATACAAATGTATTAGAATTTTCTTTTTTTTTAAATTCAAAACTGTATGTATAATGCATGTTTGTCAAATTCATTATTGTCAAATTACATGTATATCCATACCCTGCTGACATTCAGGCCCTTGGGCCTCTTGTCAATTTATGTTAATCAGTACAAATATTAACTTGGTTATATTTGATCTATCAAAACAGATTTAATAACAATATACAAAGCAAATTAACAAGTGTTACTGGAAACGAAAAAGTTTAATGTTTATAAGCTTATCTGGTAGTAACAGATTAAAGATATATATCAATTACTATAAATGTATATATTTTAGCAGTAATCTTATTTTAACCATTTTCGTGGTGAAAGTATTCCGCTAAATTATGATTGCACTGATCTTAATTTCTGGAAATTGTTTTCTTCAGCAAGTACTGAGGATGCGCCAATTTATCACTGCTTTAAATGAATCTAATATTTAAATCCATTTAAGCACTTAATTTTTTACCAAAATATATACAATGTACGTTTACGGTACACTGAGCTATAACAAAATTATAGAAAAATGAAACAAAGGTTTGATCTGTATTTATCTGCAAATCAAGTCCCTGCCCAAAACGAACTAGCCCCCTCCTTCATTTTTGCAGAATTATCAATTTGAGTGATTCACAAATTAGCCCGGCCTCCCTTAACTTTACGCCAAATATTTTACACTACATGATATAAGAGGGTACATAGGGGATTTCATTTCTCTGTATGTCGGAATATGGTTTACATTAAATACATGTCGCTCCAGCATATGTTGGTCTTAATCTCCGAGATTATTTTTTTATAAGATGGAATTACCCTCTGCTGTGATATGTGGTAGTACGTACAATTTTAAATGAACGATTCATTGATATTTTTTAACTAACGTTTCATATTGTTGAGATCTTTAGACATATGCTCATGTCCACAATCATTATTACCTTAAACATTGTGTAATTCTTGTTTTTTCCGAAGGGAATTTTGTCCTTTGTACAAAGGGAGGTAACTCATATCGACATTGTATGCAATTTTTTCAGCAATAGACCTTTTTTTACATTCTCTGTGATTGCCTAGGTTTATTTGCTCCTTGTGAAGAAAATATCCTTTACATAAACTGTTGTATAAGATGCTTCAAGGTTTTCAACTGCAAAATAATCTAGTTTTTGCTCAAGTCTTGTGTGTGGGCTCCATTTTCTGAACTTGAATACAGCTTTGTAACATTTCATTATGTAATATTTACCAGTGTTCAATTTGTGTTCACACCAGGGATACATGTAACCATTCACACAATAATTTGTTCATTGATAATGTATATGTGGCAAGTTCACCAGAATGGCCTGCATTTAAGTATCTACTTCAGGGTATGGTTTATATAAGGATTTCCGCAACACAACCAATGAATGTTTATACGCGACAATTTGATGACTAGTACGGTATGTACACCGTCACCTTCACCAGACAAATGACTAGGGAAGAATGTATACACAAAGGTGTAAAACGTGTACAAGTTTTTTTCCAAACTCAAAGATCGATGTCGATTTCGGCCATGCTGCAGTGTACATTGCTATGCTGACGGGGCTTTTTCTCACTGGTTTGGGAAAGGGACTTTTTTTCTCATTTTGGGAAGAAAATTGGTGAATTGGGAAAGATTTTTTTTTCAGGAGTGAACTGCAAATTTTGGGAATTTGTCTTAAATATTAAATAATTTCAATTGGGCCCATAATGGCCCCAAAAAGCCCTGGCTATAGTATTGTAATTGGACTGAAATGACGATTCTGCAACTCTTTGCCTAATACAGTATTAGTCATCGAAACTTCACATATAAACATTCATTGGTTGTTTTGCGGAAATCCTTATATAAACCATACTTTTCAACGTGAAGAAAATGTTTAGAAATATACATCTGAGTGATTGTAGAATGTGGCTGGCAAGTCACAAATCATCGTTACTCGAGGGATTATGTTGACTTTTGCTCTCTGTACCCGGGGAATATTTCATGGCAAAATTAACAGCACACAACTGTTTACTTGGTGGTCAAGAAAAAAAAAACTTGACCAAAGCTAACCTGAGGTTTTCTTTTGAAGATTTCAGAGGAGTGATAACAAAATTTAAAGCCAGTTGATTTAATTTTATGGCGACTTCGAGATTTGTTTCACCCAAAGATCAAACAAGTCTGTTCATCTACAAGATTGCAATGACTGGGCTGTCGATTTTGCCACAATATATTCCAGAGATGCATGCTGTCAATGTTTCCCTGGGTATCGAGGATGGTTCCAGGGGAACCGAGAGCAAAAGTTAACACAATTCCTGTAGTATGGAGGATGGGAGTGACAATGATTGTGTTCTTGGACCAAGGATCATGATATGTTCAGAATTTTAAACGTTGATATTTTTCATGGAAATTGCACTCATCTGGAAGTTCATATGCACAGCAAGCACTTTTAAGTAACATGCATTTGAATGGAAAACTAGAATTGTTTGAGCATTAATTTTTTTCATGATCACAGGTCTCACGATCTTCTCTCCCATTTAACTGTGAACTGCTATTTGATGTTACCATGGTGACCTTGACATCTGGGGCCTGTTAATTTATGTGAACAATTGTCTATTATAAGATGTTTAAATTGTTTTATTCCTGGCAGACCTACAGATGTTAATACAGGCCCCGGACAAGGCTAGCCAGGCATTATCTAACCCTAACAGACCTTCACATATTGATACAGGCCCGGACAAGGCTAGCCAGGCATTATCTAATCCTAACAGACCTACAGATGTCAATACAGGCCCCGGACAAGGCTAGCCAGGCATTATCTAATCCTGACAGACCTTCAGATGTCAATACAGGCCCCTTACAGTCTTAAGGCTCGCCAAGCATTATCTAATCCCGACAGACCTTCAGATGTTAATACAGGCCCCAGACAAGGCTAGCCAGGCATTATCTAACCCTAACAGACCTACAGATGTCAATACAGGCCCCTTACAGTCTTAAGGCTCACCAAGCATTATCTAATCCTGACAGACCTTCAGATGTCAATACAGGCCCCAGACAAGGCTGGCCAGACATTATCTAATCCTGACAGACCATCAGATGTTAATACAGGCCCCAGACAAGGCTCGCCAGGCATTACCATGGTGATGAGTTACCCTGCAATGTTAAGTTTTCCTTTTATACACTTCTTACATTCCTTTTTACTCAAGAATAAAAAAAAAATGAAATGTTCTTTTGAGTGTTTGTCTTTTTGTATTGGCCTTATTAGTCAAACATTTGTTTTTATAATTCACTACAGCAGCTGTGAAAATACTTATATTGGAGCACTCATAGCTCATATTAACTGAATTCAATCAGATTAGCAATTTGCTCAATGATGAATTTGTGAACCACAGAAAAGCAATACACAAAAACTGTATTATAATTACAATAATAATTAAGCAGAATGCTTTCAATGCAAAAAGCACTAAATAAGAAAACTGCTAATATAAATGTATTTATAGCATCAAAACTTTCACTTTTGTCTCCAGTGACCTAACAATGGACAGAGGGGTGAAAAAAATGATTAAGAGAATTAACATATTGTTAATAAATTCATTTTGTTGAACAAATAAAATTAATACAAAACTTAGGTGTGTATGGTCGTATTATGTAGCCATTGTCAATGTGTAAAATCAAAAGTCAAAGTTATTAATGCAAATACAATTTTAATGAATTCACAGAAAATAAAATCCTGTATAGACGGTGATCATCTACCTCTACATGATGCACATGTACAACAAAAAACATTTTAATCATTTTAAAATCTGCACATTTCAACAATTCTGTTTTGAATTAATTTTTTTTTTAAAACATAATTTTGTGGCAGATAATGTACTACAGTGTTATGACCACTTTTAAGCAGTAACATTACTAACAAAATGTACACCTGTTCAGTAGTAGTGTGTATTGCTGAATGATAGGACCTTGTTACACAATCGCCAAGCTGCTTATTTAGCCATTTGCCAAAAACTTACTTAAGATGGCATGAATGAAATAATTTGGCTATCAAAAAAAAAAAAAAAAATTGTTTTCTCCAATATATTTGATCCTCATAACTTTGAAGGTAATTCAAGGTCAGGCATTTGAATAAATCTGGTATGTAAAGCTTCATCCAAGTCTTTGAATGAACAGACAGATGGGTGATCTCTGAAAAAACCATATTGATACAGTGTTTAAAAAAAATCTTCCTGGTATAACTGAAAATGACCAGATTTGTGTATGTTTTAAAAAAATCTTCCTGGTATAACTGAAACTGACCAGATTTGTGTATGTTTTAAAACAAGAGGCCCATGGGGCCTGTATCGCTCACCTGGTTGGATTTGACCAAATGTCAAAATAATGTACATGTTCAATTTGTCAATACATATACAAAAATGTACTCTCTGAAAGACCATATGGATTATTTTTACACAATAATGGTGTTTAAAGAAACTAAGTCCCTTAGGGTGGGGAAAACCCTTTGGCCTATTTTTACATAAAAATTGTCTTTATCCCTTAATGACCAGCGATACTATACATAGTTATGGGATTGAGGGTCACAGTAACCATTTATGCAAAATCTGTTCCCCCATCACCAGGGATGTTTCTGACCAAATTGGGTTCAAATCCATTTAAAACTCAAATCTCTATTTCCCCTATTTGGCCCCTCCCTTCAGGCCCCTTGGGGGTCAGAGTCAATATTTATATAAACTCCCTTTCCCCCTTCCCCTAAGGATATTCCAGACCAAATTTGGTTCAAATCCATTCATAACTTTATGAAAATAACGATTTAAAGGAGTAACCCCTATTTCCCTATTTGGCCCAGCCCCTCAGGCCCCTCAATATTTATACAAACTCTTTCCCCCCCTTCCTCTCTGGATGTTCCTGACCAAATTTAGTTAAAATCCATTCGTAACTTAATAATTAATAGCGATTTAAAGGATTAACCCCTATTTTCCCTATCAGACCCCACTCCTCAGTCCCCTGGAGATTCAGAGTAAAACATTATACCAACTCGGTTCCCCTTCTCCAATGAATATTCCTGACCATATTTGGTTTAAGTCCATTTAAAACTTTATGACTAGTAGCAATTAAAAGACTAATCTCTATTTCCCCTACTTGGCCCCGCCCCTTAGGCCCCTAGGGGTACAGAGTAAAAATTCATATAAACTCTGTTCCCCCTCCCCTCAAGGATATTCCTGACCAAATTTGGTGAAAAGCTATTCAATACTTCAGGAGTAGTAGCGATTTAAAGGAGTGACCCTATTTCCCCCCACCCCTCAGGCCCCTGGGGGTTGAGAATAAAGATTTAAACAAACTCTGTTCCTCTTCCTCCAAGGATGTTCCTGACCAAATCTGGTTCAAATTCATTAATAACTTTATGACTAGTAATGATTTAAAGGATTAACCCTATTTCCCCTATTTGGCCCTGCCCCTCAGGCCCCTGGGGGTTCAAAGTAAAAATGTATACAAACTCTGTTTCCTTTCTGCCAAGGATGTTACTGACCAAATTTGGTTCAAATTCATTCATAACTTTATGACTAGTAACGATTTAAAGGATTAACCCTATTTCCCCTATTTGGCCCTGCCCCTCAGGCCCCTGGGGGTTCAAAGTAAAAATTTATACAAACTCTGTTTCCTTTCTGCCAAGGATGTTACTGACCAAATTTGGTTCAAATTCATTCATAACTTTATGACTAGTAACGATTTAAAGGAATAACTCTATTTCCCCTATTTGGCCCCGCCCCTCAGGCCCCTGCGGGTTCAGAGTAAAAATTTATACAAACTCTGTTCCCTTTCTGCCAAGGATGTTCCTGACCAAATTTGGTTCAAATTCATTCATAACTTTATGACTAGTAGCGATTTAAAGGAGTAACCCTATTTCCCTATTTGGCCCCGCCCCTCAGGCCCCTGGGGGTTCAGAGTAAAAATTTATACAAACTCTGTTCCCCTTCTGCCAAGGATGTTCCTGACCAAATTTTGTTCAAATTCATTCATAACTTTATGACTAGTAGCGATTTAAAGGATTAACCCTATTTCCCCTATTTGGCCCCGCCCCTCAGGCTCCTGGGGGTTCAGAGTAAAAATGTATACAAACTCTGTTCCCCTTCTGCCAAGAATATTCCTGACTAAATCTAGTTCAAATTCATTCATAACTTTATGACTAGTAGCGATTTAAAGGAGTAACCCTATTTCCCCTATTTGGCCCCGCCCCTCAGGCCCCTGGGGGTTCAGAGTAAAAATGTATACAAACTCTGTTCCCCTTCTGCCAAGGATGTTCCTGACCAAATCTGGTTCAAATTCATTCATAACTTTATGACTAGTAGCGATTTAAATGATTAACCCTATTTCCCCTATTTGGCCCTGCCCCTCAGGCCCCTGGGGGTTCAGAGTAAAAATTTATACAAACTCTGTTCCCCTTCTGCCAAGGATGTTCCTGACCAAATTTGGTTCAAATTCATTCATAACTTTATGACTAGTAGCGATTTAAAGGAATAACCCTATTTCCCCTATTTGGCCCCGCCCCTCAGGCCCCTGGGGGTTCAGAGTAAAAATGTATACAAACTCTGTTCCCCTTCTGCCAAGGATATTCCTGACCAAATTTGGTTCAAATTCATTCATAACTTTATGACTAGTAACGATTTAAAGGATTAACCCTATTTCCCCTATTTGGCCCCGCCCCTCAGGCCCCTGGGGGTTCAGAGTAAAAATGTATACAAACTCTGTTCCCCTTCCCCCAAGAATGTTCCTGACCAAATTTGGTTCAAATTCATTCATAACTTTATGACTAGTAGCGATTTAAAGGAATAACCCTATTTCCCCTATTTGGCCCCGCCCCTCAGGCCCCTGGGGGTTCAGAGTAAAAATGTATACAAACTCTGTTCCCCTTCTGCCAAGGATATTCCTGACCAAATTTGGTTCAAATTCATTCATAACTTTATGACTAGTAACGATTTAAAGGATTAACCCTATTTCCCCTATTTGGCCCCGCCCCTCAGGCCCCTGGGGGTTCAGAGTAAAAATGTATACAAACTCTGTTCCCCTTCTGCCAAGGATATTCCTGACCAAATTTGGTTCAAATTCATTCATAACTTTATGACTAGTAACGATTTAAAGGATTAACCCTATTTCCCCTATTTGGCCCCGCCCCTCAGGCCCCTGGGGGTTCAGAGTAAAAATGTATACAAACTCTGTTCCCCTTCTGCCAAGGATATTCCTGACCAAATTTGGTTCAAATTCATTCATAACTTTATGACTAGTAACGATTTAAAGGATTAACCCTATTTCCCCTATTTGGCCCCGCCCCTCAGGCCCCTGGGGGTTCAGAGTAAAAATGTATACAAACTCTGTTCCCCTTCTGCCAAGGATATTCCTGACCAAATTTGGTTCAAATTCATTCATAACTTTATGACTAGTAACGATTTAAAGGATTAACCCTATTTCCCCTATTTGGCCCCGCCCCTCAGGCCCCTGGGGGTTCAGAGTAAAAATGTATACAAACTCTGTTCCCCTTCCCCCAAGGATGTTCCTGACCAAATTTTGTGACGGACGACGGACGCCGGACGCCGGACGCTGCACCATGGCATAAGCTCACCGGCCCTTCGGGCCAGGTGAGCTAAAAATCTTTCTGGTATAACTGAAACTGTCCAAGTGTGTGTATGTTTGTTAAAGTCCGGGCATAAAGAAGGCTACATTGTCCAGAGTCCTGGAGTGAGTTTCACTGGAACACCCGTTCATTTCTGGGATCTGAGTGGTGAGGCACATCAATGGTCCTAGGGCACACAACACCGAGTCCAGTAAAACAGAGAGACTTCCTTGTACTGCTATCAGTCCCTGGGAAAGAGATCCGAAAAACAAAACTATTCAATTACAAGACACACAACAATCGATTCCAGTATGTAATCGTTCCGAATGATATATGAGTGCGGTTTAATCAGAATACACTGATATGATTTATCAAGTTAATACAATAGCAGAAATGTTTGGATATTCCAGCAGATTGGAACACTCATGTTGGAATATACATTTTTTCCTGCCTGTATCTTTGGAAGTCCGTTTATAATTAAGGGTCATTTAAGGACATACCAGGTTTTGGAGGTGGAGGAAAGCCGGAGTACCCAGAGAAAAACCACCGACCTACGGTCAGTACCTGGCAACTGCCCCAAGTAGGTTTCGAACTCGCAACTCAGAGGTGGAGAGCTAGTGATAAAGTGTCAGGACACATTGACCACTCGGCCCCTTTTTGGGAGTCCAGATACAGGTCCCATCCCAAATTGTGTATCAGCAATCAAATTCCTAAAATCTTAAAACCTGGTGTTTTATGTGATAACACAAAATCCAGCCTTTGCTGTGATCCCAAATTTCCTCCTAATATTTTGTCTTTGCGTTCCCAATTTCTGCCAGGTGGCAATTTTCTAAAAATGCCAGGAAAAACACCGACTCCTTAGCTCCATACATACCCGGTGTTCCTGGAGCCTCATCCCGATAATGCTGAGTGATTCCCCGACCAACTTCAGGTGAGCAGACACATCAATGGGTTCTATTCCGAATGCCTGCTGTCGGAGGGAAATTTCCAATTATTAAACGGTTTGGTCCATTTGAAATGTATCCGGAATAATTGCTAAATCCATACATTAATAGTAACTTGCATGCTGCAATTTATATGAAATATTCCATTATCTGTTAAATTCTGTATTTAATTTTCATTATTTTTCAAAATTTAGCCTTCTAAAATCAAAACATCTGCAATTTCAAAACATTTTTTCAAATTCACTTACTCATATGCAAAATCAATTATCATAAAAGGTGACAATCATAAGATCAACAAAGTATGTTTTTCAAAAAAAAAAAAGTAACAGTAAATTCAAATTTGTGACAGATATTATGGTCATTTACCATAGTGTGAAGTTTGATGAAAATCCCTCCAGGAATGAAACCGCTAGAATTCTGACAAACTGAAGCATTACATACAATTGATCTGATATTTTCTAACCCCTGTCTTGGACAGTTTCTGCCTGACATATAATCCTACATTTTACCTTCGACATAGACAGTTTCTCCCTGACAAATTATCCTACATTTTACCTTCGTCATAGACAGTTTCTCCCTGACAAATAATCCTACATTTTACCTTCATCATAGACAGTTTCTCCCTGACAAATAATCCTACATTTTACCTTCATCATAGACAGTTTCTCCCTGACAAATAATCCTACATTTTACCTTCGTCATAAACAATTTTTCCCTGACAAATAATCCTACATTTTACCTTCGTCATAGACAGTTTCTCCCTGACAAATAATCCTACATTTTACCTTCGTCATAGACAGTTTCTCCCTGACAAATAATCCTACATTTTTCCTTCGTCATAAACAGTTTTTCCCTGACAAATAATCCTACATTTTACCTTCGTCATAAACAGTTTCTCCCTGACAAATAATCCTACATTTTACCTTTGTCATAGACAGTTTCTCCCTGACAAATAATCCTACAATTTTACCTTCGTCATAAATAGTTTTTTCCCTGACAAATAATCCTACAATTTTACCTTCGTCATAAATAGTTTTTTCCCTGACAAATAATCCTACATTTTACCTTCGTCATAGACAGTTTCTCCCTGACAAATAATCCTACATTTTACCTTCGTCATAGACAGTTTCTCCCTGACAAATAATCCTACATTTTACCTTCGTCATAAGACAGTTTCTCCCTGACAAATAATCCTACATTTTACCTTCGTCATAAGACAGTTTCTCCCTGACAAATAATCCTACATTTTACCTTCGTCATAAGACAGTTTCTCCCTGACAAATAATCCTACATTTTACCTTCGTCATAAGACAGTTTCTCCCTGACAAATAATCCTACAATTTTACCTTCGTCATAGACAGTTTCTCCCTGACAAATAATCCTACATTTTACCTTCGTCATCTATAGACAGTTTCTCCCTGACAAATAATCCTACATTTTACCTTCGTCATAGACAGTTTCTCCCTTACAAATAATCCTACATTTTACCTTCATCATAAGACGGTTTCTCCCTGACAAAATAATCCTACATTTTACCTTTGTCATAGACAGTTTCTCCCTGACAAATAATCCTACAATTTTACCTTCGTCATAAATAGTTTTTTCCCTGACAAATAATCCTACAATTTTACCTTCGTCATAAATAGTTTTTTCCCTGACAAATAATCCTACAATTTTACCTTCGTCATAAATAGTTTTTTCCCTGACAAATAATCCTACAATTTTACCTTCGTCATAAATAGTTTTCTCCCTGACAAATAATCCTACATTTTACCTTCGTCATAAGACGGTTCCTCCCTGACAAATAATCCTACAATTTTACCTTCATCATAGACGGTTTCTCCCTTACAAATAATCCTACATTTTACCTTCATCATAAGACGGTTTCTCCCTGACAAATAATCCTACAATTTTACCTTTGTCAGACAGTTTCTCCCTGACAAATAATCCTACAATTTTACCTTTGTCGTGGATTGTTCCTCACGCTGAATAGGAGTGACCTTTGCTGGCTGTGATGGGGGAGTGGCTTGTAGAGTCGGCGTGGCATGGGCAGTAGTGTTGGCGGCTGCAGCAGCTGCAGCAGCTGACATGGCTTGGGAGGAGGGGATTGTGGTTGTGATGACCCCACCCCCGCCCTTGGATGTGGAGATGAGTAGACCTTTTCCCAGTAACTTGCGTGCTTCCCGCTTTGCTTTACGTTTCCATGCCTGCAAAATTATAATCATGTATTGAACAATTTCTAGGGCAAATCTTCAATGTTACAGGGCATGAATTATCTCCTTTCAATTTGAAAGATATAATGATAAAAGGCACTGTGCCTTTAAGTTTGTAAAGATTTGATAAATCATCACAGGATTTCATACAGATTTGGATTTTATACTCTGTGTTTCCAAAAATATCACACTTTAGATTGACATTGGTTTGTTCAAAAAATAAATTAAAATAAATTACACAAGAGTAACCTTCTAAGTAGTATATATATATATATATATAACATAGTAACACAAATGAAGAAAGAAGACAACTTTTTGACTCGTGCCCTGACCAGGCCCTTGAATTCACGATCTACGGCACCCAATCGCCTAGCCAGAAATACCCGCAGCTTATACCGCTGCGCCACATCGGCGTTCTAAAAAAGAACGTTTCAATGGCGCAGTGATAGATGCCCAATACCCTGACATGATCATTGTGGAAGTCGTCTATTAGATGATATGAATACCTGGATCGCAATGTATTTACATACATGGATACGAATTGTACATATATTATAAATATTTCTCTCGGTACAACTATGACAGGAAATTCAAAACTATATCTTCGGATCACCAACACATAGTGTATATGATACATTGTGCTAATAAATAGATATATAACTTAGCAACACAAATGACAAAGGAAGACAACTTTTTGACTCGTGCCCTGACATGATCATTGTGGAAGTCGTCTATTAGATGATATGAATACCTGGATCACAATGTACTGAACTTAGCGATTTCGCTCCATCATGGGAGTTCTTCAGATTTCATGGCCATCAATTTTATGAGAAAGCTGACAAAATAACCATATACTTACCATTTTTGCCTTTGCTGGTAAGCCTTGCCAAATTTCACCCAAACGCCTACTGAGCTGTGCAAAATCTAAAAACAGAAAAATAAATACATGTAAAACATTTAAATTCAGTGGGGTTGAATTCTTTCATTAATGGTTGTCATACCATGAAACATTGTCAGAAACCCAGGAGATCCTGCGGTCATTTTGACTCAAATGACAAAGCAAGAAGCAGGGCTCAAAGTGGATATTTTTACCAGGTGGCCTATTTGGCTACCAAGTCATACAATCTAGGTGCCCATTGGAAAAGTTAGTCACCAGGCCTACATGTAGTCGTCTTATAATTTAAAAAAAATCTTTTAATTCTTTAGTTCAGTGTAACATCTCTGTAACTTTTTTGATTGTGAACGTCATTTTAACATTGATTACAACCTTTGAAAGATTAACCAAATCGCAAATTTACACAATATTTTAGTGGCCATGCAGGCGCCTTATAGGTCAATAACTGGTTGCTAATGGTATATTCAAGGTGCCATGGCCACTAAAATAGGCGCCACTTTGAGCCCTGAGTAGTCTTGTGTGATTCTGACATTGACCGTAAAATATTCATGGCTTAGTTATATATTGTCTAAGATTTTGTCTGCTAAAACACAATCTACTATAATTAATTTTTCTTTGTTTTCATGGTAAATACTCAAATGTGATTGGTCGAAAAATTCTTTTCATTCTTCTATGAAAGAAATTCCGAGAATGGTGCAAAAAATGTGACGCCACAATACGACAATTGACGTTGCGTATTGATTTGAGAAAAAGAATCCCATTTAAAACCAGTAAAATTGTACATAAAACATGTTTTAAATTAGAAAATCATTTTCAAAAATTAATTATAAGCATTGATGTCATTTTTTTAATGACATCAATGCTTAAGTACAGTAAATGTTATCAGTTGTAAATGTCGTATCTAGAGTGGTCATACTACAGTGGATAGTCGACAAGTCTCTGGATCAACAAAGTACTTCAGCTGGGGTTCGATTCCCAGATTGGATGCGAGAAGGCATGGCTACTTTATATACCTGCCTGTATAACCAAAAATGGTCTTTCTTGAGAAACACAAATTTCCTCCCACATTTATGGCTCTCTGTACACTTCAGTTCAAGCCAACGAGATCAGTGATTAATATAGGTCTATTGAATACAGCTTGTTTTGCGATTTCTATAGATAATGTACTGTAGTTAACATTAACACAGTACGGATATAGATATCCCCAGTATAGCCCGACCAGACCTCTGGAGAGATCTGTAGTGAAGTCACATCATAGTGGCACCGTAAAACCACCAGACCTTGGAACCTCAATGGCCATCAGTGTCCATCCGTGGATGATTTTAAGTGTTCCGGAGTAATGTCTCCTTCGACCAGAGATGTCGCCACCAGGGACAACCGTAGCATGACCTTAATTGGAGAACTGGGACAAACTGCATAATACCAGTAATGACACTAATAGCATGACATTGATGTACCGTGCTCATACTTAGCTACATGTATTGAAGGAGATCTGTGGTAGTCATCAGCTAGCGCAGGATTATAGTGACATTGTACAAAGACAAACTTTATGAGATCCATGTTTTTGGACCAATATTAAAGAGATCGAATGCAAATTCCCCAATTTATGTAGAACTGGAGACATCCAAGATACACTTTGGTCTTAAGTTTACCAGATAAGCGTGAATTTTAATTCTAATCCAATAACCATTTATTCTGCATAATGATCATTGATGAGATGTCTCGAATCCTATTTAATTTGTAGACAATGATGAAATTCTATTCCGGTGATGACTGGTCGCTTATAGGTTTTACGTCTCCGAGGGATCCTTTCATGGCAGTTGCTGTGTCCAGGCGTCTTGAGGGGTCCAGTGGTCGAGTGCCTGTATCCCCCTTAGGTGAGTCATGTCCTATCCATCCAGCTGTACATCCACAGGACTGGTTTTGGTTTGGTTTATTTCCTTTAACAGCCAGGGTCATTTAAGGACATGGCAGGTTTGGAGGTGGAAGAAAGTGAGTACCCAGAGAAAAACCACCGACCTACGGTCAGTACCTGGCAACTGCCCCACGAAGGTTTCGAACTCGCAACCCAGAAGTGGACAGCTCCCTGGGACGAACATGGGTGCGGCTAGGTGGTCATTCTCGGTCCAATGTTGAACTCTGTATATCACAAGTCAATGACCAAACTCAACACTTTAGTTTTCAAGACATACAAGAAATTTCTATATTCTATTTACAGAAACCACATATGACCTAGGGCTTGTTCGTTTATTAAATATAGTATTTCCAGCATATATATTGACGACCTGCAGATATTAGTGCAGGCCTTTAAAGTCTTTGAAGCTGGTCCGAAAACAACAAATTATCACCAGGTCCGTCTTTATTTCATAAAAGAACAACTCTGGTCCAACTGTTTGGACCGCAGTAATCTAAAACGGACCCAGTTAAAAAAATTCTGATGCAAGGATCCCAGATGTCAAGATGTTAAAATGGTCAATTTTCTTTTTACTATAAAAAGTTTGTATATGTACATATATATATATATATACCCGGTATAAAAAACAAACTTGTAAAGCTGCAATTACACAGTTTTAATGAAAAATTACAAAAGCAAATAAAAATGACAATTCAAAAAAAAACTTCATAAAATTAATAAGTATAATTTATTATATCTTTGACATTCACAGTCAATATGACTCATAGTTAAAGAATGTTAGGTATCTATGTATATAACACTTGATTACATAAATCCCAAAATTGCTTCGAAAATCGAGAGAAGATAATAGTTTAAGATATAATTAGTTTAAGACGCCTCCCCTCCAACAAAGAGTGGGTAATTATGATAGATTGTAAAGAAGAATACACAGTTATACATTCTTATACAATAATGTGGGGAAAAAATCCCCCCAGAGGAATTTTATCTTGCACTTCCTATTTTGTATGTATTGTTCAGTCATATGTGACCATTATATTTATTGAAGTTTTGTTCTTTTTTCATTTGTTGCAATTTAAAATTTGCTACAGGTGAGACAATAATGACTAAAATAAATACTATATACAATGCATAAAGAAAAATAAAAATAAAAAATAAATACCATAAAAAGTTCAATTAACATCAAAGGTATATGAAGATTTATCAATACATCCAGCATTTTCTCATAAAACACACATCAACACGCCCAGCATGCACTATGTAGATTTCTTACAAAACACACATATAACTGCTTACATTACTTTAGCACTGACCATATTAAACATTTTAAAATCAAGTACAAAAAATACTTACATGAAATTAACATCACATTATGTACCATAACAACCAACATGAAATGTAAATTTTAGTTATTGTTACAAGGTACTAGAATTTTTGGCACTATATTTTCTTTTCTTTTTTCAACAAGAGGCCCATTTTTTACCATTATGGATCTGTATCACTCGCCTTTAACTGGAGCTTGTAAAGTGAAGATATTATTGAAAGATTTTAATATATACATGTATGCATAAGTTGATTTAAAAGGTGGGATCAATGCCTATGGAGATTTAACATTAGCACCAGCCCCCACTTCAATTTCTTTTACTTTTTCACCAGTTATAGATACATAAAAATAAACCATAATCGCATAAATGATTAATAATTATATAAACTGATAGTCGTAGTGGACCTCCTTGCATAACACCAAGTCGAGTAAGGGGGAATACCCTAACAAAATGGTTAATAATTTTCACAGTCTACTGTCAATTTGAAAATCAATAATAACAATTTAAAGTGTATAAAGTCACTGTTATTTTGATAGCAAATATGTCATATTGACACACATTAGCTAAACATTGTGAAAAATTTAATTAGAAAAACATTCAAAATGTTCACAAAGTTTCAAATGTATCCAACATTGTCAACATGAATTAGTACAGTTGTAATCACAGTCTATATTTTATACTTCTTTAAAAACTTCCCAAAGCTGTTAATACATTTGACTCCTTTGACCAAAAAAGTAGGTCAAGGTCAATAATTTGAACACAATTGATAGCTTTATTTTCTCCCCAGCATACTTTTTAGTCTATCAGCCAAATATCACGAGCCCTAGCTGGACGATTTGGTTACTATGAAGTAGTTAATTATGTTAAGAAACATTCTCTAAGGTTGGTAATTATAAGTATGCTTCTAAATAAACTTTCAAATATCACAAGTTGTGATAATTAAATTTAAACAATACATTTCTGTTTCAAATTATATATATATTTTTATAACATATAATAAAATTACATGTACTACAAAATGCACTCATACCCAAAATCAATTATAATTAATGAGAGGGATATACTTGTGCTATTTATAGAACAGAAAATGATGAAATGAAACATTTGTAGATTTTGCATGTACATAAACACTTATCTAAAACTATGTTTTATACTGCCAGGGTTAAAGAAAACCTTGCTATACTGCCAATATTTGTCCAGCAACATAATGACACAAACAAGAGTTCACCAAGTATAAATTAGTCATTCTTATGAGAATTATGTAATAAATATCAATAAACTTTAACAAAAACATAAAATGAATTTTCCTTTCGTGACTTTTTGTCCAAGAGGAGGAAAAAATGAAGCATCATTCCATCAATTTATCAACACATAGATATGCAACTTAAGATTTTCAGGTTTTGTCCAGTAAAACACGGAACATTGAATTACTGGAGTTTAGTGATTGCTCGTTAACTAAGTTCATTTGATGGTCAAGTTTTAAAATTACAAATTTCTCACAAGTACTGGCATGGCCCCATGGTCATGATCAGCCATCTTAATTCATCAATACTGATACAACTGGACACAACAGAAAATCTCAGGCACTTAAATGTATTATTAGATCTTGATCTACGACATCATCAAACCGCTGTCAGACCTACAAAGATAAAAGAAAGCATTGAGAGATTTGTAGCTAGCATAACATACTTTAGATAACAGGTAAATTAACATTACAGAGTTGACATGTTATAAGACATGAAAGATCTACAAATTATATCACCTGACACTTTCATGTTTTAAAATTCCCATGATAAAAAATGAATAAATTATTGTATAAATTTTTTTTTTTAATTTGGTTCAAGACCATTCAACATGTTCAAATGAATTGATAAATCAACAGGTTCAAATGAATCGATATTTATCAATTAATTTAACACATTAAAGAAGGACATCACAATTCATAAAAAAAAAAAAACAGATTTCTCCTCTTCATTAATTAAAGTGAACACATACATGTACAATTACCTTGAACTTGACAGAATCCATATGTTGATTTCAGAAGCCTTGTAAATTCTGACTTGCGATCAAGACTAATCACACTGACTAAGCAAGAGGCATTCCTTCATTGTCTCACTATGACTAAATGGTCTCTCTAGGTTCCTGACATACTTTAATCTCACAATGACTAAGAAGTCTGTGTAGGTTCCCGATCTGCGCTAATCTAATCCAGTTCTAATGTCTTATTTTCACAACTGAAAATCACATTGTGTCGTTTCTTCCATCTTCTTAGCCATCCGTTTGATGCCTGAAAGCCGTGCACATTGAGTTCAACAGCAACATCTCGAGCCTTGGACATAAGCACCCCGTTGCTAACAGATCTGCCCGACATTCGTTCATCCATAAACCATTCAAACATCAAATAGTCAAGTTCTGAGGAAGCTGGTTTAGACTTGGTAAAAATGCATTTCTTACTTCTGTCAGGGCCAAGAGAAAGGAAAAGAAGATAATCGTAATCTCTGTTCCACTCGCGCACCTGCTTCCGAGCAATGCCAAATTGTCTCTCTGTCGCCGAAAAGTTGCCTCCGTGTTCCCTGCACCACTGAACCACTTCAACCTTCTCCCCCGTTGAATATCGTCTGCGCACTGTTGGCATGACGATAAAGTGTTTTTTAGTGAAATGAATCGCACAACCAGACTAAAATCACGTTTTTTTAATTCTTATCTGTAGTCTATTATATATAATCTTGTTAAATCCAGCAGTCACTGTCACCATGCCGAGACTGGCAGGAGATATATAACAGACAGATTACATGTCCAATGTGCCTTTTTCCTTCTACTTAAGAAACAACATTCGTCCATGGTCTCTCGACTTGTATGATGTCTTTTGAACGACCATGAACAAATTTTTGAATAATTAATAAGTTCCTTGCAGAAGTCTTTCATGCAAATCTGCCTGGCACAGATCAGAGTAGGAACTCTGGATGACGCTCGGCCCATATTAGCTGGGTTCCGTATATATATAAATACAATTACATGTCTCCACACCGAATTTCTTAAGCAGTAAATCTGTTAGGCTTCACTGTCATGAAATTTGGCCTTTACAAACAGCCAACAGCTGTTAAGATACAGGACTATAGCTAAATAAGCTATATGTGTGGATTAAATCAGTACATATGAGTTAATACTAGCACCTGCTCAATATAGATTTTTGTCTAAACCTGGTGATTCGTCCAGATATTGTATGAGTGTTTTGCTATACAAGCTAATAGGTTGATTCTCTACCAAAACGCTGAGATGATGCACAGAACCAGACCTCCCTGTATGTACAGACCAAGACCGTCAAAGCTATGGATGGTCACCCCACAATTCTCTCTTATCTATATTCCCTCTATTTCATCAGAGTTTATGACATGTTACACAAAGACAGGAAATGGTTCCTCACATTCACAAAACCAATAATGTTTCTTCTGAGGACCAGCTGTGTTTGAAAATGTGAAAACAATAAATCTAACACTCATCTTTTACCCATCACTGAGAAATTTGTTACTTGTTCCAACACTCACACTTGTCACTGAGAACTTTTATTTGTTACTAATTCCAATTCTTTCTCTGACACAGAACCATAGTTGTTACTAATACTTTACCAGAACTTTGTTACTAACACTCACCCTTCCCTGTCACAGAGAACTTTGTTACTAACCGTCACCCATCCCTGTCACAGAGAACTTTGTTACTAACACTCACCCATCCCTGTCACAGAGAACTTTGTTACTAACACTCACCCATCCCTGTCAAAGAGAACTTTGTTACTAACACTCACCCATCCCTGTCACAGAGAACTTTGTAACTAACACTCAACCTTCCCTGTCACAGAGAACTTTGTTACTAACACTCACCCATCCCTGTCACAGAGAACTTTGTTACTAACACTCACCCATCCCTGTCACAGAGAACTTTGTTACTAACACTCACCCATCCCTGTCACAGACAACTTTGTTACTAACACTCACCCATCCCTGTCACAGAGAATTTTGTTACTAACCGTCACCCATCCCTGTCACAGAGAACTTTGTTACTAACCGTCACCCATCCCTGTCACAGAGAACTTTGTTACTAACACTCACCTATCCCTGTCACAGAGAACTTTGTTACTAACACTCACCCATCCCTGTCACAGAGAACTTTGTTACTAACACTCACCCATCCCTGTCACAGAGAACTTTGTTACTAACACTCACCCATCCCTGTCTTAAAGAACTTGTTACTAACACTCACCCATCCCTGTCACAGAGAACTTTGTTACTAACCGTCACCCATCCCTATCACAGAGAACTTTGTTACTAACACTCACCCATCCCTGTCACAGAGAACTTTGTTACTAACCGTCACCCATCCCTATCACAGAGAACTTTGTTACTAACACTCACCCATCCCTGTCACAGAGAATTTTGTTACTAACCGTCACCCATCCCTGTCATAGAGAACTTTGTTACTAACACTCACCCATCCCTGTTACAGAGAACTTTGTAACTAACACTCACTCATCACTGTCACAGAGAACTTTGTAACTAACACTCACCCATCCCTGTCACAGAGAACTTTGTTACTAACAATCACCCATCCCTGTCACGGAGAACTTTGTTACTAACCGTCACCCATCCCTGTCACAGAGAACTTTGTTACTAACACTCACCCATCCCTGTCAAAGAGAACTTTGTTACTAACACTCACCCATCCCTGTCTTAGAGAACTTGTTACTAACCGTCACCCATCCCTGTCACAGAGAACTTTGTTAGTAACACTCACCCATCCCTTGGTTTTCACTCAGGACTTTGTTTCGGACAGTATTACACCACATGGTATAAGCAGTCAGTCGCTTCTTTTTCTTTTCCTTCTGAAAACAATCAAAAATTATCTGATGAACATGTCTTTAATGCCTTCCTCTTTTATATACGATGGAGATCACAATCCGGATATGACAGCTTTCTTTAATTACCGATGTTGAACTGGCCGATACTCAAATGTGAAATACAACTGTAATATTCAGTTATCAATTATCAACACAAAATATCAATCGGACATGGAAATTATATAAGTACACTGTATATGCAAAAAGTATTTATTTACCGATGCTTTTCCACCTTTCTTTCCATCGCCTTGCTCACCATCTGAAATAAATACTGAAACATTACCAAAGTATCCTTTAAGTAACTGTTGTAGGATTGAATTTCCCTTTATGTTTGTTGTCATTTATTATAGCGCGAAAATAATCATATATACCCAGCAAATATCTACATATAATTTGATCTATAAAAGAGCTTACTGTTGTTTGCATGACATATATAGTGTTTACAAGGCACGGTTGCACGAAATTTAATACCTAGGTCCAACTTGGACAACTGCGACATATTAGCCCTGCAAAATATTAGTCCTGCAAAACATTTTCCCTGCAAAATATTAACCCTGCGAAATATAAACAGCTAAACAGATAAAATCTTTAATCATATTTAACCACTTATTTACTCCTCAAATCCTGAAATCTCTTATTCATGGTCAGAAAAAAGTATGCAATAACAATGATGCATCTTCACAGATACAAATTTAAGTCATATTCATTCAATGGAAATTTTACCTGCGTCTGCCCCTTCTGACTTGCCCTTGCTTGGCGCTCGCTTTTTAGGGGTTGGTCGTTTTGGAGATTTCTTTCCTTTACCTGAATCCATAGCATGTTTATCTTCCTCTGCTTCCTCATTTCCTTTCTTAGGAAAATCTGCTATTACCAGCTTACCGTCCTGGTTTTCAAACTCCCATTCACCAGATTCATCAACATTGTCAAAATCATCGTCATCATCGTCTAAATCGTCCAGGTCATCGTCATCATCATCGTCATCCATTGGATCCATCAGAATTGTCTTTTTAATGATTTTTTTAGGTTTTTTCTTATCGAACACATCCTCATCCCCAACTGTCTCTGTTTGCTCCATAATATCTGTGGACAGTAGAATTGTCGATTCATCTCCGAGGTACATGGCTTCAGACTTGACAATGCTGGTATCCATGGACTCAGGAGAGTGTTTCTGTGCCTTTTCACCAGTATTTATAGACTGAGTGGACACTGTCGGACTAGAGAATTGAGTTGGAGTATTTAATAACATTTTAATGACACTACCACTTTGCCCTGCCATGGTGGGTGGGATGCGTATCCCAGTTTCAATGAGGGATGGATCGATGGAAGGAGGCGATGCTTTCAACCCCTTTTTAACAGTCTTTCCTGGCGATACTGGTTCTGTTTTTACTTTAATAGTGTTATCTGACAAAGTCCCAGATTGTAGTATACCAACCTCCTGGTCCTCAATCATGGCCCCACCCACTAAATGTGGTTCAGTATCCATTAGATCGGGTTGTTTGGGTTTTTTAACTTTTGGAGTAGTTTTGACTTTTTTAGCACCAGATATAACTGGAGATGTAGGAGCAATCAAAGGTGGGGCAGGTAGAGAACCTACTTCATCCTTCTTTTTCTTCCCTTTTTTAGAAGAGTTTCCAAGCTTTGACGGTGGAAATGGTGGAAGATTTGCTAACACTGGATCTATCTTTCCAGGAATGGCTGGTTTTGATGAAGTTCCTAGTTTTGAAGGAGGAAATGGTGGGAGATTAGCCAATGCAGGGTCCATTTTCCCTGGGATGGCTGGTTGCGACAGAGCCTGAGGTGGAATACTGGTGTCCAGCATCTGTTCTGCTGGCTCCATCTTGACTGCGGTCAGTTTGCCGACCTCTGCGGCCACTCCTTGAGACAGACCGGTCAGTGTAACAGCTGTAAGACCAGCATCCACAGCCTTCCCTACAATCTGACCACTTTTTCTAGCTGCAGGTGATTTTTGACTTCCTTTAGCTTCAGGAACTTTTTTTGCAGTTGTTTTTGTTCGCTCTGCCTCCTCAAATGCTTCCATCTCCAGTACTTTGGTTGACTTCTTTCTCACCTTTAAAAGTAATAAAGCAGAAAAAATTGTGTCTTAATTAATTAACAATGTATTGGAAACCTAAAAATCAAAGAGAACCTAACAAAACATCTTAATATTCCTTCACATAAATATTTGATAGTACCATACTAATTTTCTTTACACTGTTAAGTAAAAAAATGAATTGTAAATTTATACATGTATTGATCATTTGTTTTGAAGGGTTTCTCACATTTCACAAAACTGAAATGTCCTGTATATGCATTCGTTTGTTTGCTGGTTGTATCACCCCATGAACAGCCAGCTGGGTCATTTTGAGGCAGGGTCTCCTTGTAGTAGTTGGTGACAACCTCACTGAACAACAACATATACACAATTTGCAATTAATGTTAAATGTCTAGCCCAAGGACACAAACCCCACAGCACAGACCAGCCTGTTTCTCAGCTTCCAGAGAAACACAAATGAACAGGGGTAGGGAGCGTCGAACTCGCAGATTTTCACGTGAGGCTATGTGAATGGCGCTCCACTGACTAAGCTATCACAGCCCCTTTTGTTTGATCACCCTATACCAGATCTATGATCAGGGACCAGTTGTTCAAAAGGCGGATAGCTTAATCACTTGATTAGTGAAAATTTCATTTCCCCTTTACTTCAAAACATTTGTGTATGTATTCCTTAATATAGGCAGCTGGTAGGAAGACTAGGCTAATATAGCTTTTATAAAAAATTGTCAAGTCAGTTTTCCAACAAATTATTTTATTGGGATTTTGACTTTGTTATTAAATCATGATTAGCCTAATCACCTTTTAAACAACTGGGCCCAGATTTTAATCCAGAAGCTTACCCTTCCGGATTTATTGTCCAATTCGATGCTCTGTTGTGTCTGAGCTTTCACAGCCACTGGCGACTGGACAAGGGGCATAACTGGTGCTTGGACCACAACAGGCACCGAAATAGGTGCTACTGTAGGAACAGATGCCACATGTGGCGATGCAGGTAAAGGATTGGTCTCCACACTTGCCGCAATTAGGCCTTGGTTCTGTACGATAATTACACCCGGAGATTTGGCGATGACTGTCTTAAGTTTGGGCCCTTTTGATGGACTTGCCACTGCATCTGGTTTCAGGATGAATGGTACAGCTGCAGGTCCCTTGGGACTTAAAACAGACTTTACAGGGATCGGACTGGTACTGTCAGCACTTTTAGGGGTCTTTACTAATTCTCCTTCTTCATCCGATTCCTCTTCCGTATCTTTGAATCTAGCTGGTTTCTTTCTTACTCGACCAGATCTTTTCACTGTAATCAATGTAATCAATTCATTTTTATTTTCTCTTTTTAGCAGACAGGGATGAATATAGAATATTATTCTACAGTAACACTTATGTCACATTTTCTTGATAGTGGAATTTTTATAAATCTGGCGTTTAAGTCGCATAAAAGTACATGTACATGTACGTAGCTCTATTGAAAGTACATGTAATTAATATTTTTTAGTTAGTACTCAACATTTAACATAAGCAAATATACATGCATTTGGAATATTAACTTTGAATTTTATCACCTCAACGTTAACCTGACATTTGGATATGTTTGACAAAGTCTTTAATATTTAAATAACATCCTTTTGGTAACACATCGCTTTACTAACAACCTATATCTAAATTGATTGTGTATATAGTGGTGCGTAACGTAGCGCAGCCGAAATGTAGAAAAATAATCCGCAACAAACTGTAAGATTTTTTTTTTGCGAGAAACATTTGCTGGAGGAAACTTTCTTTAAGGAGAGGAGAAAATGTAGCGGCCAGACCGGGGTTCGAACCCGGGACCTCCGAACACTAGCCGTCGATGCTCTACCATTTGAGCTACCTGGTCGCCGATGATCGACCCGGTCCAGTTCCGCTACACTCTTCCCTCCTATTTTTTTAAGTCTTCGACCCAGAAGACTTCACAACTTACAACCCAGGTTCGGGTATCCCCTTGTCAAGTATTCACCTCACTTGAAACAAGGTTTGGTCACAGGCACCAAATGTAATAGGAGTGGAAAAATGCACGGCCAGACCGGGGTTCGAACCCGGGACCTCCGAACACTAGCCGGATGCTCTACCAATTGAGCTACCTGGTCACCGATGATCGACCCAGTCCAGTCCCGCCACACACCTCCCTCCTTTTTTCCAAGTCTTCGCCCTCGAAGACACACGAGACCCTTATACCACCACCGTGGGTATTTTAGTTGGGCGCCAATGTTGTAACAGGAGAGGAGAAAATGTAGCGGCCAGACCGGGGTTCGAACCCGGGACCTTCGAACACTAGCCGGATGCTCTACCAATTGAGCTACCTGGTCACCGATGATCGACCCAGTCCAGTCCCGCTACATAATATAATGTAAGCTACTTGCAATTTTGGTTGTATTTGTAGCAATAACAGTACTCTGGTTAAGACATGAAAATCAAAACAAACGATACTTTGGATGATAATTAGGTTAACGTATCTGTTTATTCTCTTTTTACATACTGTACTCTACATAATTCCGTGTTCATTGTTCAATACGATCGATCCGTCGAAACTGGTGACGTGATATAACATTTTACTTTCAAACATCAACATAATACTGTTCTATCTGTATGTGTAGGCCTATAAGTAAAGGTTATAAATAATATCAAATGCTGTTGATGGAAATTTATTGATTTCATTGGCCTTCTGGTTATATATATTTACTAAAAGCACAGGATGTTTGGGGGGGGGGGGGGGCTGCAAAATAACATATCGGCCTAAATCATTACAGTTTGCATACTATAAATCACCTTCTTCCGACAATTTTGCGGCTTTGCTAGGAGTGGCGAACGTTTCTGCATCTTCTTCGAGCTTGCGTTTACTCGCCATTCTGCAAATATAGCCTCAGAAATACTAAATCTGTGTCTGTTTACATCTCTCTTAAGAGACGGCCATTGTTTCGCGCGCACTGCATTACTGTATGCATCACAATGTACTTCCGGTTTTAGAATTTCTTTTAAGGATGCTTTCACGTTGTTTTTGTTTTCCTTATTGTTTTCCTTATTGGATGTTCATATCTATATGAACATCACTACACATATTTGATTTCAGACATGCAAATTATTTTTGGGCAATTTATACGAAAATATCAACTCGTGATGATAAGTGAAGAGGAAAAACAAAATGGTCACACACACAATATTATTTTGACACATGTATGTACAAAGTTGTTGTTTTTATTTTCGATTTTGTATACTACACTGTGATAATTCATCCGGGCCAACATGCGTGATTGATATAAGTTGATATAACTTGTTTCGAATCGGTGTAAAATCAATAAAGTTTAATTTTTTACATTTTTGCATCTGCACTGTATTATTTGTATGCTAGTTAACTGAATAAATACGTTATTATTCGAAAGAAAATAATATTTCACGTAAATGTGTGTATTGACTATATAGCGGATGGTGATGGAGACCCGTTAACCAAATTAGGGGCGGTAACTGAGAACAGAGCCACAGGAAATCAGATGTAGATGGAAGGGTATCCTTGAGGCAATTTTCATCTGTGGTCGGGGATGAGGGACGGGATACCGTGGAGAATGATCGAAATTCTTTGTTTCGACGAGTTTCACAAAGGTAGGTAGAAATCCAAGGAAACAGTCACTTGTTCACGACTCATTTTTAAGTTCTGAGCCTGGTTGTTTACTTCAAAACCTGAGTGTTTGTATTCCTTAAAATAGGCAGGTAGGAAGAGGCTGGAGAATTTTATAATAGTTTCTTAAAATTTTGTCAACTTAGTTTCGCCAGAAATGATTTTATCTGGAATTTCAAATTGTTGTTTAATTGTGATAAGCCTAATCACCTTTTGAACAACTGCATGAGCCCTGTTTTTTTAGTTTAGGCGTGCTGTCGTACGTGGGATCTCATGGGACTTGTTTAAAATGGTCGTCCCCGTAAAAGTTACCTAGCGTTACATACGTTAATTGTTATTTTCGAGGTTTCCATGGTCACTAAAAAGGTGTATTGTGTTGCAATATAATCTTCGCGATTAGCATCAACAGAAAATGTATGAAAAACTCTTTTCTCTGACAAATAATAAACCACGAAACTTCGAAAATCGAATGACACAGCAATACGTGTAGAGGGAGGCGTACGTATTTTGAAATGATGTCACCAACATCGCGCATACTGTCATGGCATTACAAAGGATAGTGTAAGTACGGAAGCGAAGTAGGCTCAGTTGGAGTATATTTTTCATGGCATGCGAAAATATTTTATCTGGCGGCCGCCACTTAATTATATGGCGGCCGCCACTTAATTTTCTGGCGGCCGCCACTTAATTATTTGTTATTGTTTTTACAATTTAATATGATACCTGCTACGGTAATTACAGTGATTGTCGTTTTCAAATCCAATATTATGATTTAGAAATGATTTGTTAAATTTAAATTTGATTTTTATAATTTCCGGAAATCTGAACCGGTTACCGGATCTATCTTCTGTTATTATTACTAAATGAAGAAAACTGAGACAAAATCAAGGTGTTGTCATGTTGCTACATGTAATTCCCTATGACTAAAATGCTACGGTTATGTTGCGGATAACGCTTTGAAAACGATCAGATGATACAAATAAATAAAGTTTTACAAAAAAAGAAATCTTTTGATTTTGTTGGAAACGGTAATATATTTCAATAGCTTAACTGGGCAATTTTCACTGAGGCTGAAAGCCGAGGTGCATATTTCTTAGGTCAGATCCGTAAAACTATGGATTGTCCTAAACTAAAGTCTGCATTTACTTTATTATGATTTCTACAGATTTTGATGGAAGTCTATTTTTATATTTTAAATCTTTTTATTACAGTTTTGCCAGTGAAATATAGATAATTATCTAACTAATAAAGCTGATATTTTCTCTGCAATGGAAATATAAGATGACAAAACCTTATATTTTCAAATATAAGCTTATATTTTTCACTAGTGAAAATATAAGGTTTTGTCAGAACTACCCTAAACTGAATAAACACGAACTGAAGTTTATGTCGTTTATTATTTATAATACATTTTTAATTTTAGATTATTCTGCGAAATCTTGACTGTTGAGCTTGTTGTACCTGAACTACATTAAGGGGTTGATATAACATTCCGCGGACCTGGCAGAACGTCATATTGACTTCTCGGTGACGTCATGATGTTTTATAACGAGATAATCAATGTAATGTTATCCGGTTTGGACCAATGAGTAACATTTGCCCAGGTCAGGTTCGTAAAACCATGGATTGCCCTCAACCAAAGACTGTATTTGTATAATATATTTTAAGGATCCGAATTACTTAAAATCTAATAAAGGACAAAGAAGTAATTCCAACAGTGTAGACAAAATGGCGCTGTAAAATTTTCGGAGCATTCCGCTCCTTTATCGAGAAATATTTATATGTATATATTATATTTCTCTCGGTAGAACTTCGACAGGAAATACAAATCTATATCTTCGGATCACCAACACATAGTGTATATGATACATTGTGCTAATAAATAGATATATAACTTGCAACACAAATGCCGAAGGAAGACAACTTTTTGACTCGTGCCCTTACCTGGCCTCGAACTCACGATCTACGGGAGATATTTGATACACGATATATTGTAAATTTTAAGTCTTGTCTTACATATATGGTGTTCCGTAAGGGCCAAATTTCCAATATCGCTCCTTCGCTCCTTCGACCTAAACGCGAAGGAGCGAAGGAGCGAAGGAGCGAAAACACGATGGCGAAGGAGCGAAAACATGATGGCGAAGGAACGAAAACACGGTGGCGAAGGAGTTATGTAGGAGCGAAAACACGATGGCGAAGGAGCGAAGTTCCATCGCTCCTTCGCCATCGTGTTTTCGCTCCTTCACTCCTTCGCGTTTAGGTCGAAGAAGCGAAGGAGCGATATTGGAAATTTGGCCATAACGGAACACCATATATATAAGATACAAATGTATCTTATATAGGAACGAAACCTTGCCAAAGTATAAAAAAAAAAAAAAAAACGAACTCTCCCCACCCGGAATCGTTTTATGACCAATAATATGTTCTCTAGAACCATTACCGTTGATGTGGAACAGCTTTGTTCTCTTGATCTATTTTTCCATATCATCGAGCCTTCCCCGGGCTTTGTTTCCCAGATGTGATAATCGACACAATTTTACCGTTAAAGGAGTTACCTCTAGCGACTAATATTTTATAATCACGAACATTTTTACAATTAGCTCAAATTACTGCATCTCTTTTTCGGCATAGCCGTATAATATTTACTTTTGGCCGCGGATATGACGCGACAGGTGGCGTTACTGGTCAAGATGAAGTATGTGATTGGTCAATGTAGCGGTAGATGCAAAATGTAGATATGCAGTTAAAAACCAAACAAAATTAAGATTGAATGCAAGCTGAATAAGTGGATGTATCTTTGCAAATGACACATTAATAAAATTATATTACTGATTCAAATGCAGCCTTATTATCACAAAAAATGATTCAAATCGATATAATTTTGTTATCCGTGCTGAAATGCATTAGTTCGTTAATTTATTTCAACAGCAGATTTACATTATAATCAACAGCATTAAAACTATGCCTTTTATCTTTTTAAAGATATTTCTTGTTATGAATATCTTCTACGAGAATCTGTTCTAGTAAGCTCATACATGTGACGTAAAGTTATTCAAGTATATTACCGTTTCCAACAAAATCAAAACATTTCGTCTTTTTTTTGTTTTTTTTTTGTAAAACTTTATTTATTTGTATCCTCAACATAACTGTAGCATTTTAGTCATGCTTTCGGAGTACATTTTGTATTTCCGTAGTAATACCGTAGTGCTACCGTACGTAGCTTATAGGGAATTAGATGTAGTAACATGACAGCATAGCACCTGGATTTTGTCTCTGTTTTCTTCATTTAGTAATAATCACAGAAGACAGATCCGGTAACCGGTTCAGATTTCCGGAAATTATAAAAATCAAAATTAAATTTAACAAATCATTTCTATATCATAATATTGGATTTGAAAACGACAATAACTGTAATTACCGTAGCAGATATCATATTAAATTGTAAAAACAATAACAAATAATTAAGTGGCGGCCGCCAGATAATTAAGTGGCGGCCGCCAGATAAATAAGTGGCGGCCGCCATATAATTAAGTGGCGGCCGCCAGATAAAATAAGTGGCGGCCGCCAGATAAAACATTTTCGCACGCCATGAAAAATATACTCCAACTGAGCCTACTACGCTTCCGTATGTAAGAGACTGATGTATTAGATCTACTATGCATAATATAATTTCTTTACAAGAGTGCAATTATTTTTCGGCATAGTCGTATAATATTCTTTTGTCCAAGGAAATGACGCGACAGGTGGCGTTACTGGTCAAGATGAAGGATGTGATTGGTCAATGTAGCGATAAATGCAAAATGCAGAAATGCAGTTAAAAACGGAACAAAGTTAAGATTAAATGCAAGCTGAATAAGTGGATGCATCTTTTCAAATGACACATTAATAAAATTATATTCCTGATTGAAATGCAGTCGTATTCAGGCGCGTAGCTGCCTATACGCAGTTGCGTACACATCAGTTTTCAACAACAACAAAAATAAACAAAACAAAACAAACAAACAAACAAACAAATGGGATGGGTGTAGTCTCGGTGACTCAGACAAACTAGAAAAACTTCAACTAGAAGCTGCACGTGTGATTACGGGATTACCATCTTACACTAGTATACAGTCATATTCTGAAAGTGGTTTAGAACCTCTTGCTATTAGACGCTCTTGGCGAAAATTGCAGCTTTTTTTTTATAAAATTAAACATAAATTATCTCCTAATTACCTAACATCATTTCTGCCAATAATTACTAGATACCAAATTACCGTTTACATCTTACTAATTCATCTTTCTTTTCCTCTACTATCCAACTATGGAATCATTTAGATAACGAAATCCGACAAAGTGTTACGTACTCGGCCTTTAAACATTCTCTTCAAAATTTTACAGACACAAAAGTTCCCTTCTACTATCAAATTGGTGACAGAAAACAGAACATTATGCATGCAAGATTAAGAAACAGGCCTAGTACTCTAAACAACGATTTATTTCATGCAAATTTGATTAATTTTAAACACTGCCAATGTGGACACCCTGTTGAAGATGCATATCATTTCTTTTTTTAATGTAATAATTACTCTGTTCAGCGTTTGCAACTGTTTCGTGATCTAAATTACTTCATCCCACTAGACCTGCAACTTCTGCTATTCGGAAAAAATGAACTTTCTCATCAAGAAAATGTAACTATATGCCAATCAACCCAACTATTTATTAAAAATACAAATAGATTTTAATAATATCTTTATTGGAAATTAATGTACATTGTATTTTTGTCTTTGCGGACTCGGGTGACATTCGGGTGTGTGTGAAATGTTATAAATGAAGGACCAGAAAAGAAAAGGAGGAAGACACCACTGGCATGGATTATCATAGACATTAGACAAGTTTGAACGAAAGGAAAGTCGAATTGTGTACCAAAGTGATTGTTGCCCGAGTCCGCTTAGGTCTACCACAAAACTACTTGTCTTTATGAAGTATTTAGATATACATGTATATCCCATCATATATAAGATTGTTTGTATCAATATCTTATAAAATCTCTCTCTGTCTCTCTCCTTTCCCCCTCCCACTCCCCCTCTCTTCCTCTTTCTCTCCGTCACTCTCTCCGTCTCCCTCCCCTTCTGTCTCTCTCTCTTTCTCTCTATTTCTTATAAAATTAGATTGTAAATATGTAAATAAAACTGCCATCATGTGAATTTTCTCTCAATGTAAAATTGTATCGGGAGAGGGCTTAATATAAGTTGGAAAACTTGTGCCCAATCCCGTTGTAACAAATTGTAAATTACAAATAACATATGTTTAAATCAAAAACAAACAAAACAAAGAAAAAAAACTCTGATATTTATATGAGCTTATCTATACACAAACTATGAATGCTGTCCCTAGGTGATGGTTCTAGTGAAACCCACTGATTGATATACATCTTGTAACTAGTCATTACGTGGTAGGGAACGCAATCAATCGGTCGGTTAAAGGGAGACAAAGAAAAATCCGAAGACCTGTTTCTTTGGAAGAAATTTCAGCTCGCCCAGCCGGAACCATCAGCATCAGAAACAAGTCAAAATGATACACCTGATGTAACAAAGCTCCCTGGTGGTTGTCAGAATTGCAAAATGCTTACGCTAACATTTTAGAGCATTGAGGACATTAAGGGTCAATGCCAAATGTATCATTTTATATACAAAATTTGCAAGATATATGTATAAATGAGAGGTTGAAGCAAATTCTAAATAGCACACCAAACTTAGTTTGGATATCCAACGGTTTACACAAAATTTGTGAAAAATGAAAATAAATCCAAATAATTTCAAAATTAGTTGTCAAATAAAAAAAGATGCCAGATATAAATATATACTAATATAGACTTAAAAACTTAATTTAGACTTAAAAGTGTTTCGATAAGTTTAAAATGAGCTTTGATACAAAAACGTTAAGTCCTAAACATAGGAAACTTAAATTAAAAGAAAAAAATAGAATAATTCAATAATATTTTTTGTAACTTTACTCTACTAAATGATTATTAACTTGCTTCCGGTTTGGCGTCCTCCACCTCTCTTGTCTTGATCAATCAGTCTATTGGTTATTGTACCTTCAAAATAGAGCAAATTGTTTTCTAAATTCTCCTAATTTTCTTCTGTTTATCTCTCCTACCATTCCCTTTTACAATACATATTTATTTTATACAATTCAGATTATCTTTTTTATACTAAACAGATTATATTTTTAAATATGTCTCAAGTACACGTATTTGCTTTTTAGCAGTTAGACGTACATGTAAAACCATTTCAGGTAAAAGTAGATTTCAATTGATTCCACGAGGAAAAGGGGTATCTGAAAGCTCTTTTACACATGTCAGACAATCTAACAGCTATATTCAGATACGTGCTGAATGTAAACTACATGTATATAGCATTGTTAGATCTCCTACCCCTTAAATGTATTTATTATCTTATAGAAGATATGTTATCAAGATAATATGCCGAAACACAATATAACAAAGAATTATAATTTAACTCATTCCATTATAACAATTATACACAACGAGAAAACTTTTTTTTCAAATAATTTTTTAATGTGTGTGTGTATTTCGGCACAAATTGCATGAAACTTGTAGAAAAAATAATCTGATACTTTCTCAATTAAGAAAAGTAAAATAAGCGCCTATATCATCTATTGTTAAACGTACATGTAGTGAATGAGCGAATAGTGAAAATTGGAGATAATATCTCATTTACATATTCAAATTGCTCATTTAAATATGATTCAAAAGGGCATAGTAACATTTAATTTTTTTTCTGGGGTCTGATCTAGCCCACCATCCTCCCTTTGGTGCCATTCCTATAAAGGACTACTTACAACCGGAAACCAGGGTGAAGTCTGATTTACATATTTGTTACTGTTAATCTTAAAATGAATTATAAAACATTAACCAAAATAACAGGTCCGGAGTTATATATGCGCATAGAGTACAAAATTCACTCTTGGATTTTCCTAACTACATGACAGTTGGTAAGATGCAGAAATGAATCAATACGTTTAAGGAAATCGTTTTCCTTCAAACGTTAGGTGAACGTTACTATACGTATGCTGAAGAATGTTATTGAATATATGAAACACAGCTTTCTGAACGCAGATAGACACAGAAATCTAATTTTCAAATGTACAGACTTTGATATTATATACAATGTATGTACCCTTTGTCTGATCTTCAATGAAATTAACCAAAACGTCGTGTTACGGTAACGCGACTTAAATACAAGGCTGATCTCAGGTTTTTGGTCTTGATTTCTTTCTTTTACAGCCCTTCCCACAGGAAAGGTATTGCTTTGCCCAATGAAATATTGTTATGTACGTATGGTTATTGAACACATTCGGACATTATGTAAACCTGTTCCAAGCGTGCAAAATAAGGTAAAGTCAACACAAATTATCATTCTAAATGTTGTACAAGGTTCGTCGTTTCAAGAAAACAGGACAACGTAACTATTCGGACATCGTTAAATGACGGACATAAATTGTCCAAACACTTAACTTAACTCATTCACCCCTCATTTCATTTCTCTGCATACACATACAAAATAACTTTGGTACGCGCATGGTATTATCACCAAAATGATTCAAACTGATATCATTTGGTTATCTGTGCTGAAACACATTAGAATCTGGTTCGTTCATTTATTTCACCATGCAGCAGTTTTATATTATAAACACCAGCATTTAAACTATGCCGTTTTTCTTTTTTTAAAGATATTTTTTGTTAGATATTGGTTGAAAAATAAAATCAAAAAAATCCAAGAAAACATATGACATTGTATGAAACGAAGAGGAAAAATGACAAAAAGTTTAAATTTTTGGCACGTAAGAAGCCTAAGAATCTTGCCTCAACAAGGGAAGTAACTCTTCAAATGTAGCTCTCTGAGTATTTCCCCTTTGGTTATGCACTTCCGCTCAAGGTAACTACAGACGCCATTTTCTGGTGTCCAGATAGAAAAGAAACTAGATAGGCATACTATGGGTTCTGGAGCGAGTAACGAAGCCGTCGGAGTTCCAGCCAACCCTCGGATGATCTATTCCGATGCTTTAGGGAAGAGAGAAAGGAAGGTAACAATAAATTTAGGGTACAAATTGAGTTCAACGAGACTCTGAGCACTGCTTCCTCAACAATATGTTGTAGAGGTTGACAGGCGATACAATCATAATAGGCGCTGTTTAACTATCAGCACATTAACGTCAGATAATAAATCCGCCGACCAGCGGCCTGTTATGATATAGGATTACTCCAAAAGGTTAGCACCGGCAAATCTGGTCGACACGGACCATACAATTTTTTTAAATGTCTATACATATAGGCTATTAGGCTATTATAATTAGCCCGAGTTTTCTCTGGCCCTGTCACCATGTCTGGTGTAGGGCCAGAGCGCACTACTATATGAAAACGTGGAATTATCCGACACTGTTTGGTGTCGGGGATATTTTTTCATGTTTAAAGTTATCCGAGGGCACCAGTGAATAGATAATTGTGGTGGATTAGGTTAATATAAACCTTTTTCACCTCCATACGAAATATATTCGCGATCCGAGGCCAGAAACCTCTAAATTTGCAATTATGCCCACAGGACAGGTAGTAAACAAACCAGACGCTGACAACGGCGTGCGGAAGAGTAACCGGGTGTCAACATCCAAGGGAGCCAAAGACAAGTCTAAATCAACGGGAGGATCATTTACCACTCCATGGACAGATGAGCCATGGACATGCAACATTTGCAATAACCTATATGAGGATCAGGACTCAAAACTGCTGGAATGCCAGCGCTGCGAAGGCCGCTTCTGTACTAAATGCCTGGATAAGGGAGATAATGAGTACACCGTGTTGTCAAAGTCGAATGCAATGTGGTTCTGCGCTCCATGCCGCGTACACATTGAGAAAAATATCAACAATGATAAGATGATAGAGCAGAAATGCAAGGAAATAATGAACGAGTTTGAAGAGAGGATCACAACAATCGAGGAAGCTCTGAAAAATAAATGTGACGAGCGAAAAGTCAGGGACATTATAAAAGAGGAGCTGGCTTCAGGAACAAAAGGAGATACACCACAGGAATCAACAACAACACAGCAAAAGGCAACATCCAACACGCAGGAAGTTCTCACGGAACTAGAGGACAGAAAGAAGAGGGAAAATAACATTCTAGTCTTTGGAGTAAAAGAACAAACTAACAATGATGGAAGTGAGAGGAAAAAAGAAGATGACAAAATTATACAGGACATGTTGTCCGCATGCAAGCTAACCAAGGAATTACTTGATGGCATTACAAAAGTGGCACGATTGGGAAAATTTAAGAAGCCAAAGGAGGAGTCAACAGAGTCAACAGAACCAGCAGGTATAAGGCCGATACTAGTCTCATTCGGAACAACAGATCACAAAAAATGTTTCTTCAGAAACATAAGTGAACTGCAAAAGCATGACAAGTATAAATCAACTAAGATAAGCAACGACCTCACGAAAAATGAAAGGGAAAAAGAGGCATCACTTAGAGAGGAGGCAAAGCGAATGAGTCAGGAACAATCGCAGTCGGGGAAATATGTCTTCCGTGTAAGGGGCCCACCCTGGAACAGAAAAATCGTACGGCAAACAAAGAAAGAAAATTAGATCCAGACAGGACAAAAAACCACCGAAACTCTCAGGATCGTCTGCAATGTTTTTACACAAATGCCGACAGTTTACCAAACAAATTACATGAATTAAAATTTAGATTAACAGGCAAAGAAGCTGATATAATTGGAATTACAGAAATATACCCGAAAAATGCCAGATATCTACCTCAGAAGTCTGAATTTCTCATCAATGGTTACGATCTATTTATGAATGATAACAACAAAAATTGTCATAGGGGAGTTGGTATATACGTAAAGGAAGGATTTAAAGGTGTAGAAGTAAATATAGGAAATGTATTCAAGGAAAGCGTATGGGTGAAAATCAATTTGTCAGATAAGAATTGCTTACTTATAGGATGCCTATATAAAAGCCCTAATTCAAGTGCAGAAAACGTGGAGGAGCTAAACAATATAATCGCAACAGTGTCATCTAACCCAGCATATAGTCATTTGTTACTAATAGGAGATATTAACATGCCAAAAATTAACTGGAATACTTGGTCATCCAACAATGATAGGGAAGGAGAAAACTTTATTGAATGCCTAAGAGACAACTACTTGTACCAACATGTAAGAGAACATACAAGGGACAGAAAAGGAAACGAACCCAGCATCCTGGATCTTATTATAACAAATGAGGATGAAATGATAAAAGATATCTCTTATGAAAGTCCTATTGGAAGTAGCGATCATCTGGTACTTATATTCGATTTTTTCTGCAAAACACTACAATCAGTAAATGAAACACCACGCTTGAAGTACAGTAAGGGGGATTACAATGGTATGAGAGGAGAAATGCCAGATGACTGGACAGGAATCATGCACGGAAATATAGCAGAATTGTACAGTAAATTTACCGATTTTATAACAAAACTTTCAAATCAATATATCCCAAAACACAAATTTAACAGCCACCAGGGAAACAAAAAGGATCACATGCCACTAAAAGAGTCTATTCTGAAAAAGATTAACAAAAAACACAGAGCATGGCAGCGCTACATGGAAACCAAATCTGAAGAAAAATATAAGGAATATGCGAAAATCAGAAACCAGCTGAAATGGGAAGTCAGAAAATCCAAAAGAGAACTTGAGAAAAAAATTGCCGAGGATATTAAGGAACAACCTAAGAAATTTTGGAAATATGTCAACTCCAAAAGAAAGGTCAAAACTGGAATTTCGGACCTTAAGGGTCTGAACGGAGATGATACAAAAATTGCAGTGAGAGATAAGGACAAAGCCGAAGTTCTCGCCAAGTTCTTCAGCAGTGTTTTTACCCAAGAACCCCTAGGAGACCTACCAGAATTCAACAAAAGCAACATAGTTCACCCGTTTGAGGATATCATATGCACTCAGCAAAAGGTTGAAAAACTGCTGTCGGATCTAAATGAAAATAAATCTCAAGGACCAGACATGATGCACCCTAAAATACTGAAAGAACTACGAAAACATATCAGTAAACCTCTGTCAGAAATATTTAACAAATCACTACAGGACGGTAAATTACCAGAAGCTTGGAAAGAGGCAAACATTACTGCTATTTTCAAAAAGGGCTCAAAATCAGAGGCAGGGAACTACAGACCAGTCAGTTTAACCAGCATAGTAGGAAAAACATTGGAAAAATTAGTAAGGGATAGCATAGTCAATCATATGAACATAAATAATCTACTCAGCAATAAACAATTTGGCTTTGTCTCCGGGAGATCTACACAACTTCAACTACTAATGGTTTTGGAAGAATGGACAGAAATAATTGATAATGGCGGTCAGCTGGATGTTGTATACATGGACTTCATGAAAGCCTTCGACAAAGTCCCACATCGTCGATTACTCGAGAAAATTAAAGGATACGGAATTAGTGATCAGGTCACTAACTGGATAAAAGACTTCCTCAGCAACAGATGTCAAAGAGTACTAGTAAATGGAGAATCCTCAAAAACGTACCCCGTAGTAAGCGGTATACCCCAAGGAAGCGTGCTTGGACCAATCTTGTTTGTAATATATATTAATGATTTACCTGGAATTCCCAAATCAAATTCCCCACTTTTTGCGGATGATACAAAACTATACCGAGAAATCAGAAATAATAACGATAAAGACATTCTGCAAAATGATCTCAGCAAACTTGAACAATGGTCTGCAAAATGGCTACTAAAATTCCACCCAAACAAATGCAAAGTGCTCTCAATTAACTCCAAAGAGAAAAGATTATATTACATGTCAGGAACAACGGGTGAAAAATTAGAACTAGAAAGTATAACATCAGAAAAGGACATTGGAGTGACAGTAGATGAAAATTTAAATTTTAGAACCCATATCCAGTTGGGAGTGAATAAAGCAAATAGTATTCTAGGACTAATTAGAAGAACATTCACATATTTAGACGAAAAGATGTTCAAACTATTATTTAAGGCACTAGTAAGACCCCATCTTGAATACGCCTCAAGCGTATGGAGTCCCTATAAGACGAGGGACATCGATTTGATAGAGAACGTCCAGAGGAGGGCCACAAAACTCATACCTGGTTTTAAAAACTTGTCGTACCCGGAACGCTTGCAGAGACTGAAACTGCCAACCTTAGAACACCGAAGGAATAGAGGTGACCTAATCAACGTCTTTAAAATCGTGAAGAATATTTATGACGAGCGAGTCACAACAAATATGTTCCAAATGGACACCACCAGCAGGACAAGGGGACACTCGCACAAAATATTCAAAAAACGATGTAACCTAGACATAAGAAAAAACTTTTTCAGCTTCAGGGTAGTAGATGTTTGGAACAATTTGCCACAACATGTTATAGATGCCGAGGAGGTTAAACAGTTTGAAATTGCACTGGACAATCACTGGGATAATACCAACAAATAACTTGTGTATATACAATGTATATGAAAAAGGACAAATTAACTCATTGCACACCAGATGTATATCACATTGTAAACATTGTAATATCAATTGATATGGACATAGAGGCTTACAGCCTGCGTCCATTATTTATCGTATTAAATCGTATTAAATCGTGTCGCTAAGAATCTGGTGTAAATACAATAAAATCGGGAGTGACATAACACCTAACGTTACCTTACATATATGGATAAATGAGATATTTATTTACCCCAGAACACCCATTTAGTCCCATCTAGGTGTTTTATTCCGTCCGTATAGACCCTCGCTTTACTCTAGTCAAAATTTCATACTTGACTCGATGCCATATTGCTAACTATGTAGGTCGCGGTCGGCCTAATTACCCTAATCAGTACGCGATGGAGCGAAAACGAAAAAATACAACATTTATTTGTATATATATTTTACCCCTTATAATTTATAAATAATGAATTTTTGAATTTAATATAACAGGTTTTGGGGAATAATAAGCTTAGTTATCTAAATTTAAACTATGCAAGAAGAAAAACACAATAAATCATATGTGGTCTTTTCGAACCATTGCGTTCCGATTCGGGTGGTTAGTCGTACTGTCACTTACAAAATGGCGGGTCAACAGTACGAAATTTTGACTAGCATAAAGCGAGGGTCTATACAGACGGAATAAAACACCTAGATGGGACTAAATGGGTGTTCTGGGGTAAATAAATATCTCATTTATCCATATATGTATGGTAGGTGTTATGTCACTCCCGATTTTATTGTATTTACACCAGATTCTTAGCGACACCAAATGGTGTTGGATAATTCCACGTTTTCATATAGTAGTGCGCTCTGGCCCTACACCAGACATGGTGACAGGGCCAGAGAAAACTCGGGCTAACATAACACCTACCTTACATGTATGGATAAATGAGATATTTATTTACCCCGGAACACCCATTTAGTACAATCTAGGTGTTTTATTCCGTCCGTATAGACCTTCGCTTTACACTAGTCAAAACTTCATACTTGACTCGATGCCATATTGCTAACTATGTAGTTCGCGGGCGGCTAATTACCGTAATCAGTGTGCAATGGAGCGAAAAGAAAAAAATACAACATTTATTTTTATATATTTAATTTACCCCTTATATATAAATTTATTTATATTATTTATAAATAATGAATTTTTGAAGTTAATATAACAGGTTTGGGGAAATAATAAGCTTAGTTCTCTTAATTTAAACTATGCAAGAAGAAAAACACAATAAATGATATATGATCTTTTCAGTCCAATGCGTTCCGATTCAGGGTGGTTAGCCGTACTGTCACTTAAAAAATGGCGGGTCAACTGTACGAAATTTTGACTAGCGTAAAGTGAAGGTCTATATGGACGGAATAAAACACCTAGATGGTACTAAATGGGTGTTCTGGGGTAAATAAATATCTCATTTATACATGTAACTGTAAGGTAGGGGTTATGTCACACCCAATTTTATTGTATTTGCACCAAATTCTTAGGGACACCAAACGGTGTCGGATAATTCCACATTTTCATATAGTAATGAGCTCTGGCCCTACACCAGACATGGTGACAGGGCCAGAGAAACTAGAGGGCTAACTTGTAGGCTATTAGATTATAAGTATAACATCAGAAAACCCCGGATTAACTACCGTACTGCAGTACAATTTCCACGGTATACAGGGTAAAATATTTTAATTATACTATCACACATCAATACCTAAAACAAAAGAAAACAGGCCGTAACATCAGAACCTAAAACATTTAAAGACATCCTGACCAGCAGTGTAATAGAGAGATCTGTACTGTATAAGTACTGTATATGTTGGTCACCACTCCAAAGGGACCCAGATACCAACAATAACGACCAGTATGAAAACTTGTTCTTCATATATGTATAAGTAGTAAAATAATCTGTACAAATCTTTTACAAAGTTCTCAGTCCAAAAGTCTTTTATACTGCAAAATGCCTCAAATTTGATTCTTCCTTCAAGTATCTCAATCACCTACTTTTTAAACAGTTGAAGGCATTGCATGTACACCATACTGTAATTGGCAATATAAATATATTTTTTTTGTAGCGTCTACGTATTGATGCTCCAGTCTTGGTAGATGTAGAACATGGTTCCATCCGCTACAGGTACGGAAACAAGGATTCATCCGAGAATGTAGATCCACACAAGACCAAGGGAAAACCATTTGAGGGAACGGACAGGATCGACAAAGATCACTACTTCTACCATGCAAGACTCAACGACTTCAGCGAGAGTAAATATTTATATATGTTTTTTGTTAATCAAGCTGTTCGACTTTATTGTTTATGTCTGTAGAGAACTGGACAGGGCTGAACGCCTAATGGTGGCCAGGTAGCTCAAATGGTAAGAGAGTCTGTCCAGAGTTCAGAGGGCTTGGGTTTGAGTCCCTGTCTGGTCATTGTGTTTTTCTTCTATTACATTTCCAAATGGTAGAAAATTTGTATTAGAGAAATATTTTATTCCTTTTTACATTTAGCTATACCTATTTTAAATATAAAAATAGACGACTAGAATATGATGTCATGTCGTTATACGTATGTGTAGTTTGATAATAGTCATATGGTTAAAGTTTTGCTATTGAAGGTCAACTAAGAAAAATTTCTATAAATCTATACCTATTCATAACCCATGTGTAGTGTCATTTCAGTCATTTTATCTTTTTTAGCAAAACATTCAAATATATTTTTCTTAGATAATATAAACAAAAATTACTGATAGGTTTAATTTAACTAAGTTTTCTTGCAAGTGTTGATTATTTTTGACAGAGGGTTCTCGTGAAAAGGAAGATGACTTCAAGTTTATGTATGTGCAGAAAGGCCCCAATCGGGCTAAACAAAAGAAATTATTTTACGTATACGGAAGAGGATGGAATGCTATGGATGGAAAACGGACCCTTCCCACAGAATCTAAACAGGAAGGCAAAGATTTTGCGTGGCCAGTGGAGACAAGGATTCCTAATGATGTGTACTACAATGTAAACTTTATACCCCAGGGTAAGTATAAATTTAAGTTTATTTTCCCAGTTTATCTCTGAAATTTAATAAGATACCTTGTAAAAGTTTATGAGTTATATAGAACTTCTCGTCTCTTGAGATTTCCATGAAAAGCCATGGAATGTTGAGGGAATTTTTACTTCTTCCATGGAGTTTTTGGACCAATTTTTCCATGAAATTCCATGAAGTATAGAAAAATATCATACATGAAAATGCAACTGGACCTTAGTTGAAAACATTCATGTTTTTCCATAGAATTCCATTTTTTCCATGGAATTCCATGTTTGTCCATGGAATTCCATGTTTGTCCATGGAAATCTATTGCAAATCATGAAATCTGAATGTATCCTATAGGAAGCTAGTAGTGGCTGTGTATTTTGGATTCATTTAAACCATGCAATCATCAAGTGGAGTATGGTACACGATATACAGGCCTTTCATGAAGATGGTCAGGACTCTTCTAATTCTTCTAAAAAATAATCAGAAGGTTCACAAGATGCCTTTCATAAACCTCTAAAATTAGAAATCTCCTCAGCTTGTTACCAAAACATACTTAGAAATTAAACCCGGTCAACAAACATAGTCAGTATACCGGTAGGTATCTGGATAAGACAAGTTAAGCGTTCATTGTGAGACTTATATCAGAGGTTTGTGAAAAAGGCACTGCATGAAATTTCAAGAGGTTGTATAAATAAAAGTTTGTGAACAAACATATATATTTGTTTTTGCCAAACTTGCAGAAAACTTTTTATTTCCTTGTATGAGTTCTGTTTAGGTGATACTATAGATGTCATGTAATTTGGGGAGCTCCGCCCATTCTTTTGTAAGGGAAATAACTAGTTATCCAGGTCATATGTGATAGGTCAACTGTAGTGGTGTAACAATTCACTGATGGATCGATGTATTGTATCGTAGTGTGGTGCATTGATGCATTGTCTATCCTTGATTTGTATCGCAATTAAATGTGTAGTTATCTCCCTTGACCAACGTTAGCATACGTTTTGTAGTAATTCCAGCGGCTTATATAGCTGCCCGTTGGAGTTCTTTCAAATCTAAATTATCTTAATTCAAGAACACTTCGTGGAAAAACGGACAAAACATATGTGTTTTGTAATAAATATAGGCAAAGACTCAAATATTCTGGAATTACTACAAACAAAACACGAGTACTGTATGATGGAATACCAGATATCTGACAGGTCATCAGCTTCTCATATAACGCGATACGTATCGTATCATGACCCCTGTATCGTGATACAAATTGTATTGCTACCCACCTTGTGATACAAAGCTCTAATCAAATGTCATTGGACAGTAGGATCAATTTCAGCCCTTCGTTGTTCTGCATTCCAGAACCCCATATAATACCTACTTGAAAAATTCATCTCCACAATGCATTTTGTATAGATTTTAAACAATTCTAATTCTTCGGATTTTATTTTCCAGAAGCTGAACTATTGGAGGAATCAGCTGAGGACAGACTTATTGTAGATCTATCGTCTACTGCCAACAAACAGGAAATAGAGTAAGTAGTCGTAGACTTATTGTAGATCTATTGTCCTCGGCCAAACAACAGGAAATAGAGTAGGTAGTCGTAGACTTATTGTAGATCTATCGTCTACTGTCAACAAACAGGAAATAGAGTAGGTAGTCGTAGACTTATTGTAGATCTATTGTCCTCGGCCAAACAACAGGAAATAGAGTAGGTAGTCGTAGACTTATTGTAGATCTATCGTCCACTGTCAACAAACGGTAAATAGAGTAGGTAGTCGTAGACTTATTGTAGATCTATTATCCTCGGCCAAACAACAGAAAAAAGAGTAGGTAGTCATAGACTTATTGTAGATCAATCGTCCACTGTCAACAAACGGTAAATACTAATAGAGTAGGTAGTTGTAGACTTACTGTAGATATATCGTCCTCAGCCAACGAATGGGAAATGGAGAATTAGTCAAAGTCTTAATCCCTGCCAAAATTGAGGGCAAGGTAGATGATATATTATGTGTTTGTTGTTTTTTTTCTGTAAACTTTGGACATATAATCATTTACTAAATGTTGTATTTTGTCAATTTATTTTGTTTTCAATGATTTTCCTTTGGGTTATGTCCCTTTGATGCTTTTGTAAAACACATACTTGCCAACTTTCCCGATTCAGTCGGGAATTTCCCAATTTCAGACTCCCTGCCCCTGTTTTAAACAGATAAAACGTTGACAGCATTTTTGTGTTATTTTCAGACTCAGTTTGACAGATGCAGATACAGCAAAGGACATACAGAAAAAGATTGCATACAAAATTCTCAAGTCAGCGAGTAATATCCACATATGTCATAAGGGGAAGGAGATCAGGTACGTCAGGTCAGAAATAAATAAAAAAAAACTAGATTATATTATGACATAAGTTTATCAATTAAAGATATACACTTGAGTACCAGCTCACCATACATAGAATAAGTTAAGATAGGTGTATAAGATTTGATCTTTAATAACTAAATGTAGAAGTCAATACGAGGGTTAGGGGTGGGGACACAACATCCTAGAAGGTAGGGTGTAAGAATTGAACCTGCTGCCCCCATTGCATGATCGTAAGAGGCGAATCAATTTGGGATCTTATCTTTTCTCTTCTTTCTGAACAACTTTCTTCTTCCTAATGTCTCCCTTGACAATGCCTCACTTTTGGTCTTCAGTTGAGCGTTCGCCCCTGTGAGGAAGGCTTTGGGTTCTGTCCCCTGGCCGAGACATACCAGAGTCTTTAAAAATGGTAGTCGCTGCTCCTGCTTAGCCCTCAGCATAGTTTGCCCGTTGTCAGTTTAATGTGACCGGGTGGGGTGTCCTTCTGGGTGTCTTCGGCTGTATGCTTCAGTGAGATAGCACTATAAATCGACAAAAGTTCCGGCCTATCACAAGGAGACTTAACACAAACATACCGCAGCCTCCCAAAACACACATACGCACTTATACCACATGCATGCATATCACACGCATAGGAGGCCGTTCTTAAATGACCTTAGCTGTTGATAGGACGTTAAACAAATCAAACCAAACCAAATCGAACCAAAGGTAGTGAATCGTAAAAATCTAGACGAACCTGCTGTGGGTGAAGGTGTATACAAGAGGTGTCACCAAAAACAATGAGCCCAACACATAGGTTCTTTTGATAGTCCAATTTCTTAATAGAGAGCATTGTTTACATGTTTCACTTATAGGACTGTCATCAGAACAACAATAACTTATTGTGACATCTTAGATACATGTGTAAACATCAGAAATTGATAATGTCATCAGCGAATTGCACAAAAAACAGCCAAACAGCAATTTGGCAGAGAAATAAATTTGATGTGTAGATGAAGTTAATAGTGCACTTAATCAACACATCAAAATTATTTACAATTTTGTATGTATTGTTCCCGACTCTTTCCCTTTATTACTGTAATTAGGAAGAATCATGTATTCATATCCCAGCCCTACGAAGTACCTAGCATGTATACCTGTACATTACACCTGTGTATACCTGTACATTACACCTGTGTATACCTATACATTACACCTGTATATACCTGTACATTACACCTTTATAAACCTATACATTACACCTGTGTGTACCTGTACATTACACCTGTGTATAACTATACATTACACCTGTGTATACCTGTACATTACACCTGTATATACCTATACATTACACCTGTACATTACACCTGTATATACATGTACATTACACCTGTATATACCTATACATTACACCTGTATATACCTGTACATTACACCTGTATATTACACCTGTATTTACTTGTATTTCCAGAGATGAAGATGTGATTGGTGACCTTAGGGACCCAGAAGAAGGCAGCTGGACAGTATTTAAAGTGACCATGAGGCTTATCTAAGTTACACTGTCGGGAAGTAAAATAAATAGCACTGGATCTTTCAGTATTCTGATGAACTTTCATATTCTTATTGAAGTTGCAGTAATTTTGGGAGGTGTTAGATAACTTGTTTAAGATCAGTTAAGTTTTTATGATAGTTCTGAAATAAGCCCATAATGACCAGAGTTTAAGGGTATAGAATTAAATTGGTGATTTAGAGAAAAAGCTGCCATTCGATAATGCCAGTATTTGGTTGTGGAGCCTCCGTGTAATACCAGTACAGTGTCAAGCGATAGTCTGTACAGCTCTCGACACGGGTGACTTGCCCCGACATTTTCCCCTCCGCGTGGTGAAAAAATTGTACGGTTTATTGCGGGAAATTTACTAATGAAAAGTATGTTCCGTTCCCAAAATGGGGTTCCGGAATCCGAATCCGAATTTCAGGACTGTTGAGTACAAATAACGTTACGGAAATCTGGTCCTGTGCATTTCCATCCAGACTGCGAGTTTTCCGGCCTATCGGCGTCCGGATTATCGCGGGTCCACTGTATTCACAATAAAACCTCATGATACAATTATAAGATTTTTTTGGCATTTTAAAAAGGTGTAGCAATATATATTAAGCGTTATGCTATAATTCTCAAATTATTTAAGAATGAAATAGAAAAGGGATCTAGAGATATGTTGGCAGTAAGCCTTTTGGAATGACATTATATAAAGGTTTCACTTGGTGATGTATAGAGGTTGGATGTTTACCAGGTAAGATATGGTACTTAAAACATTTTACATGACAAGGAATGCCATTAATAAATTAACTGTTCCATAAATGAGATATGTACTAGGAATTGATGTTTTGAAGTTTCTCTAGATACATTGTCGTAATAATTAGCAATGTAAGTGGTTTTCAGTTCCTGGAAACTGAAGGTTTCTGAACAGCGATGGTTTTTTTTATTAATTGATGTCAATATTAATATTGATTATAATTAATCTTTTTTTTTATTGAAACTTGAAAACTATTGATCGATTTCCACTGTTTTTTACACTGTATTAATTAAATTAACTAAATTTTCTTATATTTTATGAGGGAGAAAACATGCAGGAAGTTTGAAAAGCAAATATCCATGTAAAATCACCAATATATGTTGTAGTATAAATCAATACTAATATGTATATGAATAATTCTATGCAATGATTAAATATCTGTCTCTGTAATCTCGGTTCCTTCCCTGATAACATGCTGGACATGTAAAGCTGTTTTATCTTACTTTTATTCTTAGTTGTCATTTTAGCTTTATATAATGATTAGGTAATAATATTCATAATAATTTTTCTTTTTTTGTTCTTTACTTACTGCCAATTCACATAAATAGATTAAAGTATAAATGTCAAATTCTTTCGTAAGACTAAATACAGGTTGTACACGAAAATATGAAAATTGTAGTAGATCTATAATTAAAGTTATTAGACTTGTTTGTACTCAATTTTATTTGTGATATTTTATTAAGTATGTGTAAGAAGAGCTCCTTAAGAGGAATTGCTTTCGACAAACTAGTTTTTATTCATACTTTTTCAAAACCATTATTCGAGCAATTTTTACATTACTATCTTGTCATCTTACCATTACATTTGCTACCATTTTTTTATGGCTATTTCATCACCAATTAAGAAAACACATATTTCAAAATAAATAAAAGAAATTTTCTTTTTTTTTATGACAATTTCATCGCCAATTAAGAAAACAGATATTTTAAAATAAATGAAAGAAACTTCCTTGCAACAAGTAATATACCATGCGATATGCAATAATAAACTCTGTCCAATTGTAGTATAGAGAAGGATTATGTATGATGGTCATTCATCAGATTTCTATTTTTGTATCTGTATAAGTATATATAAATATAAGGGAAGATTCTATTTATAATCAATGTCTGAAATCCAAGTTTTGTTACTACAGTGTACTTGTATGTATCATACACCGAATCAACACGCTACTTTCTATTCTCAACTTCCGAAAAATTGTTATACTTAATTGTTACATAGCAGCTTAAATATTAACTTTGTTTGAAAAACTTTTGGATAATATAGATTTATGATAATATTTTTGTAGAATTTTAAGTTTAATTTTGATCCTACTATTGTTTCCATTGCATATTTAACCACTGTTTTTAACTTGAACAAGATTATGGGATTGTAGGCTTTTCAAATTGCCTTTTGTCCATTGTCTGTCCATCCGTTACCTGACCTTAAAAATCTGTTTAGCTCTATTTCTGAAATTTTCTGTCTTCCCTATCAGGTCTAGAATGTAGTTATAGATATTACATTTTGGGACTGATCAGAAACCAAGATGGACGACAGGCGGCCATCTTGGATATTGAATTTTGAAGTTTGTTTTACAGAGAGCTGTAGTATATCGGTAAATAATGGAAGGAACTGAATGGATCGCTCTTCACTTAAACAGAGATTAAGTGTTCTGTTTATACTTAAGGAATCAATACTCTGACTTTTAAACGACGATACCAATACATGTACCTGATTTACAACCGATAATTTGAAAGTAACAGAAAGAAGGGACAAATTCAAAGAAATGGTGATCGTCCATACCCGCGGGGATCTTCTGTTTTAGTGTGTTTTTTCTTCATCATTGATGTGTTAACATTGTACAGAATTCATTTGATATAAGGAATCTGTTTTGAGAGATATGTAGCCGTATTTACTAGGAAGCTGGGCTTCAAATGTACATAATATATACCAATTTTTCCATTTAAATCTTATATATGACATGTTATAACAATAAACTGTGAAAAATGAAGTTTCTTTCAATTTTGTACAGCTTTCCTTTTGGTCATTCATTTAGGCATATGGAGTTGTCAATCATAAAGTTTGGTCAATGTGAGAAATATTCACAAAGTTTGGTCAATGTGCGATATAAATCACGAGGTTAGGTCAATGTGAGATATAAATCACCAGTTTAGGTCAATGTGAGATATAAATCACGAGGTTAAGTCAAAGTGAGATATAAACCACGAGGTTAGGTCAATGTGAGATATAAATCACGAGGTTAGGTCAATGTGAGATATAAATCACCAGTTTAGGTCAATGTGAGATGTAAATCACACAGTTTGGTCAATGTGAGATATATATCACGAGGTTAGGTCAATGTGAGATATAAATCACGAGGTTAGGTCAATGTGAGATATAAACCACGAGGTTAGGTCAATGTGAGATATAATCACGAGGTTAAGTCAATGTGAGATATAAATCACCAGGTTAGGTCAATGTGATATAAACCACGAAGTTAGATCAATGTGAGATATAAATCACAAGGTTAGGTCAATGTGAGATATAAATCACAAGGTTAGGTCAATGTGAGATATAAATCAGGAGGTTAGGTCAATGTGAGATTTAAATCAGGAGGTTAGGTCAATGTGAGATATAATCACGAGGTTAAGTCAATGTGAGATATAAATCACCAGGTTAGGTCAATGTGAGATATAAATCACAAGGTTAGGTCAATGTGAGATATAAATCAGGAGGTTAGGTCAATGTGAGATATAATCACGAGGTTAGGTCAGTATGAGATATAAATCACCAGGTTAGGTCAATGTGAGATGTAAATCACCAGGTTAGGTCAATGTGAGATATAAATCACCAGGTTAGGTCAATGTGAGATATAAATCACCAGGTTAGGTCAATGTGAGATGTAAATCACAAGGTTAGGTCAATGTGAGATATAAATCACCAGTTTAGGTCAATGTGAGATATAAACCACGAGGTTAGGTCAATGTGAGATATCAATCACAATGTGAGATATAAATCAGGAGGTTAGGTCAATGTGAGATATAAATCAGGAGGTTAGGTCAATGTGAGATATAAATCACAAGGTTAGGTCAATGTGAGATATAAATCACGAGGTTAGGTCAATGTGAGATATAAACCAGAGGTTAGGTCAATGTGAGATGTAAATCACCAGGTTAGGTCAATGTGAGATATAAATCACGAGGTTAGGTCAATGTGAGATATAAACCACGAGGTTAGGTCAATGTGAGATATAATCACGAGGTTAGGTCAGTATGAGATATAAATCACCAGGTTAGGTCAATGTGAGATATAAATCACCAGGTTAGGTCAGTATGAGATATAAATCACGAGGTTAGGTCAATGTGAGATATAAACCACCAGGTTAGGTCAAAGTGAGATATAAATCAGGAGGTTAGGTCAATGTGAGATATAAATCAGGAGGTTAGGTCAATGTGAGATATAATCACGAGGTTAAGTCAATGTGAGATATAAATCACCAGTTTAGGTCAATGTGAGATATAAATCACCAGGTTAGGTCAAAGTGAGATATAAATCACCAGGTTAGGTCAATGTGAGATATAAATCACGAGGTTAGGTCAATGTGAGATATAAATCACCAGGTTAGGTCAATGTGAGATATGAATCACGAGGTAAGGTCAATGTGAGATATAGATCACGAGGTTAGGTCAATGTGAGATATAAATCACGATGTTAGGTCAATGTGAGATATAAACCACGAGGTTAGGTCAATGTGAGATATAAACCACGAGGTTAGGTCAATGTCAGATATAAATCACGAGGTTAAGTCAATGTGAGATATAAATCACCAGGTTAGGTCAATGTGAGATATAAATCACCAGGTAAGGTCAATGTGAGATATAAATCACCAGGTTAGGTCAATGTGAGATATAAATCACGAGGTTAGGTCAATGTGAGATATAAATCACGAGGTTAGGTCAATGTGAGATATAAACCACGAGGTTAGGTCAATGTGAGATATAAATCACACCAGGTTAGGTCAATGTGAGATATAAATCACCAGGTTAGGTCAATGTGAGAGATAAATCACGAGGTTAGGTCAATGTGAGATATATATCACGAGGTTAGGTCAATGTGAGATATAAATCACCAGGTTAGGTCAATGTGAGATATAAATCACCAGGTTAGGTCAATGTGAGATATCAATCACCATGTTAGGTCAATGTGAGATATAAATCACCAGGTTAGGTCAATGTGAGATATATACCACGAGGTTAGGTCAATGTGAGATATAAATCACGAGGTTAGGTCAATGTGAGATATAAATCACCAGGTTAGGTCAATGTGAGATATAAATCACCAGGTTAGGTCAATGTGAGATATAAATCACCAGGTTAGGTCAATGTGAGATATAAATCACCATGTTAGGTCAATGTGAGATATAAATCACCATGTTAGGTCAATGTGAGATATAAATCACCAGGTTAGGTCAATGTGAGATATAAATCACCAGGTTAGGTCAATGTGAGATATGAATCACGAGGTTAGGTCAATGTGAGATATAAATCACGAGGTTAGGTCAATGTGAGATATAAATCACCAGGTTAGGTCAATGTGAGATATAAATCACCAGGTTAGGTCAATGTGAGATATAAATCACCATGTTAGGTCAATGTGAGATATAAATCACCAGGTTAGGTCAATGTGAGATATAAATCACGAGGTTAGGTCAATGTGAGATATAAATCACGAGGTTAGGTCAATGTCAGATATAAATCACCAGGTTAGGTCAATGTGAGATATAAATCACCAGGTTAGGTCAATGTGAGATATATACCACGAGGTTAGGTCAATGTGAGATATAAATCACCAGGTTAGGTCAATGTGAGATATAAATCACCAGGTTAGGTCAATGTGAGATATAAATCACCAGGTTAGGTCAATGTGAGATATAAATCACCAGGTTAGGTCAATGTGAGATATAAATCACCATGCTTGGTCAATGTGAGATATAAATCACCATGTTAGGTCAATGTGAGATATAAATTACCAGGTTAGGTCAATGTGAGATATAAATCACCAGGTTAGGTCAATGTGAGATATGAATCACCAGGTTAGGTCAATGTGAGATATAAATCACGAGGTTAGGTCAATGTGAGATATAAATCACGAGGTTAGGTCAATGTGAGATATAAATCACCAGGTTAGGTCAATGTGAGATATAAATCACCATGTTAGGTCAATGTGAGATATAAATCACCAGGTTAGGTCAATGTGAGATATAAATCACCAGGTTAGGTCAATGTGAGATATAAATCACCAGGTTAGGTCAATGTGAGATATAAATCACCAGGTTAGGTCAATGTGATATATAAATCACGAGGTTAGGTCAATGTCAGATATAAATCACCAGGTTAGGTCAAGGTGAGATATAAATCACGAGGTTAGGTCAATGTGAGATATAAATCACCAGGTTAGGTCAATGTGAGATATAAACCACGAGGTTAGGTCAATGTGAGATATTAATCACACAGTTAGGTCATTGTGAGATATAAATCACGAGGTTAGCTCAATGTGAGATATCAATCACGAGGTTAGGTCAATGTGAGATATAAATCACGAGGTAGGGTCAATGTGAGATATAATCACGAGGTTGGGTCAATGTGAGATATAAATCACCAGGTTAGGTCAATGTGAGATATGAATCACGACTTTATAATAACATCACCCGTAGTTCGTTTTAATTAGACATATAAAAACCCTTTTTAAACCCCCATTACATAAAACATATATTCAAAATAATCTTTGAATAAATTTCTTATATAAAATAATATTGCTAATTCATATTCGCCTGATCAACCTGAAAACAGAAAGTAAGTAATACGATTGTTCTTTTCATGATTTTCCAACATTTTATTTGTATTTACGGGACACAAATTATAATTCGTGCAAAAATATCTATAGAAACATACCTAACATTAGAGAGAAAGTATTTAAGTAAACGACGTCGTTGGTGAATCATGTTATTATGACCTAGTTTTACGTTAAGAAGGATTAAAGAGGGCATCAGAAATGCACAATTTCTATTGAAGAAATCTGTGTCTGAAGGATGATTATACGCGTGTTTGTGCCTACATGTAATGAAATCAACGCCGAAATGTACATGGAAAAGGCCTATCGTATACAAATACTGTATGTTTTTGCGGTAATAAGTGATACTTCGGGTCAATTTAAGAATTTTTAGGACTTAATACTCGAAGAACTTTGGTTTATCTTGCGAGTAAAACTGCCTTATTAATGTATAAAGATGATAACTTTTACTATTTGGAAAAAATACATATTTTCCAGTAAGTTTAATTTTGACGACCTAAACTTTTTTCAAACCCTCTTTAACAAGGTACATATATGAAGATGCATACGTATTGATTATTTTGATACAATAATTCACCATGCAACATATAACTTAACACATGTATCTAGTATTATCATTTATTACCTTTAAACCCTGTATATCGTATCGAGGTGTATAAATACAACTATATACGCTTCTTGTCAATATGATTCATATTCAACAATAAATGTCTTAGAATACTTGTTTTGAAATATACTAGCGGAAAAACGAAACGCAAGTTTATGTTTGATAGTTATTATTTTACATGATTCTTTCATGGTTTGTTGATGGTGTGGAATATTTATCATTACTGAATACATTTTGATGATTTGTGTTGTCCTATCACAGACGATGTTTGCTTGAATGACGTTAAAACAATGGTACCCTACATCGTTTCCTGGTCCAAATCAGTAGCGTTTGTGCACAGCCTTGGCATTAGTCGCTACTCTTACTCTCTTTAACATTGGCCCATCAAGGTGTTTAATGCTCTTTGAGGGATATGTATTCCACTCCCAAATAAGGGCATGCGTGAGTTGAGCGACGTTATATAGAACGGATACCCCGGATGCAATGCACGCTTTCTGGGAAAATTGCTGAAAGCATGCAGCATCGTGTGGTGTCACTGTCGGCTGAACTTTTAACTGAACAACATTTTCATATTGTAAGGATTTAGCTCAGTGTGACATTTAATTGAATTTAAATCACGTGTCTAAAAGCTATACTAGAAAAACCGAACTTGCGTTTCTTTTATCCTCTAGTATACTAGTATTATATATTTTTGCAATATATTTCAAGTTTGACAGTGGAACATATAATTTATGGAATACGATTAATGCGAAATTTGAAAAGGAAAGATATGACCATTTTATGATATTGAATAAATAACACATACATAAAAAACGATCGATGTCAATTCAACATTTGCGACGTTAGTTCTGTTTACTGCATTCGTGGATTGTAAAGGTTAAATGACAATCTGGTTATTACTGACAGATAATACGGATCTTTTATTATGTATTTACAAAACTGGGGACTTCAACAACTATTTGTCACTGTTTAATGGACAAACAGAAAAATACCGACACATACGCGTAGTTTTTACCGGCAAGGAGGGAGCCGGGAAGACTACCATATGCCTTCGTCTTAGGAATAAAAATGTCAATCTCCAATTGCGCCAACCTACTGAAGGGGCTGTTTTATACCCCGTTTGGATCGGGAATTCAAAACATGGAAACATATTGATGGTCATTCTGTTGATCATGTGAACATGAGAACATTGATTGAGAAAATGGAACCTTCAGCTGTACCAAACAGTATGGAAACGTTGCCCGATGAAATGGAATCGTTAGCTCTATTAAACATGATAATTTACAATATCCTAAAGCCCATTATTTCATCAAATGAACCTACACATAATAAAGTACAGGAGGCACCAGCTGTTCGATTTGCTTCACTTCATCACAGTTCCAATGCCACGTTTCTGTCCCTGTGGGATATTGGTGGACACATGTCATTTCAGACTTCACACAATGTCTTCATCTCATCAAACGGTGTACACCTACTAGTCTTCAGACTCACAGATTATCTCAGAGACAAGCTGGAAACTGGTAGGTGTATATATCGCATACGTTTTGATAAGATCGTAGAGTGGCATGCTTTATATTCTTAACCCACTATGATTACATTTAATCATAAAAATGACGTCATAAAAAAGTAAGCAATTCCTTTTCTATGGTTGTTATAAATGGCATCAAACAATGGTCGTTAAGATCTATCTGGAATATTTTTAATTCTTCTATGGATTTACTTTTTTTTATTCCACCAATTTTCTGTTGTCCTATTTTCTGTGGTATGACAAAATGGACGTTTAAATGTATCTAAGTACTCAGTCGTTGTGTCATTGATTATTTGAATTTTGGGACATGTTAGCCATGGCAATTGGAGTGACTTTGACGATACGCTAACCTTCACAATAAACGTGAAAAATGTTAGGGTTTAATGGTATGTAATTTATTTCATCATGTAGAGAAAAATCACCTACACGACATATGAACATAAATAAACAACCATTGCCTATCGCTGCACATTTTTTGCATAAGAACATTTCTTATGGATTATCCGTAGAACCACATATGGAAAATTTTTATTCGATTTGCCTGAAAATGATAACACTTTTAATTATTGCGATAGTGTTCATAATGTGAAATAGAATATGTCATTTAAGTCGACCGAATAAGAACATCTGTTTTGAATCACTGACATCACTTTCTGAACACAGATCGACTAAAGAAATTGATCCGATTTATTGGACCATGTTCCACAGATGAAATAACTGCTCCAAATCTCCGTACACAAATGATACAATCCCCTCCAATTATTTTCGTCGGTACATTTCTTGATGAGTTAAAGAGAGAATACAAGGTAAATGACGTCAATGTGTCATGTCTACGACAAATCGTCTTATTGTATGTATTTATTTGTTTTACATTTAAGCAAGATTGTATTTACATTTGCTCCGCATTTCCCCCATTGACACAATGCTAAGAGGCAGTTGCCACCATACGCCTATAACACCCAGTGCCTCAGGCTATAACACCCAGTGGGTCATGTGCGGGTTCCCATGCCATTTGCCCACCATACATCTTGCTGCCATATCGACTATAACAACATTAAAACCGCTGTTCATTGCTTAAATGACACGGTCTTTTAAAATATAACGTCATTTTTTACTATGATAGTACAAACATTGTTTATGACATTCAGGACACGTATCATTGCATGTTCCTGGAAAAGGAATTAATCATTTGTATAATCCTTTATCTTAATAAAGTCTGAATATCTGTTACATTTTACAAATCATGACGGAATGTTGAGAACGAAACTTAATATCAATATAACAGAACGAGTATAAGTGTCCTTACATTTTCAGATTGCGGAATGTATTCAACGTAAAGTTGATCAAAATCATAACTGTTTCTTATAAGACTTGGCGACACAATGAACGCCACGACATTGTCGTATCAAACTACTATTGAGTGGACGAATAAAACGATTCATTCGTTATGGAAATTATCATATTGTCTATTCATTATGAGTATTTAACATAAGTCGAAAACATTTTATTTGTTCAGGTACCTTCACTGCATAATGTCTGTGATATACTTCCGGGAATTTGACTACATCATCATTGACCCCCAGTGGCTTGCTGATTTCTTCAGAATCCTAATTACTGATTACCAGTTTCTCCCTAACGAAGACCTCCTACTCAACCGAGACCTAGATTTGTACAAAACCTAAGGCGAGTTGACTCAGAAGTTGATCAAAGGTCCTCTCTGTATGAAAAAGAACGAAGCTTTTTCTCCCTTCAAGTCCATTCTCCTCGCTCTGATGGAAAAGTTTGGACTGATAGTGAAAATACTGCTGTCGGAAAACGCCACAGAAAATGCACAATTCAGTGAGACGTATACCATTCCAAGCAAACTGTCGGAGCTACAAGATATCGACGGGATTACCGATGAGGTTAATGCACTTAAGCACAGAAATCTTGCTGTCTCTAAAACGTTATGTTTCGTGTTTGGTGACATTTATGTACCATACGAACTGTTCCACAGAATATTTGCCGAGATCCTTAGGACGTATAGAGCAACTTCATTGTCAGCACGAAGCTTGGAGGAAGCTGCTGAAGGTGGCGAGTCGACGGCAGAGACTACGGATTGTCTCTATATGGATTTTGGGTGTTTTGAGGTCAACGACATTTGCAGAATAATATTGTCCATGCACGCAGAGAGGTCAACCATTGCCGTGACAGTGTTCAGTCCCACAGAATCTCAGCATCCTGTAGATTCTGGAAGAATCATTAGGCTTTCTATCGACCGTATTATTCAGGAAACATTGCAATGAGTAACCAACAACACTTTCATTACTCACATCAAATACACTGAAATTTCTACCTCAGTCCATACGACATCCCAGTACAGCTGTACGGCATCATCCACCCGGAAGGGGGCGTGCCCTGTAAAGGCGGAGAATGTCAAGGAAAACATCGTCTGTCAAATATGGACATCCAGGTTTGGGACGTCTCAGAGGTAATATGCGTATTTTCTAATGGGTATTCATACGTTTGTGACATTATGATAAATCTTCATATTTTGAGAAGATACCTTAATATTTTCAATGAAGCAAGAAGCAGGAAACGCTCAAAATCATTTTATATCACCAAATAAAACATTGGCTGAACGTCCCTTATCATTTTCGGATCATATGGAAATACTCTTGGTTGAGGTAGAACATCCCATTTTCGAAATCGATATTCAGTAAAAACGAAAGATACACCTACATGAAAATTATACTTGAAATATACTGAAAAGACTTATTATGATCATTTTAAGACATACCTAAAATCATAACATCTTGTAGATAGCAAATACCAAGTAGTAGGACGGAATTATTCGGTAAATAATGAGGTTGTGAGCACATTTTAGTTGTATTAATTGTGTTTTACGATTAGGTCTGCAAGTAACGATATAAGTATAACTCGGCATTTATGAAACTAACAATTGAAGTTTTTTGAAAGACAAAAAATGTACTTTGAATTATTCCTGCTCTATTGAAGCATGGTGGTCTTTGAAACGTCAAACATTGTCAGTAAAAATCATCTTGAAAATAAGCAGATCTAGAAAAAGAGCCATGAAATCCTTATTAAAAAATAAACCGCGGATTTTAAGGTACGAATTTAGCTTTTGAGACGGTCCTCTTCAGACACATTCATGGGTTCATGGGTCATTCTTGCATTCGACAGATGATGAAAATGTCAAGTTGCCGTTTATCAACCAACATTCCATTTGAAGTTCGTTGTTTTGCCGAATCACTATAAATGCAGGATAGCTTATTACTTACCAATACCTTGATTGTTTAAGGATTCCTCAAAGTTTGGAGAAAAGGATGGAATTGATGATGAGAAAATGTCAGAAAATTTGTCCAGTGATAGTAAGTATATGACTTTGAAGCATACGTGAATATTTTGTTCAACGGTGATGTCCAAACAAGTGAAAATTGTAAAAAGAAAAGGGGCGCGATGGTATCCGTTTAGTCAAAACCAAGCCCGAGTAGAGTTGTATGGTCATATGTTTAGTAACCGTAAACGAACAATTTTAGCATTACTTTTGCTTTATCACAGTATACTATGGTTTTTATACAGTAATTGGTCTATGTAATATGGTATACGACGCGTTAATGTTCAGGGTAACCATCTGCTAGAATTACATTATAGTTCATCTAAAAATATAAATATTCACAGGCGTTAGTTTCATTCATAGAAATAGATATTTGATCGAGAAAGAAATGTTTCTATAATATTCATAACAATTTCTGAAACTTATCATCATTTCTTGAATTTTGACATCCTACGTGTACTTCCCCAAAGAGATAAGCATAAAATATGACAAGCATAGAAATCAAGTCCCTTTCTAGGTTTGCGCTGTAGGATATTTCCCTTGAGTAAGTTCTGAGCCGTGATGGGTTAGGTAAGGGATGGTCGCGGGTTCGGATAAGGGATGTTTGTTTTTGTTTAATGTCCTATTAACAGCCAAGGTCATTTAAGGACGTTCGAGATTTTGGAGGCGGAGGAAACCCGGAGTACCCGGAGAAAAAACACCGGCCTACGGTCAGTACCCGGCAACTGCCCCACGTAGGTTTCGAACTGTGAGGGCTAGTGATAAAGTGTCGGGACACCTTAACCACTCGGCCACCGTGGCCCTCGGCTGAGGGAAGAGGCACTCTAATTGTCTACAATATATAGTCGTTTAAGTAGTCTAATTTGATAATAATCATCACCATGTTGTAGATATGACAGAGGAAGAGGCTATGAAACTTGCCAGAAGGCCGACCCCACAGGAGCTAAGTCGTCTGTCACGTCTAGTAGACGCGTCATCATGTGAACTGTTGTTTTGTGGACTAGGTCTTCCTTACCCAGACATCCATACCACGGTACGGGAGTCATCGCGGATGGCAGGAAGTACACTAGTCACCAAGCTGTTTTTTTTAAATGGACAAACGCCTACCCGAATCAGACGTTCAATCACATCAAACAGGCTATGACGGAAGTTGGCATGGCAACTGACCGCATCTTAGAGGCGGTAGAACCTGCGGAGGGAATTATAAGTGAAGGTAGGGAGATAATCAAAATACATTTTTTTTTTTTTTTAATTTTCTAGCTGTTAATAACAAAAGTAGATATATAGAAATGTTACCATCTATCTGTTGTGTTAGCAGATCAATAAAACTAGATTTTTCCATTTTATACGAACAGAGATTTAGGCCTCACAATCTAAATTGTATTTGTACTGTATAATTTCATGATACAATATATTATTTATTTCCTTATCATTTTGTGATATTGATCATTCAATCCTACTTCACCGCACAGTTTTTTGCAGATGTTGTTCGGACGATGCTTACACGATGTTTATTGCAGATTGTGTGATCAGCAACTGTTAAATATCTCATATATTTATGTATAATGTTTATTGTATGATGCATTTTTCGATCTGCTTTTCGAACTTCTTTAATCATATCAAATGATCATTTTTGCAGACATAGTCCCACATGACGTGTTAGCAAGACCTCCATCTGGTGATGAAATCAAGAAAATAGCCACTTTCATTGGCGATACATTCTTCAACCTGTTCCTTGAGCTGGGATTGTCACCTCCAGTCATAGAGCAGCATATGCTGTGTCAGTCCAGTAGCTTTCATCAAAAAATGAAAGACCTCCTCCAGTGTTGGATAGATAAATTCAAGTTGCAGGCAACCATAGGCAGGTTATTGTCTGCGATGAAACTTTGTCAGATGGACTGGTACACAGCAGTACAAATCTGGGCGAGTAACGATACTCGATGGATGCGTCCAGTAAAGGATACATGGTGTGTGGTTATTTAATTTCTGATGAACTGAGAGTGTCGTTGTTTGGTTTGGTTTTATTTTTTTAACGTCCTATCAACAGCTAAGGTCATTTAAGGACGGCCTCCCGTGCTTGCGATATATATGCCTGTGGTGAGTACGTATGTGCTTTGAGAGGCTGCGGTATGTTTGTGTTATGTCTCCTTGTGATAGGCCGGAACTTTTTCCGATTCATAGTGCTACCTCACAGAAGCATACTGCGGAAGACACCCAGCAGGGTACCCCATCCGGTCACATTATACTGACAACGGGCGAACCAATCGTTCTACTCCTAATATGCTGAGCGGTAAGCAGGAGCAGCAACTACCATTTTTAAAGACTCTGGTATGTCTCGGCTAGGGGACAGAGCCAAACGCCTTCCTCACAGGGGCGAACGCTCAGCTAAAGGCCAAAAGTGAAGCATTGTCAAAGGAGACATTAGGAAGAAGACAGTTGAGTAAGATAGAAGAGAAAAGATAAGATCCCAAATTTAGTCGCCTCTTACGATCATGCAATGGGGGCAGCAGGTACAATTCTTACGCCCTACCTGCAGGGAAGGGGTGTCGTTGTAGTTGTGTTGATGGGATAAATGTTGTAGTGCATATTCCTATCTATCAGAGAAAGTATGGGCAACCAGATTAGTAAATTAACGAAAACTGATCTCCTGATAACCAAGCCAACAGTCAACTTAGTCAACAGCTATATTCACCATTTTACCGAGAGTACTAACGAGTATAGGTTTAATATTTTTGTTTCATGCAGCAAAAATATTGTATCATATCATAATTACACAACCTCATAATTATGTTTCATGGTGGATTCTAGAGTGAATATAACTAATGACACGTTCCATCTTAACAAACAATTTCATTGATTTTGTTTCCCAATTTATATCTGGTACACAGTATCTGTACAATATGAGGTTATAATTTCTATCTTTACACCATACAGAATGTAGTACCATTACATGATAATCATTTACATCAAAAGGCACTGTCCTAAAATTACCAGTGTATTCGTCTACGAGAGGCAGTAGAGGACACACATTGCTTTGTAAGATGTTTTTATATCGTGGCTGTTTCTATCAATTTTAAAGAATTCAAATATTTCATTTTTTATTTTCTTTATCTATATGGAAGATGGAAGTTGCCAAGTGTTGTTAATATTGTCTTATTTCTTTTCAAAACATTCGAAACAAATTAGCTTTCAGTTTGGTGTTTAGCTCATGTAACCAGACGTTACTATCGACATCAACGATTAAAATTTAATGTGGTCGACAGATTTCAGCATCAAAATAGTCTTTATACTGATATTTTATACATTTTCAAATTGCTAAGTCTGTCATCTGCTTGTTTGGAATATTTCTTATTTCAAAATACGACAGCGGCTAATTTGACACATTATATCTAACCACGTTATTGAGTTGTCTATAGTATTTTTATGGTTGGTTAATTATCATTTCATTTTAATGCATTATTTTCATATCTATATGTGTACATCTTGGCTTAAAACACTAAATGCTGTAACGATGTATAGTCACAGATTTTAATAGCGCGAAAACTCAAACGTACAATGAAATGACAACATGATGATACAATCGGAATGACTTGGGATTCCAATATCCGGAAACAACCCGGGACCGGATCCAAATCTACTGTAAAAAGTCTATAATATGGCACTGATGGTACATAAAGAGATTAATGTGAGATTCATGAAATATTTCTGTATTGTTGTCGCATTTGTAGGTATCTGAAATCGTCAAAGGAACTATATAATGGAGTGACTTTCCTTCTAATTCATAACATGCACAATGTAAACTAGATTGCAGATAATTATAGCTTAGCTTTAATTTTATTATTAATATTTTTGCATTGTTACTATAATGGAGGTCATTGCATAACATCCGCTTTACCAAAAAGATAAGCAACCTGTTGTCATAACTTTGTAAAAGGTATTTTTATTAAAGAAAATATATCGTGTATTTTGTAGAAATCCTAAATATTTCTCTATTACAACCTGATGTCAGAATATTCGTACAATGGATATTCATATATTTATAAATGTAAGCATAGGTTAACTATCTTAATATCCATATTAGCTAACATTCTCTATTTTGTTTTATTCATACCAATTATTTCAAATTCATTATCTTAATTACTATGATATTTTCATCGAGTTATGGTATTGTAATACAAGAGCTGTTGGAGAACAGCATAGCTCGTCTCGCAAATGTTTGTCAATAAATACTTAAAATATATTAATTGGAATGGTTTCGCAAATTGCATTAATAATATTTATATTGTTTACTTGATCAGATTATGTTTTGTGAATTCATGCAATTTTCAAAACCATACCATTTTATATATATATAAATTATTTATTGACAAACATTCAGGAGACAAGCTATGCTGTTGTTAAATGAATATATTAAATACAAATGTAATTGCTTTTGGACATATTTCTTCAATTTTTTGACAAAATATTATCCTAAATGAGAGTTGTCTCCCTTGAAAAATGTGGACCAGCATAAATTGTCTATTGTGAGCATTTCGACATTGTTTTATTTTCAGTTTCACCCCAAGAAGGGATAGTGTAATTCCATAGGGACTCTTTAACCTAATATCAGCACCCTAGTACATCATAAAGTGACGTGTTAATAGCTTTCAACATTTGCACAAAATGTTTTAAAATGTGTTTATTCCCCCAAAAAATCTTTCAGTTTAACTCCGGCAAGGGATAGTTTAACCCCCACAGGGAACCTAATACCATGTATTACTATGGCTTTCAACACTCACAACATAAACTTAACACAAAGTCCAAAGATTTAAAAGCAAAAACAAAAAAAATACAGATTTAAAAAGAATTTTTTTTTTTTTTTTTTTTTAAGTTTTACTCCAAGAAGGGATTGTCTTACTCCATAGGGACTCTATTGCCAATTATCAGCACCCTAGTACAATTATAAAGTGATGTATTAATACCTTTCAACACTTGCACCAAAAACTTAACGCAGAAATATTCTAAGTCCAAAAATTTGAAAATTCTGGTTTTTTCCCAAAAAAATCTTTCGGTTTTACTCTGGCAGGGGATAGTTTAACCCCCAGAGGGACTCTATTGCCAATTATCAGCACCCTAGTACAATTATAAAGTGATGTATTAATACCTTTCAACACTTGCACCAAAAACTTAACGCAGAAATATTCTAAGTCCAAAAATTTGAACATTCTGGTTTTTTCCCAAAAAAATCTTTTAGTTTAACTCCGGCAGGGGATAGTTTAACCCCCACAGGGACCATATTACCATAAATTACTTTGCCTTTCAACACTTGCACCAAAAATGTAACATTTGGAAAACCAACGCCGACGCCGGACTGACGACATAAGCTCTCACTCTTCTTCGAAGAGACGAGCTAAAATACCATATTGAGATAGTCTATATCAATTACAAGTAATTTATGTTTGTTTTTGAGTGACAGAATTGATTATGAAAACAATAAACATATGCATGTAGCTTATCGGAATGTCTCCATTATTATTAACAGAAAAGCAAGACAACATAAAAAATAATTTTATTTCACTTTAAACCCCAACGGAGCTTGATAGTCTTAAAATGTGTCGAGATAGTACTAAAATTCTTTATAATAATTATGTAAAACATTGTGCATTGTTTGATAGAGAACGTGCAAATCATATTAATTGTAGAAGGAATAACAAACAAAAGGATCCGCTTAATCTATGTTTTGTTCTTACTGGTAAAGCTCCGTCAGAAAACGTGTTACATTGAAACTAGTCCTGATATACTTTTAGAAACAATGACTTTCAGTTCCGTGTTTTGCCTTATGCCAAGGTATTAACGATATAATTTATAAATGAGAATATATGGCAACGAGTGTGGTGATAGGTGGTGAGTTTAGTGGTGAGCATGTGGTAGCGAGTTTCCGAGGAATATAATTTTATTAATGTGTCATTTAAAAAAATACATCCACTTATTCAGCTTACATTCAATCTTAAATTTGTTTTGTTTTTAACTGCATATCTGCATTTTGCATTTACCGCTACATTGACCAATCACATACTTCATCTTGACCAGTAACGCCACCTGTCGCGTCATATCCGGGGCCGAAAAAGCGGGTGTTGGGTTTGGGTTTGGGTCCCCCGTCCTCTGTAAATGTCTTTCGAGTACCCGTTTGCTCGTATTTGCAATTAAACCTATACAATAACATAATGTAAGTAGCCAAAACTTGAAACCTTAATTTGATGTAAATTTCACATCGTTTGAACGTTAGGTGGGCGATTGAGTGGATGGTACCACCAGTAATAACATACAGTAAACTATTTAGTTGTGCGAGACCTGCAGTGTCTTCCGTCGGCAATCTCAAAGGCACAAAGGCATACAAGATTTTAAGCACCTTTCAGCAAAATATCACTTGGTGTAAATAATCACAATTTTGCTTGTGAATTATGCTATCCTCATATTTTGTAATTACACTGATATCTTTGCATTGGATTATAAAATCATTTGTATTGTTCAATGGATACGAATTAACAAAATGATTTAGTCGCGTTGATAATACCGCGTAAACTACAGTTTTCATCTACAAAATGTAACATCAGTTCTGTCATCGAAACTGATCAACCACACATTATTTATTCTAATATTTATCATCATCACTACACGAATCTATGTCATCGCCGGTGTCGTTACTATTGTCATCGCTGTTTTCATCATCACTATTATCTTTGTTCTCCATTTCCATCTCCTGTAATCGTCGTGTCAAGTACAGCTCATCCGTGTCGTTAATGACGTGTGGCTGAGGGAGAAAACACATAATCAATATTCATTTCCTACCACAACTGATAAGGTTCATAAAATATAAAGTATATAATATCAGTTCACACATTGATCTAATCAATGTCATTTAAACCACTTCCTCGCGATATATAAATATATAATTTAATTTTGTATGAAACACGCATTTTCATTGGCTGAAATAATTTTATTTTTTTATTACCTCCATAACAAAATTTTTGACGTTACAAAATGTAACGTCATTTTGATTGGCTGATGACGTTGCGTAATAATTTATCACAGAAAAGAGTTCGCCAAAGAAAGTGAAATATCTTGGTGTGTATAAGACGAAATTAAATTAAAAGAATTAACATTGATTATTTTTTCTGTTATACAGTCATAACATAAAAAAAACCTGGAGTGTACTCTCTTCATAAACCGCTTCGCGGTTTATTTAGAGTACACTCCAGTTTTTTCTGTTATGACTGTATAACAGAAAAAATAATTGATGTTAATCCTTAAATAATATAACTTTTTGAGAATGGTCAAATTATACTATTAGATTGCAAAATGTGAACATTTTCGAAGTCCATACAAGATACAAACTATATAATCCAGCCACTACAATATTACGTCAAGACAGTGAGATATGAGGAGCCAAACACCACCCGATTGGTGTGATAAATCCACATTGTTCGCTCTGTTGGCATTGACTACGTCCATTACTTACATCTCGACGTGTGTGATACAGTCCTCCTTCCTCTAAAATGCTGGATTTTACCGTCTCCAGGACAGTGTTCAGTCTCGATATCCCGGCCTGCCAGTCCAGTGTGGTAGTGGACACGACAAAGAGTGGTGGGGCTATCAGATTTATCTGGTAAATAAAGAAGTTGTCAAACGCTCACAGAATGACAGTAATAACATCAGGTACGATATCATAATGTTCCATAGGTAATAACATCAGGTACGATATCATAATGTTACACAGGTAATAACATCAGGTACGATATCATAATGTTACACAGGTAATATAATCAGGTCCGATATCATAATGTTACATAGGTAATAATATCAGGTACGATATCATAATGTTACATAGGTAATAACATCAGGTACGATATCATAATGTTACATAGGTAATAACATCAGGTACGATATCATAATGTTACATAGGTAATATCATCAGGTACGATATCATAATGTTACATAGGTAATAACATCAGGTACGATATCATAATGTTACATAGGTAATATAATCAGGTCCGATATCATAATGTTACATAGGTAATAACATCAGGTACGATATCATAATGTTACATAGGTAATAACATCAGGTACGATATCATAATGTTACATAGGTAATATCATCAGGTACGATATCATAATGTTACACACAGGTAATAATATCAGGTACGATATCATAATGTTACACAGGTTATATCATCAGGTACGATATCATAATGTTACATAGGTAATATAATCAGGTACGGTATCATAATGTTACACAGGTAATATCATCAGGTACGATAACATAATGTTACACAGGTAATACCATCAGGTACGATATCATAATGTTACACAGGTAATATCATAACGTACGATATCATAATGTTATACAGGTAATAACATCAGGTACGATATCATAATGTTACACAGGTAATATCAGCAGGTACGATATCATAATGTTATACACAGGTAATAATATCAGGTACGATATCATAATGTTACACACAGGTTATATCATCTGGTACGATATCATAATGTTACACAGGTAATATCAGCAGGTACGATATCATAATGTTACACAGGTAATATCAGCAGGTACGATATCATAATGTTACACACTGGTAATATCATCAGGTACGATGTCGTATCATGTTACAGACATTAGCATTAAGCGCCATTCGGGACTTTAACTTATGACATAGTTCTGTATTCAAGTTACCTTTATAGGCAGGGCATCCGTTGTCAGCGCCAGTCCCTTCTTCAACGCCCGCTTTACAGCATCAACCCCTTCGTATTGTACACACGCTACCTCAATATCTGTAGCACAACGGCAATTATAAAAATCATTTATAAATAACTACCAAACAAATATTTTGTAATATTCAGCATTCTCTCTTGATTTACCGGTAGTGTATTTTAATGTTTTTTTTCAATAATGCTAATAAGTCTTGGCTTTACAAGAAAATAATAAAACGTTAAAAAGTTAAGGTAATAAATGTTGATTTGTCACCAAAGCAATTATGCGGTATTAACACATTTTTCAATAATAATTTGGGTTTCTATTCGATATTGGTCAGTAATATCTACCTGCTCTGACTTTGACTAGTTTAGGTGACAGTTTCTGTTTGATATTGGTCAGCAATGTGTCCTTTGTGTTGGTGTCGATGCCACACTCGTCCAACAAATCAGGGTTGCTATAGAAGGAAAAAGCAAAATAGTATATTGATGTATGTGTACCATGGCATGAATATCACTTGGTCCTAATTTGTCTACGCATTTATACCATGTATCACATGTTATATTTCTGGTATATTTCTGTCGCGTTGGTTACTTTCATACATAGATATGCTTCAACCTCATTATTTGTCCTTAAATGGGTCGTCTGTCTACTTACCCCACTGAACACCTAAATGCATCATACGATGCTCCCTGTTTCTTGTATTTTCTGTCAAAATACCACGCTGTACGAGAATAGAGATTCTCTAGCTGTTGGTCTGTGTCGTACCCAAGGACAGACGCGACGTGACACAAAATGCTGTTGACCTGGAATATTCAATTGCGATAATGGGCCTGCCTTCAAACTTTTATTCCTATATTTTTCCATGTTTTATTTCATTTAGAAAAGAGTCAGTAGGACCTTGCTAGACTGTGCGATTTATGTGACATTAACTTGACTTGGACTGGCATGGCGGATGACCTTGATAAAGCAGGAGACGCTTTCTCTTCTGTACCATCTGGTCTTATTTTTTTAGTGAATACACTTCAACACGAATTGTTTCTCTTTATGTTATATTTGTGTGATATCAATAATGAACACCTTTTACATTTCGAGGTCAAAATAGAATAAGTGTATACGTATATAAAAGTCAAATCTGGTCAAAGACATGCTCTTGTTGTGTTTTATCGTTTGTTCGCTGCTGAATCTTACCACAAAGTTACTCTACAGAAAAAGCTGGATATTAGTTTGTAAAATTCAACAACATTTTCCTATAAAGATGAACCTTAGATGACTCTATAAATAGCACATGGAATTTTATGCAAGAAAACAAATGAACCTAAAAGCCATTTAATGCTCATACGTTCAGGGTTTTTTATTTGATTTATTATTTTTTTTACTTTATTTTTATTTTTATTTATTTATTTATTTATTTATTTATTTTTTGTTAATTGAGACTCACAGTTTTGGCTCTGGAGTATTTCTCTTCACATGTGTCTGCATCCTCCTTCAACACTCGCCTTTTCGATAGGTCTATGTAGCCTGAAAAGATTGAACACAAAAATTATTAATCAGCCATATAGTGATGTACTAGCAATAAAAACGAGCGATTAGATAAGACATGTGTACCTTTTAATACAGTCTGAAAACTTAAATCACATGATTACCCAATGACACACAACATATTTTCAAATTGAGAGGTAGATACTGCAGCGCCACAAATGAATTAAAATGGTCAAACAAGAATGAACGAGGAATTACAAAAAAGGCATTAACAAAAGGACAAAAAGAAAATGAAAAAAGACAATTATACAAAACAATGGAAACTATTGTAGTCTAGATCAATGATAACAGAAAAACGAGGTACAATATCTGCTTGCATGGTTTGAAATATCCCCAATAGTATTATAACTTTCACGTCATTTCCACAAATTCATACATTCCTTTCCCAGCTGTCGTGCCTTCCTATCCATCTGATTCTTCGTTACGACATGACATTTCAGGTTGATATAATAGAACACATGTGACAAGGAGTTGGACAGAAGGTAAGAGTTGGACAGAAGGCAAGACTTGGACAGAAGGTAAGAGTTGGACAGAAGGCAAGACTTGGACAGAAGGTAAGAGTTGGACAGAAGGTAAGACTTGGACAGAAGGTAAGAGTTGGACAGAAGGCAAGACTTGGACAGAAGGTAAGAGTTGGACAGAAGGTAAGACTTGGACAGAAGGTAAGAGTTGGACAGAAGGCAAGACTTGGACAGAAGGTAAGAGTTGGACAGAAGGTAAGAGTTGGACAGAAGGTAAGACTTGGACAGAAGGTAAGAGTTGGACAGAAGGTAAGACTTGGACAGAAGGTAAGAGTTGGACAGAAGGCAAGACTTGGACAGAAGGTAAGAGTTGGACAGAAGGTAAGAGTTGGACAGAAGGTAAGACTTGGACAGAAAGTAAGACTTGGACAGAAGGTAAGACGTGGACAGAAGGTAAGACTTGGACAGAAGGTAAGACTTGGACAGAAGGTAAGATGTCGACAGAAGCCCAAATCAACGTTGCTCAGTTGACGTTGGCGCGGGATGAGGAGGGTCAATACCCTAGTCAATTCAATACATAAACGAACCCATGCAACCACTGCAGCTCATTGGGACATACACGATATTGATGGGCCCAGGAAGTTATTGATTTTGAGAGAGGTACTCTTGAATCAACTTGAAATTTAACGGACGACAGTGTGGTTTCATATCTTTCAATTGCACCGTTATTCCATTCTATGACATCTTTGTTTTATTTCCTGTATTAAACCGGAAGATTTCTAATTATTTTTCTTTTTACTGGATAGATTACCGATATGATTGGGTTTCCAAAAGTGGGAAGACGAAACAGACCGTCGATACAGACATACCCTTTTCCTGGTCGACTCTCATGACGAGGGCATACTCCGGTCGGCCAACCCGAACCAGTTTGTTGACAGAGCGGATCCGTCGACGTGTGAGCTCACTCAATAGGATCATACCCTCGATATTGTCGTATTCAAGGAGCTGGACGTCCACAACAACCTCTCCCACGGAGTGAACGCATACCTTCACGATATCGTTCTGCTCCGGGAATCGATCCTCGTAAAATCTGCAGTGTAGCCCCATAGATAGCTTTTCTTGTCTCCCAATGTAGACAATTCTTGATGATAATTTAAATATCCTAAAGAAAACAAGCGGAGCTTATCAATTAGACAATTTTAAAAGGCTTGATCAAACAAACCGACGTATGCCTAATTCGGTTACAAATAAGGATAAACAGTTTTTGCATTTTCTTACTTCTCGGATAAATAAAGACTATTATAGTCTTTTCGCCCCACCAATCATTTCTTTTCCCAGCTACAAAAAAAAATGGAGTAAAATTGTATTAAGTAGCTGTTGAACAATTTTGCCTCGAAATAATGGCGGATTAGACGGGAAAATAATGAAGATTAACGTCGCTAAATTCACTTAAACTTCTTAATTATATGGCAAAAGATTATACATAAAATATACCAATGTCAATAGCATCATGGACTATGAATTTAACATATATGAAAATGCATCACACAGTTATGTCGTCATTCAAGACTTGTCAGTGTTGCTAGGGACCAAATTTAGAATTCCAGACGACAAGAAATTTTAAAATGCCAATAATTGTTGAAGTATAGTCAGGAATATAACATAACAAAATGACACATTCTAAAGATCATAATTCGACAAGGGCAAAATGAATTAATTCCTATTGGATCATAGACTAGTCTTTTTTAAGATACTTCCAATGCGCCTGATGTCAAAATTTATTTATTCTATTTTTATTTTTAGATTATAAGAAAAACAAAATCACCAATGCGATAGTTTATGATATTAAATTATACCTCAATAATGTTGTTAATAATTCCAAAAGAAACATTTAAGCACTGATGTCAATTTTTTTTAGTTTCATCGGGGTATGAAACAAATTTTGTTTGCAAACTGTATGAATCCGCGTAGCGGATTCTTACAGAAGTTTGCAAACAAAATGTGTATCATACCCCGATGAAACTAAAAAATAATTGACATCAACGCTTATAATTAATTTTTGAAAATGATTTTCTAATTTAAAACATGTTTTATGTACAATTTTACTGGTTTTAAATGGGATTCTTTTTCTCAAATCAATACGCAACGTCAATTGTCGTATTGTGACGTCACATTTTTCGCGCCATTCTCGGAATTTCTTTCATAGAAGAATGAAAAGAATTTTTCGACCGATGACATTTGAGTATTTACCATGAAAACAAAGAAAAATTAATTATAGAAGAATGAAAAGAATTTTTCGACCAATCGCATTTGAGTATTTAACATGAAAACAAAGAAAAATTAATTATTTGCTTCCTATATGAAATGATGCAAAAACATCCGAAATCAACTTATTCAAGAAAGTGTAATATGTATGAAAAACATAGTCAAACTACATATAAATAGACTTGTATGTCCACTATCTCATAGTCACACCTAACAAAAATGGCTACTTTACGTAAATCTGATGCAATACGTCACAGTTAGAGATAACTTGTTTTCCGGGTAGATCATTATATTATAATAGCTATTCACACAAAGCCTTGTGACAGAACGAAACCTGATGTAATAAAATAATAACCATACTGGTGATCAATATGTGGATATATCAAACTATCCGACTGGTACGTCATAATGTTGAGTATAAGATATTATAACTGCCAGCACATTTCACTATTGTGAACTGAATTTCATCAGCTATGTTTCCGCAAAACTTCAAAACCTAAAATAAAACTTCCCCCTATTGTTCGACACAATATCACCCCGCGCTGCTGTTTTGTAATTACAGACATGCCATTTACGCTACAGATAAGATGTTTGTGATTTACACCCTATAAATGTATTTTTTTTTAATGACTGCTTAAGAAGATACTTGAATTATAATATTGCTACCTATCAAAACCATACGAGTAACTTCTGTGAACACTCAAAATAAAATTGTTAATGGAACATTTACTTATTATAAAAGGGAAAGGATTTGTCAGTCTATAAAACAATTCCAAAGGAAACTGTAGAGTTAATTGTCTTTCGGAGAAGAAGGAATTTATGTTGTAGATTTTTTTATGAGACTTTACAGCCAAACGTGTTTCAGGGAAGGGGGGGTTTGAGTTGTAAAATGTTTTAGGAGTCTTTTCAGCCAACAGTCTCTTGGGGAAGGGGGGAATTTATGTTGTAAAATATTTTAGGAGACTTTTCAGCCAAGTCTTTCGAGGAAGGGGGAAAGTCTGTTGTAGATTTTTTAGGAGACTTTACAGCTAACTGTCTTCCGAGAAGAAGGAATTTCTGTTGTATAATGTTTTAAGACACTTGACAGCTAACTGTCTTTCGGAGAGGAGTGAGTTTATGTTGTAGATTTTTTAGGAGACTTTACAGCTATCTGTCTTTCGGAGAAGAGGGATTTGAGTGGGGTTGGGGGTAGGTGGTGGTGGGGGTTAACTGATAGAGTGTTTGTGGTTCAATGTCCTAACAAAGGGTAAGGACACGTGATTATCTGAACTAGCATTCGTGTTTGGTTTGGTTTATTTTGTTTAACGTCCTATTAACAGCTAAGGTCATTTAAGGACGGCCTCCCGTGCGTGCGACATGAATGCGTGTGGTGCATTCGTGTATCAGGTTGGTTACTTATTAAAGATAAGAGTGGGCGTTATCCTAAAAGTTATTTTCCAAGAAAAATCACAAAAATCATTCCTGTAAAACCATATATTTTAGATTAATAGTGAATTTAACACGAAATTAACGAAAATAAAACCATCACAAAATTAAATGATTTTATAGTAGTGGAAAAGACCTTAATAGGTGTCATGTCAGTGTTCAACGAAATAGTATCTCTATTTTCTGATATAAAGACAGCATTCTCAGATCAACAAGCTACATCATTGATAATAATGATTTCATAAGAACAAAAAGTTGCATCAGAAATCATATTTGAAATATCAGACTTGTCCTTTAATGAATAAATTAGCGACAATCTACGTGAAAGCGAGTCTAAATTTCCCCCAAAAACCGATCTGGATATCAACACTCGACGAAAATGCACAAATCTGTGTGTGTTTTTATGACATTTTCTCAGATAGATAAGTTTAAACGTCAAAATTACCTGTAAGTTTAGGGGATCTCTTTGTCCCAGACACAGCTGTACAATAGTCCAAAAGCAGCTTCATAATCCGGTCAGATTGGTGTTATTTTGTCGTATTGGTTTTTACAGTGTAATGTAGGAACTCTAGACATTTACCTGGTATATATAGGACAGGTATTCTATAAATAAACATATCTGATGTAAAACAGCGTATTGTGTCGTCACGTGCTAGTGACGGACATTGCTATCAATAGATACTTCAATAACGAGAGTTCATTGGACAAATCGACATTAATTTGTGTTTCTCGCCTGCTTTTCATTCCTAGTTATTGTACATTTATTACATCCTTTTCCGCTGGTAACATGGTTAAACAATATAAAAAAAAGAAATTTCGTTATTTTTTTTTTATAATGTACACTTATCATATATCGTTCAAAGACGCAATCTGCTCTCGATTACGGAATGATAAAACAATTTGGAAAATATGAACAAATCGTAGAAAATCGCCAACAATAATTAAAAAATATCTGAAAGCAAATATAGACATTTCATTGTATCATGTGATAATAAAGAGAATATTTTACGTTTCGTGTTCTAGTCTACGCTAACCCTTTCTTGGTCACGTTGTTGACGCGACCATGTTGTCTCTCATTTTGTTTTAATGTTTTCATCCTATCTTATGTCATTCAGTACGAATTCTACTTTTGTTAATACATCTAGTCCGTCCTCAAGAATACGTTTACAGATGCCATCATGTTCGTCCACGCGCGTGATGCTGTTTATGGATTCCTTTCAGGGCACGTTTCCTACACCGTTTCAGACAATCTTCAATGATTTCAAGAATTGAGTTACAAGAGACGAAACTCTAATTAAAATTAGACTTGCAATTTCCACTCCTCTACGATACACTGCAATACATTGAAGTGTATAGAAGAGTATTGCAGAGGAGCGGAAATTACAAGTATAATTTTAATTAGATTGAGACGAAACTGAACTAAACCTCGTCATACATCTTTTCCGTCTTTGTAGAACTCGTCAATGGGCCTATAGTGTTCCTCTCTGTCCGTCTGTGTAAGTAAGTAACATCAAAGATTGTCAGCGCTCTAGCGTTCCTCGATGGATTTTGATCAAACAGTTTCAAATTACCATAACATCCCAGCCAAGTTCCGGTTTCACGATTGTTGGGTCAAGGTTACTTGTAGAAAATCCTTGTCGTTCAAGGTCAAGGTTACCATTAATATCTGTGTAGAAAATTCTTAAGAGCAATTTTAGGTTTCATTCCAGGAAAGGATTTTGATCGAACTCCCACAATTCATTAGTCAAAATACTAGCATTACAATTTCTTGTATTATTTATTGCATGAAAACCAGTTGCAAGCTAATTGTTTACTTCATTTTCCCAATTCACCCATTACAGTGTAATTGCGAGGGGATGGGTGCTAAAAGGGGGACATGTATTGCTTTAACAATATATAGTATGCTTTTTGGTATTTTAACTTATTTAACTGGTATCAACACAATAAGGTCATAAAAGAACAGTGCTCATACTTAATACAGTGAATAGCAATTAGAATAAAGTCGATCGAGCTCAACACGAAGCTACATATAGTATTTTGTAAAGTAAATCTGAAGTAACCAAGATCCTTTTTTATACCAATATAAGTATGTATCGCCAGAGACTGATATACTAAAATATAGGTCTCTGGTATCGCCTGGTCTTAAATTACCAATAATATCGTTTTTGAACCATGCCTTTACTAAAACTGCAAAAATTTGACCAATGTGTAAAGGGAGCTTACAGGTTTTGCATGATTTTTCGGCATAGCCGTCTAATTTTGTTTTGGCCCCGGATATGACGCGACAGGTGGCGTTACTGGTCAAGATGAAGTGGTCAATGCAAAATGCAGATATGCAGTTAAAAACGAAAAAGCTAAATAAGTGGATGTATCCTTTCAAATGACACATTAATAAAATTATATTCCTGATTCAAATGCAGTTTTATTATCACCAAAAATGATTCAAACTGATCTAATTTTGTTATCCGTGCTGAAACGCATTAGTTCGTTGATTTATTTCACCAGCAGTATTACATTATAACCATCAGCATTAAAACTATGCCGTTTATCTTTTTTAAAGATACATGTATTTCTTGTTATTCTTGTGTTAATCTGGCATCATCACAATAAGTTCAGTACTTATACCTAGTACATTGAATGGGTTAGGAATCAGAATAAAATGGAAGTGGATGTATCGATTGACTATAACAGTTACATGTAATATTACGTAAATTTGTAGTAACCAAACCAAACCAAACTACCTTAGTCTAGCTGACCTACCTGTGTCTGTGTTTATCTTATCGTATCACATACTGAAAGGCTATTTCAAAAACAGTCTCGTTTGTCCAATTTTCAAGGAAAAGACAAAATTGCCAAAAATAGAAATTTTGAAAATAAAGAATTCAATTTACCAGGATATTATTTGCATCAAACTTTTGTTGAAATTACAAAAATTTGACCAATAGATTTTTTTAACAGCACCCTGTACTCCACAATAAATCTTCAATGTTTAAACAATCAACAAAACAATTCATACTTTTTATTTTTATTATGATATCATGTACATATACAAAAACATACAACTGATATCAGTGTGGAATAACTTAATCCATAATGGTTGATGACGAGATTACCTTAAGATACAAAAGTAGCATCCATAATTCAGTCTTCAAGAACGACAAACTGACCCATTCATCCAGAAAAATGTCTATCAGCACTTTTATGTAGAAAGAAGAACATTGCTGCTATCTATCAAATGTTTAATACATCATTTTTTGAAGATGTAAAAATGTTTAGTTTAAATCTGAAGATTTCACATTGTACATTGTAATCATTTTTTACTACAACCAACTAAACTAACACCAATTAAGTGTTTTATGTTTCATCCCAATGAGGTTCTTTAATCCAAATATGAGGCATCGACACCAGCTATGAATACATGCTGATGAATCTAGACTTCTGGTTACAGCTGCTCCATTTGCCATCGACAGAGGCGACTCATGTAATTAGCACTAAAGAGGCAGAAGCTTCTTAAAACACTGGCTCATCTCAATATAACGAACCAAGAAACCTTCCCACAACTGATCCTGCAATCTTCGTCCTGCTAACCTTCTCCATAATTATTTTAACGAGGAACTATTGCCGTAGCCTCAGTAATGTTTGTAATCTTCCATACTGATTCTGGATTTACTAATCTGAACATTTATCCTGTCCTGATTTTCAGCCATAAAGTATCATCACTCATTTTTTCCTGCTAATCATTCGTCAGCTTCCTCTGCTTTTGTTTCACCACCCTCCTCCTCTAAGTCATCGGCTACACCCATCCCTTCATCCTCCTCCTCACTATCCTCATCTCCGCTAACCTCCCGATTTTCATCCTCCAGCTGCTGTAGTTTCTTGGCCAACTCTTGATCGTCCATGTCCGACACCACACGAGGCTTAAGAAAGACATAAACGTCATGTTTTAATCATATTGAAAACCAGAATTAAACTAACTACTTTAAAAGCTTATACTGAAAATCTGTGAACCTGATTCATGGAGTTTCCTTTCAACATTCATGTGTAAAATTCTGTTTTCACAAAATGGTGAAAAAAATACTTCTACAGAGTTCTGGTGGGTAACGAAACAGTTAAATGGTGGTAAAGTACAAGGTAGCAACATTAATTTATCGAATGGCAAATTATTCTAGCAAAGTGCCCTTCCAGCCATGTTGTGTGTGTAACATGTAGAATGGATTAGGCCTAAAAAAAATATTATTAAAAATCTGTGATTTCCTCTAACCCTACATACCCTATATTTTTGCGTCTACCCGGAAGTTTTTTCCATCATTTTCAAGGAAGGACTATTAAAGTCAAGATTCCTTGTCTACATAACCTTAGTAAAAACTATTTTAAAACAAAAACATTTCCCTACCTATCTACCCTATTATTTTCTGGCATGTTAGTTGAAAAACACATTATTTTTGTAGGTCTTAGGGAAGGGCGACAACTCTGTCACACATTGTAATATCGTAAGCATTGGCTGTTTTTGTAAATAGAGGCCTAAAAGGTTGGCGGAATGTGATTTGAACATCGCAAAAGTTGATGAACCAGTCTGTCTGCATAAACAAACTGGCCCCAGGGTATATTTTTCATGATCAGCAAAGTCAAAGCATGCAACCATAACACATGGTATAGAATAATTAAACATTTAAAGAAATTACCTGTTTCTGGACGTTAAATACACCTCCAGCCTCCTCTATGTTCTTTTTGATGGCGTCTAAAGCCTTGTTTAACATGGCTAGGCCGTCTGACCTTTCTAACGTCTGTGTTGTCATTACATACAAAGGTGGGGCAATCAAATTTATCTGAAATTCAAAATCATTCCATTGAATCTCCATTTCAGAATTAAACTTGATTCAAATATCAATTTGGTATCATGGCACATCTACAGCATAGTACGTCAAACTTGTATTTTGTTAGCTATCAGACACTTGTACGAATCATTTAGACTGCATATGATGTTAAACTTGAACTGCTCCCTGAATACAAATCCTTTGATAGCTAAACACTAAACATCATCCCTACTCCCTCATAAGCATCAGACAAAGGATGACAATTGCAAGTTATCCAATAATGTTGCCCAAAAATATTTCACTAAATAAATATTTTCTATTCAGATGTAACATTTTTTCTGTAATTTCTGTAAATTTATTTGAACATATCACATTTTCTTCTGTAATTTCTGTAAACTTATTTGAATATATCACATTTTTTTCTGTAATTTCTGTAAACTTATTTGAATATAAGAACAAATGCAAAAATAGTTGTATCAACTTATATTGAATGGAAGTGTGCGAGGGGTTTTCCGTGGGAGAAAACCAGAATACCCTGAGCCCAAATGGTGACCCCTAAACGTTTTCTTAATTTTTTTAGGTATACAAAGCAGATTAATCGACAGAAGTTGATACATTAAAAGATAAAATGATCTTTAGATAAGAATAACCTTTATAGGCATGGCCTCTGTCGTCAGTTCGAGACCCTTCTTCAACGCTCTCTTGACAGCGTCAACTCCCTCATAGTTTGTACAAGCTACTTCTAAATCTAAAACAAAGACAAAATCTCAATTGATTTATAAAATGTTACAATCTTAACCTGTTCAATAAGCTTTCATGTGTGAATATATTATATGATTCACTCTAGGTCTATCAGAAAGTATTTTTCAAGTACTTGCAGATTTTCTTCATGCACTTTTCATGCACTTTTCAAGCATTTTATCCCACTTTTGTCCCAAATATAATTTAGAGGATTCAAACCAAATCTAGTACAAATGCTCTCTAGACAAATAGGCAGAGTAGCATTTAAAATCCAAAGCTAATTTCCTCCTTTTGAACCTCACCCCACTGGCCCAAACAGTGGAAACAACTTTATTTAAGAAATGATTGACAGGCCAGATGAGAGACTAAATGTGTTCATCCATACTGAAGGAAATAAAAATAAAATCTTTATAACTAAGTGTTAACGATGGCAAAACGCGATATCTATAGCACGGTCAGATAATTAAATACAATACAAACCTGCTCGTATCTTGACCGCCTGTGGAGTTAATCTCCGTCTGATATTCTCCAGTAAAACATCTTTTGTTTCACTGTCAATGTCACACTCGTCCAATATTTCTGGATTTCTGAAAAAAGGTCAGAACAATTATTCATTCATCACATCAACATGAATCATCTGAACAAAATATAACTGCAGGATAGGTTTTAATCATATTTTAGTTTTAATTATAGATTTTGATTAAGGACTACACTTGTTGGATAATTTTAATCAGTCAGTAACTCTAAGCTAATCCCATAATTAGCATAAATGGAGGAATTGGTCGATTTGTGGAATGAGGATTAAAAATCAATAGTGTTTAAGTACTTTTTCTGTTTCTGCACTAGTCCAGTAAGTCTACAGTAACATGTTTTTCAACAGCGAATATGCCAGCGACCGGGGATCTGAAAGTCCAGACCACAACGATGTGTGGTCTTATATGATAAAATTTGCGAGAAATGCATATATGTAATACCTAGCAAATTCTAGTCATTTGCTTCTTTTTGTCTGTACAACGCATCACATTCATGATCATTCAAAGATGAAGTCAAATATAGAAATACATGTCTTCCCATGGTTGTCACAGGACTAGCTGTAGCCTAAGCTCCGCCTACGTAATTGTCAATCAAGATATTGCTCAGACATCTGACTGAAAAACTAATACCGGTACACCTTCTGTTGTGGACAACTGACAAATCAATACATCAAAGCTGATCAGCGACCTGACTACCTTTTAAGCTGCTGATATTATCAACGGCCTGATGTCTGTCGCTGTATTGTCAATTTTTACAACACTTCGTTTTAATCACCCAGATTTTATTTAACTCACGTTACAGCATGTTTGAATGCCTCATATGATGATCCTGGCTTTTTGTATTTGTCATCAAAGTACCAGGCTGTTTTTTTGTATAGCTCCTCTAACTGTTCTTCAGTTCCGTACTCTAGTAACTCACCCACATGTCGAAGAATGCTGTTTACCTGCAAAGCATGTATGATAAGTGATTAATGAAGATTCCAAAATTCTCCACATTAAGATTTGTGAATGCTAGGTTTACTCTAAACTACATCAAAATTAGCACAACAATTAATTAATTCAAATAGCAATGTTTTAAACCGTGTGGGAAAAAAGGCCTAATCAAAGTATATGAGTTGAAAAATTAATGTAGAATATTTAAAATGAGATATACAACATATAGATATACACATAACCAGACATTTTACTTACTGCCTTTGCCTTTGCAAATTTTTCTTCACATTTAGCAACTTCTTCTTGAGAAACTCTTCTCTTGGACAAATCAATATAACCTGAGGACAGAGATGATAATGCTATTTGTAACTGTGAATAGAGGTCAAAGGTTGTTTACACATTTAAAACTGTGGGCAGAGATCAAAGGTTGTTTATATATCTAAAACTGTGGACAGACCCCACAAGTTGTTTATATATCTAAAACTGTGGATAATGACCACAGGTTGTTTACACATCTAAAACTGTGGACAGAGATCACAAGTTGTTTATATATCTAAAACTGTGGACAGAGACCAAAGGTTGTTTACACATCTAAAACTGTGGACAGAGACCAAAGGTTGTTTACATGTCTAAAACTGTGGACAGAGACCACAGGTTGTTTACACATCTAAAACTGTGGACAGAGACCACAGGTTGTTTACATGTCTAAAACTGTGGACAGAGATCACAGGTTGTTTACACATCTAAAACTGTGGATAGTGACCACAGGTTGTTTACATATCTAAAACTGTGGACAGAGATCACAGGTTGTTTACATATCTAAAACTGTGGACAGAGACCACAGGTTGTTTACACATCTAAAACTGTGGATAGTGACCACAGGTTGTTTACATATCTAAAACTGTGGACAGAGACCACAGGTTGTTTATATATCTAAAACTGTGGACAGAGACCACAGGTTGTTTACATGTCTAAAACTGTGGACAGAGCTAGATCACAGGTTGTTTACACGTCTAAAACTGTGGATAGTGACCATAAGTTGTTTATATATCTAAAACTGTGGACAGAGACCACAGGTTGTTTATACATGTATATCTAAAACTGTAGATAGTGACCACAGGTTGTTTACATGTCTAAAACTGTGGACAGAGACCACAAGTTGTTTATATATCTAAAACTGTGGACAGAGACCACAGGTTGTTTATATATCTAAAACTGTAGATAGTGACCACAGGTTGTTTACACATCTAAAACTGTGGACAGAGATCACAGGTTGTTTACACATCTAAAACTGTGGACAGAGATCACAGGTTGTTTACATGTCTAAAACTGTGGATAGTGACCACAGGTTGTTTACACATCTAAAACTGTGGACAGAGATCACAGGTTGTTTACACATCTAAAACTGTAGATAGTGACCACAGGTTGTTTATACATCTAAAACTGTGGACAGAGATCACAGGTTTTTTACACATCTAAAACTGTGGACAGAGACCACAGGTTGTTTACATGTCTAAAACTGTGGACAGAGACCATGCACAGGTTGTTTATATATCTAAAACTGTGGACAGGATCTGATGAGTATATTTGTGAGATTTAGAGAATTAGTAAGCTGTATACCTTTGTCTTTATCCACTCTGATCACAACAACACATTCACTTCGCCCGACACGTATAAGTTTGTTGATGGACCGGATACGTCTTCTGGACAGTTCACTGAGCAAAATCATGCCCTCAATGTTGTTATATTCCAGTAGATGTACATAAGCTCCCATTTCTGCGATGGATTGGACATTGACCATTACAACATCCTCCATCTCAGGGTACTTGTTAGCATAAAAACGACAAGTCAACACCATTTTGACTGTCTGTATATGTGTTGATTCTAAAAGTCACAAAACTGAAAAAGAAAAATCATCAGATTGAAGGTAATTCTTTTTTACTTTCATTACTCTCGTAATTAACAACTTCGCTAGGGAAAGGCGTTCAAAACGATGAGTATCGTCACTCACAGAATATCTGGAAATAGTTAAATTATCATTGTTTTTAGCAATAAAGTTGAAACGGGCTCATATAATATGTCATCTCCCAAAATCAAGATTGCTTCAAGTGACTCAGAAGCAGGAATTCCCAATCTGTTAAAAGTCTGTACACTAAATTCTGCATATTTCTGTTGTTCTGTATATATGGAATAAACGTATACATAATACATATACATAACACCAATACACCCCTAGTAAAAGCTATAGGAGATTGAGAGGCTTCCTTGGAGCTAAAGAATCTGGGTTGTGATCGTCTTCAGGGGCGAAGACTTTGTGAAGGAGGGAATAGTGTAAAAGTAGAGAGTATAAGTTTACTAGCTCAGACTAATGGGAATTTCACTTTAGCCTAGTGGTAGGATGTTTGCCTTGAGAGCAAAAGGTCACAGCAAAGGTAGGGTCTTTTTCATTACTCCTTTTTTTACAGATTTGAGTGGAATTGTAGTGGAACTGGACAGGGATGAACGCCGGTCACCAGGTGGCTCAATTGGTAGAGCATCTTGCTAGTTTGGAGGTCCCGGGTTCGAACCCTGGTCTGGCAGTGCATTTTTTCCCTCTCCTTTTACACAAACGAGTACCAGTTAATCACTTTCTTCTATACTCCTTTGATACAAATCTCCATGATTGGAGCAATTACTGTCTCTGGACATAGTGGAAGCACGGATGTAGAATTGTACAATGATTTTAATTATTTTAGAGCCTTACTTTTAGGAAATACAAGATTTGGGGAACTTTCAGATCTGTGGTATCCAGATATAACAGCTTTGAGTGAAAATTAGGGAGACTTACAAAAACTACGGTTGGTTGATGGATGCATTACGTACGATATGTCTGTTGAACTAAATTCATTAACCAGACAGATTTTACCCATATCTGGCGGTGAATTATGTGGTTCGATTATCGCTTATACGGAAACAGTGCTAAATTTTAATTTGCATACATGTACATTTGAAGTTAATCACGATAGACGAATGGAATATTTAATATTATATTATATTTAGAAAGAAATGTCAAACTACCTCTTACAATAATCAGCTTCTGTCCATGTGTTCTGATGCAAGTTGTCGAAATATATATCATACGGATTGCTTTATGAAACGAAACAAACTGGTTTGATACGTTCTACTAAAATTAGCTTATCATGACAGTAAGTCTAAAAATTGTTAAATTTATTAGATTTAAAGTGATTTAAACAATTGAAAATGGATTATTCATATATATGCATGAGAACTTTTAACATCTATTACATATATTTTTGTAAATTTTAGCAACCCAATTCGCCGGTGCTACTTCCGGTCTAAACAGGAAGCGCGAAAAAATGAATGACAGAAGCCCAGATAGGTATAAATGTTTGGATTTTACCTTTAAAGATGATATGTGTTATCATCATGTAAGATGCAAGCACCGCCAATTTGTAAACAAGATTTTCATTTGAACTATGGCGTGTTCTCAAGAGGACGATCTAGTGGCGAAGACATATTCCAAAATGGAAGAAGTTGAAGAAACTTTCGCAAAGCTGGAAAAAGCAAATGTACCATCCATTCCTATTGGTGCTACGGGGGAGGAAGCAGATGATCATTCTTTATCCGAACTGTCCCCAAAAATTCTCACTGCGAAATTCCAAAGAATCAAGGCCGAATTAGATGTTTTACACCATTCACCAGTGGCCAGTATTTCTGACAATGAAGAAGTACAGTTTGAATTATTTACAAAAGAGCTTGAAAAAGATATTTTAGAATTGCAAGAAACATATTCTTTTGTGTGTGGACAAACAAAGGATATAGATAATATGATAAAAAAGGAAGAAGAAGTACTCAACCAAAATAAATGTGTATCAGAAATGCTTCAGAAAAAACTTCAATGTCCAGAGGAAGAACGTGACCGCATGCCTGACCGTCGCAAAGAGGAGATCTATCAAAAGATACAAAATGGAGAAAGTTATCTCACGGAGGTTGTGAAGAAGCTGGGATCATTTGTCGACAAACATTTTCCATTACCTTCACAGCAGGTGTTTTCAGAACAGATGAAAAAGTTAAGATCTGCAGATCGAAAATTTAAACTGCATGACATGATATCCTTAAAACAGATTTTAGAAAGTCTCATGAACAAATGTGTCGATAACCCAAGTGATCCTTACATAACCATAAATCATCGGTTTTGGCCACCCTACATTGAACTCTTGATCACCTGTCAGATTGCTCTACGGCATCCAGACAACAAAGACAGAATCAAACTATCCCCATTTCATCTCTGATGACTGTTTGATTTTAAAAGTGTAAAATTATTTGTTTTTTGTTTTGCATTAATTATATTGGCTCACCAACAAATGAGCCTTATCCATATGCCATTGTGCAGTCTGTCTGTTTGTCCAGGTTCAACCCATTTTTTTCTTAATGGCCCAGGCTTCTATATAACCAAAAATCCAAACTGATTTGATTTTTTCAGTAAAATGTTTTTTTTTTTTATTCCTATGCTATGGGAGTAGAAGAATGAAATCTGAGAAAGATCCGGGGTTAATGAAATCTATTTAAATGAGATATGTTTGTGATACAGGCCCATTAGGGCTTTTGTTGCATATTTATTATTAATCTGTACATGCTCTAGATCTACTACACAGCACTTCATATGCACAATGTAGTTTAATAACAGAGACAAGTTTTGTCTGTATATTAATAATTAATAATTAGTAAAAAAATTCAGGGTTATGGCAACTTATGGAACATATCACTAGAGACTTAATAATCAGGTTTACTTAGCATTCTATTAACAACTTTTAGTTGACATATTTAATTTTCATGTATTTTGAAAATTTCGGAATATTTTTTTTTCTTGAGCTTAAGGCTATATGTTAGGTCAAGGTCACCTTAATTTATTCTGAAACATCAAATTGTACAAACTGCTTTGTCATCACTAGCTATAATGTAATGAAAGAACATACAAAACTTTCTTTTACCTTGAATATTAAGCAATATGTGCAATGTGTTGTATGTTAAAAATCAGTACAAAGATAATGAATTGATGGATAATGATCATCAGTTAATGCCTTAATTAGACATTAAAAACAATAATGTAATTATATAACGAGTTGTAATAATTCATTTATATATACAAAACCCGACATAACATTATTGCTTAAGGTAATATTTTACCGTTTTTTGACATTTTAACCATCTAAATTACCCTATTTGTTGATAAAAGTCTAAAAATTTAAAGAAATGATGACTTTAGTGAAAACTGGAGCATTTCTATTTTTTGGTTGGATTATCGTAGTCGAATAACCGAAAAATACGACTTTTCCAACCCAATTAAAATGATGCAAGAGAAAATGCTTTTGTTTTTTGAATTTTTACCCCAATAAACGAAATACCCTATTAAGCGTTACCCGATTAAGTGGAATCTACTGTATATAATTTCAACTTAAGAGTCATTTTCCTGAAAGCTAGTCATATATTTTTCACTTCAACATCGTAATTTCCATGACTAACCTTTTTTTACCAAGTTACACATGGGGGTAAAATTGTAAAATGAAAGATTATTGTTTATAATTGTATATTATAAAAAGAGAATCCAAATTTCACCATCATATTTTCACCGTTCCAATGACTTTTACCATAGTCCCCGACAGATTTTAACTCTACATGCAAGGATCAGTTTTACTTAATCTTCGATATAAAAAAAGTTTGAATAATTGATCACAGAGGAAGGTTTTAGTTATTACTATGTCAAGAATATTAAAAAAATGTACCATCAAGGCTTCCAATACAACTAGCTGATCCTCCACTTTTAGCAATTTCATTTTAAAATCAGAATTTAACATGTCCCTTCAATCCCCGGAGTCAAATCTCACTTGCAAGAGTTTGACACTAAGGATAGGGATAATACAAAACTTCTACATTAGAAATGCGACATGCAATACAAAAATTTTACACTAGGAGAGGGGTAATGTAAAACTTTTACACTAGGAGAGGGGTAATACCTGGTACATTACCCCTACCAGATTTTTAACCCACCATCTGATGATAAGGGGCTTCTCAAATCGCCTTGCTTCCATCAGTCTGTCCCTCTGTAAACAATTCTTGTTATCGCTATTTCTCAAAAAGTACTGCATTTTGGGACTAATCGGGAAAACAACCTGGCCGACAGGCGATCATCTTGGATTTTGACAATTGGAAGTTGTTGTTTTTTTCGCTATTTCTCAGAAGGTACCGAAGGGCCTTTCTCAAATTTCATATATATGTTGCCGTTGGTCTCTAGTTGTGCATATTGCATTCTGGGACAGATCGGAAAACAATATGGCTGACAGGTGGCCATATTGGATTTTGACAATTGATGTTTGTTATCGCTATTTCTCAGAAAGTACAAGGGGATCTTTCTGAAATTTCATATGTAGGTTCCCCTTGGTCCCTTGTTGTGCATATGGCATTTTGGGACAGATCGGAAAACAAGATGTCCGACAAGCAGCCATCTTGGATTTTGACAATTGAAACTGCATTGTGTAATAACCATTTCTTAAAGTATACTAAATCGCCATTATCTGTCTTTTCAATTTTGAGGTTCCCCTTGGTCTACAGTTGTACATGCAAGTCTGAATGGATGACAAAGAATATGGCCATCTTGGATTTTGACAAATGGCAGGGTGCTACTGCTATATATTGTTATATAAACAGAAAAGATCAGTGTTTCATTTGACTGATATTGATCATTCCATGTTGGGCACCAAGATCCATCTGGGATCTCGTTTACGCAAGGGGAGGGGCTTATTTGATAACAAATATGGTAATAAGATAAAATATTGTATCTGGTATATATTGTCACTTTTATTAAAATGTTAGTACAGTGCTAATTACAATTCACAAGTACTTAACCCACTTTTTTTTTGCAGTAGTTCCACTTTTGGATATACAAGTACAAATGTAGATACATTTTACATGTATGCTGCCGTATAGTGTATTTAAGTACAAGATTCCATGTGTAGTAGAATTATAATTAGACTGGGCCAAATATATATATGCTGGTGGCCAAACTATGGCTAGGTTGTTCAGAATTTGAGAGCATCCAGAGGCTCTGTGTTTCAAAAGTCCCTGGTCTGGTAGTTATATTTTCCCTCTCCTATGAATTGAGCCTGTAGACACCTTATGTCTGATACTGGCCGGTCAATCCTTAATTTATTTGTGTTATAGAAAAATACTGTGCAATTTATTCCCTCTGACACTTGCACTTGTTAATTAGGAACATTAATTTATCCCTATAGCTATGTAAAATAATTATTAATATTGATCAGTAGAGACATTTCAATGTAATATCTTTTTGCATGGTCAGTATTTCACTTTTCACAGATCTAAATATTAATTGTACAATTGTTTTTAAGCTGATGAAATAATACTATATATTTACATGCATATTTTATTTTACCTTTCTTTTTTGTAAAAAATAAGCTGAAAGGTTCACATTGATACTTAACTTTAATTTTAGGGCTGAGGTTTTATTTGAGGACAAACATGTATAGGGAATGGAGTATAATGTTCATTATATAAGCAATTGTCTTATACATGTAGATAAGTCTATTCAGACATGTCAATATATATGGGGAGATATTTTCATATGACAGGCATGAATTGTTCTGTATACTGTAAACGTACATATTTTAGCAGTAATATTATTTTAGCGCTTTTCACGCTGGAAGCCCTGCACTAAATTATGATTGCGCTAATTACTTTTTGTACGTTCTATTTCTATAGAAAGTTATGTGGATACGCTAATTCATCATTGCGCTAACTGGCTAAAATCTGCAAATGCGCTAAAATTTGATTGCGCTAAAATAAGTACGTTTACAGTATATATTTATACATAAAGGATTCCAATTTTGGATGTATGTATACCACATTTGGCATAATAAGCGCACTGTGCTTGAAAAAAATGAGGAATCATATGCATATAATCAGTAACAAAACATCTTAGAAAAGTTAGCTGTATACACAGTCATGTCCCAAATCAATTAAACTACTGGGTTATCCATCTTTTTTGCATGTATTAAACACCAAAGTATGTCGGCACTCTTGGGGCTTCATTCCTCGAGGGATTTGTATCTACATTCACACAATGATATAAGGCTATAATATCTCGGACAAAATCAAGTTTTAGGGATTTTGGGTTGAGATTAGCAGGGGACGGTAAGGGACATATCTTAGTTTAGCAATACCAAGAATGCTGTTAAAGACAGTATGTAATGTGTATATCAAGTTTCACATATTTGTCCAGGTATTAGATAATTTTATTTCAGCCTACAACACAACATCTGTCAGAATATTATGTGAATTCATTAAATGTGTCTTTGCTTACTACACTGTGACAGTCTTAAGTCTGTATGGATCTGAAAGTGTATCCCGTTTCTAGGTGTATCTTTTATCATTACTATGGTGTCAGCCATAACTTATGTTCAATACATACATTTTGTACTGCCTTCATTGTTTTACACCTATATATATCAAATGTACCTAAATTGCCAGGATGTGTTCAAGCTATACGCTCAGTGCTAATTTTCCATGTTGATTGTGTTCAAAAGTCTCATGTTGGTTGAAATAAATCATGTTGTGATGAATTTAAGACAGATTTGAAACTTGTTTCACAATCATAAAGTAAGTTTTGAATCAACAATTAAGGTAGATTGTGAGAAACAGACTTGGAAGTGAAAACTGTACAGTGATACTATGCTATTAATTTCTGTAGTAATTATTTTTAAAGCAATTGTTTAATAAAGATGAAAGTAATTTCAGAATTCCTGTTTGTGTATTTGTAAGTTTATGCACTAATACATCTGTCAAATGATGACGAATGATCAAATGTGTCCCAACCTGTGACAAGTCATCTTTAAAGAGGGAACGAAAACAACACTGTCATGTTTGAATGACATTTTTTTAATCAATGAAGTTCTGGGTTCAATATATTATAACTCTAGTACTTAAATACCGAGATTACAGTGCATTACAATAACAGCTACACATTGGGTATCTTGTGTTCCATGTGTTCATATTGAAACAGTATCAACAATGACTCGCTTTACACACACCAACTATCTATCCTTGAATACACTCAATTTACACTTATCCGGTATCCATGGCAGCCATCCTTTTACACATGCCCAGTTTCCATGGTAGTATGGTAACAATCATTTAACATATACTCTGCATCCATGGTAACCCAGTATCCATATGGTAACAATCATTCAACATATACATTATGTACATACACAATGTATTTGGTAATTGGTACCAATGGTAACATTCATTTACACATAATCAGTATCCATGGTGACACTCGTTTTACACATAACCAGTATCCATGGTGACACTCGTTTTACACATAACCAGTATCCATGGTGACACTCATTTTACACATAACCAGTATCCATGGTAACATTCATTTGCACATACCCAGTATCCATGTTGACACTCATTTTACACATAATCAGTATCCATGGTGACACTCATTTTACACATAACCAGTATCCTTGCATATGGTGACACTCGTTGCATACTCGGTATCCGTAACACTTCTTTTACACATAATTAGTATCCATGGTGATACTCACCTTGCAAACTCAGTATCCAGTTTAACACTCAATTATACATGCTCAATAACCATGGTAACACTCATTTATACATGGTCAATAACCATGGTAACACTCATTTATACATACCTACTCAATATCCATAACACTCGTTAATACATGCTTAGTGTCCATGGTGATACTCGTTTTAAACATACCAAGTATCCATGGTGACATTCGTTTATAACATACCTGGTACCCAGTATCCATGGTGACATTCGTTTATAACATACCTGGTACCCAGTATCCATGGTGACAATAGTTTTAAACATACCTATTATCCATAGTGACACTCATTTTACACATAACCAGTATCCATTGTAACACTTGTTTTAATACACATACCCAAGTATCCATGGTGACACTCATTTTACACATAACCAGTATCCATGGTGAAACCTGCTTTACTCACACTATCTAATAACACTATAATCCAAGGTTAGGCATATACAGCAGTGCTATATATAGGATCACAGGAACTTGTGCAGTGTTGTACAACATCATGATGATTTAAATGAAGTTTTCAGAAAATTATGAAATTGTACAAAATGGTATGCAGTAGTTTATTTTAGTACATTCACTTGAGATTGCTCTCTCTCCCTCTCTTTACTCTCTACCGTCTCTCTCTTCCTCCCTCCCTCCATCGCTCTCTCATTTCTTTTAATAGTGTCAAAAGTTAACAGGTGCCAAATCATCACTATACATGTTTGGGTAATTTCTTCTTTCAAAGGTAAAATAAATGTGATGTATGACAGTGTATTTTTGTACAAACCAATACAAATCTCATGTAAATATGTCTGTTAAGTAATGCTTGGTTTGGAGGCATGATTAGGAGCTAGGGAAATCTTTAAAACATTCCTATACATGACAATAACATTTGTGATATTTCTCAACGAGTGATAAGTTAGCGAACTTTAGAGTGATAAGTTAGCGAACTTTACATTGCAAAGAGAGTATGTAGAAGTACAGCCAGGAAAGAAACACATTGATAGACACTGGGGATGTTGTCTATGGTAGTACGGCATACTCAACCCTTGAAATCTGAGAATACACCAACATTTACGATGATAACTGTCTTCTGTTTATGATCAGGAAATACACCCAAGCGGTCCTGTTTTACAATCCTTCTACCACACCTAACCTCATCTTGTATAAATAGATGATCATATGGATAGCAAGTACTCTCCAACAGTTCTATATATATAACCAACACAATGGGTCGTACTGAGCCTACACTACTCAGTCACGACAAAGATCAACCACTATAATAATGTCACGGCTCAGATTCAAACCTTGAAGGCATGTGTACTCCATTCAGTACGTTTTTGTGCAGTTATAAATTGTAAGTGTTTCAAGGGGGGAAAAGTCAAATGGGTACGCCACGAAAAATAGTGCTGAGAAAAAAAATCAAAATGGTGTCTAGTGATAGGATGTCTGCATAGAAAGTTCAAGGAAAAGTGTATATGTTATTTTTTTCCAGCATTCTTTTTTTTTATAAGAAACACAGTTGTATAATAGTGAAAGGATTTATAACAGTGAAGGAAATGTACCTATAGTATTTCTTATACATGTATAATGATGGGCCAATACACACTCAAGTTTTGATTACAAGCCTTGACAGAATTTGGCCAGAAGTTGACATGTCATTGGAGGTAATATTATGAACAATTTAATAGTGATTTCTTCTGTTTTCAAAACAGGACAAAACAACAGATACATGCTTGGTTTTGTCATTACTGTACAAATAAAACAAATTACTTTCATAATTCATTGATATTAATTTGTGACATTTCTATACAAATTTGAATTACAATGCACACCACAATCAAATAAATATTACCGTTCAATTTTACCAGTATCACATCATCAGACATTTCACATAGAGATATTTGGACATTTTTAATATGTATATCAACACATGTTTAATTGCAATGCTGAATGACTTGGGTGAAATAATGCAAAGACTTATTTTATATACACATTGTCTGGTTAGCACTTAAAATTTATCACAACAGTTTTAGCACAAATCACTAGAAAATCTCGTCAAGCACACAAAATTATTCCCATCAGTATATTGCTATCAAACACAATCATCAATTGGTATAATCATACCAAACACAACTACACATCTGTAGATTCGATCAAACATGTCGTATATCAGGTTTTTTTGCGAGGTGATTTTTTTTTTGGAGGGGGGTGATTTAAATGAACCATTTGCAATTTCTACATTCATTTTTCATTTTAATTTCAAGGCTTTTATTTTCAAATAAATAATTTGGTTTATTCACTTCAAATGTTTTTGGCTTAACTTAAGAACCTACAATGAGAATTGGAGAGTTATATGTAGTTCAACTACTTGATGTAATTTATATAAAAATCTAAATTTTCTTTGAGATGTGCTCACATTTTAGTATGTTTATAGACAAACTAAGGTAGGCTAACCCAACACTGACAGATTCCATTATTTCATTTCTTTTTTGCGATTTTGATTGGGTTGCTTAATTCACAAAAAAAAAAAAAAAAAAAATTGCAAAAGAAAAACCTGCCCGATATACAGTATTTACCAGGTATCCATTTGTATAATATATCAAACCGAAATAATTATTCAGATCCTGCACTACCACATCTCACACACACACTACTAAAACCTAGAAACAATATTTCCTAGATAGTGAAATGCCACACAACACCAATCACAGGAGAGGAAGTATTGCTTGTATAACAGCACGAGGTATATCTTCTCTTCAGCCAGTTTCCTCAGTCCAAAGTCTGCAGCTTATAACAGAAAATCATTTGGTATTGGCCCTAACCCGTCCTCAATCTAAAGGTTTAACAACACAGCTATGTAAAGTTGACTTTCTGTCATAGCATTGCTGCTGCCTGGGCAACGTATTCCGTCCCAAACAGGCCTCTGCATTTCAGTGTGAATTCCTTGATCAGTTCTCTCACTTTCCTCTTATTCATCCTCTCCCTGAAATCATAAATGATCACATATTTATATCACAAAGGATCATCTACATTTACATCACAAATGATCATCCACTTTTACATCGTAAAGGATCATACAAATTTATATCACAAAGGATCATACACTTTTACATCACTAAGGATCATACATATTTATATCACAAAGGATCATCTACATTTACATCACAAATGATCATACACTTTTACATCACAAAGGATCGTCCACATTTACATCACAAAGGATCATACACTTTTACATCACAAATATATCAAAGGATCATCTACATTTACATCACAAATGATCATCTACATTTACATCACAAAGGATCATATACACCTGTATATTTATTTCACAAAGGATCATACACTTTTACATCACAAAGTATCATACACATTTATATCACAAAGTATCATACACATTTATATCACAAAGGATCCTACACATTTATGTACAAATGACCACACATATTTTTAAAAAGATATTGTGTTTCACAAAAGATAACAACTATAGTCTGTTTCATAAAACTCTTGTTAAATATTTTATGAAGTGAGAGCAAAACTAAAAAATTAATGGAAACAATTTTTGATTTGATAAAGTTAAACATTCAAGTAAACTGTTGCAAAAAATGTTAGTTAACAATATTGCATTTGCATGGTCACAACAGAAATACAATGTACACTAACCTTCCTATATTCTTTACAAACGTTTCCTTTTCACTTTCAGACACCCTTGAGGAGGGGTATCCCTCTCGATCCACCATCTCATTTAGCCACTTGTTTAAGTTCTGTCGAAAGTGTTTGCTGAGTGTGAAGACAATGTCAGCTATGTGTTCTATGACACCTCGAGACCCTTCTCCACCGATAGCCTGTAGACAGCAATTCAAAGATATTTAACAATTACTAAATAACAATTTCATCACCTGATACTTCACATGTGATTTCATCATCAATTTGTCCATTTTCTTGATGTCTACAATCACTGAGCCGGTGACGTCATATGCCAAATGCAATATAACTTAAGATGTCATCTTTGATGATCTGAAGATTTAAACATAGATTTACTCTTTGGAATGAAAGTACATTTCCTCCTACTTGTGTAAAATTTACATAATTATATGGTATATGGAAATTCAAGAATTTAAAGACTATATGGACCCTGAACTAGTGATTTGAATGTAAACCATCTGGGTCTAGTTGTTCAAAAGATGATTTAGGCTAATAATAGCTTAACAACAACTTTGAAATCCTGATGAAATTATTTCTGGTAAAACTAACTAGACAAAATTTTCCTGAGAACAACACTTTTCAGTCTCTTCCTACCTACCTATTTTAAGGAATACACACAATCAGGTTTTGAAGTAAAGGAGGAATGAGATTTTCACTATAATCAACTGATTAAGCAAATAACCTTTTGAACAACTGGGCCCTGATGTTGATAGACAGTATATCTGTCCTTACTCATAACGCTTTCATAATGTAGACCAATGAACAGCAAGACCACGACCCATGATTTAACAAACCTAGAGAACGTCGTCCACGAGGATGTACCTACCATTAGATTTTCCTACATGTTGACGTATCTACCCTGAGAACTTTGTCCATGAGGACGTACCTACCCTTACAACTTTGTCCATGAGGACGTACCTACCTTGAGAACTTTGTCCATGAGGACGTACCTACCCTTACAACTTTGTCCATGAGGACGTACCTACCCTTACAACTTTGTCCATGAGGACGTACCTACCCTTACAACTTTGTCCATGAGGACGTACCTACCCTGACAACTTTGTCCATGAGGACGTACCTACCCTTACAACTTTGTCCATGAGGACATACCTACCCTGAGAACTTTGTCCATGAGGACATACCTACCCTGAGAACTTTGTCCATGAGGACGTTCCTACCCTTACAACTTTGTCCATGAGGACGTACCTACCCTTACAACTTTGTCCATGAGGACGTACCTACCCTTACAACTTTGTCCATGAGGACGTACCTACCCTGAGAACTTTGTCCATGAGGACATACCTACCCTGAGAACTTTGTCCATGAGGACGTACCTACCCTGACAACTTTGTCCATGAGGACGTACCTACCCTTACAACTTTGTCCATGAGGACGTACCTACCCTGAGAACTTTGTCCATGAGGACGTACCTACCTTGACAACTTTGTCCATGAGGACATACCTCCCTTGAGAACTTTGTCCATGAGGACGTACCTACCTTGAGAACTTTGTCCATGAGGACGTACCTACCCTTACAACTTTGTCCATGAGGACATACCTACCTTGAGAACTTTGTCCATGAGGACGTACCTACCTTGAGAACTTTGTCCATGAGGACGTACCTACTCTGAGAACTTTTTCCATGAGGACGTACCTACCCTGACAACTTTGTCCATGAGGACGTACCTACCCTTACAACTTTGTCCATGAGGACGTACCTACCCTTACAACTTTGTCCATGAGGACGTACCTACCTTGAGAACTTTGTCCATGAGGACATACCTACTCTGAGAACTTTGTCCATGAGGATGTACCTACCCTTACAACTTTGTCCATGAGGACATACCTACCCTGACAACTTTGTCCATGAGGACGTACCTACCCTTACAACTTTGTCCATGAGGACATACCTACCTTGAGAACTTTGTCCATGAGGACGTACCTACCTTGAGAACTTTGTCCATGAGGACGTACCTACTCTGAGAACTTTTTCCATGAGGACGTACCTACCCTGACAACTTTGTCCATGAGGACGTACCTACCCTTACAACTTTGTCCATGAGGACGTACCTACCCTTACAACTTTGTCCATGAGGACGTACCTACCTTGAGAACTTTGTCCATGAGGACATACCTACCTTGAGAACTTTGTCCATGAGGATGTACCTACCCTTACAACTTTGTCCATGAGGACATACCTACCCTGACAACTTTGTCCATGAGGACGTACCTACCCTTACAACTTTGTCCATGAGGACATACCTACCCTGAGAACTTTGTCCATGAGGACGTACCTACCCTTACAACTTTGTCCATGAGGACGTACCTACCCTGAGAACTTTGTCCATGAGGACGTACCTACCCTGACAACTTTGTCCATGAGGACGTACCTACCCTGACAACTTTGTCCATGAGGACATACCTACCCTTACAACTTTGTCCATGAGGATGTACCTACCCTTACAACTTTGTCCATGAGGACGTACCTACCCTGAGAACTTTGTCCATGAGGATGACCTTCCCTGAGAACTTTGTCCATGAGGACGTACCTACCTTGAGAACTTTGTCCATGAGGATGACCTACCCTGAGAACTTTGTCCATGAGGACGTACCTACCTTGACAACTTTGTCCATGAGGATGTACCTACCCTGAGAACTTTGTCCATGAGGACGTACCTACCTTGACAACTTTGTCCATGAGGACGTACCTACCCTGACAACTTTGTCCATGAGGACGTACCTACCCTGAGAACTTTGTCCATGAGGACATGCCCTTCTGTTTCTACCACTTGCTTCATCACTGGACACTCTGGTGCATTACTGATGAACTCGTTCTGCAAAATTCAAACTTCTGATTCAGTGAAACAAAATTGTTGTGAAAAGCTTATTAATAATAACAGCTAATTTGTTAACCTGAAATAACCATTCAACAAGTAGATATGTGTAGCTTGGCTCTGATGTAGGGATTTATTCTCCCAGAATAAAGATACATAGCTAAAGTTGTACTTCACTTACCAAAAATGAGCAAGCTGACTTCACGGTCGTGTGTTCTGGTAAACATATCGCCTGAATTCCTGAACAAAACATTAAAAATATAATTGGGATATGTACAACTCCATAGATGTTTTTATATCCTGATTATAACAGTACTGCACACAGCCTATTGTGTCCCTGTACATCGTTATTCTCCAGGTTAGTATTTGTGGGTAAAATTTTTCTGAAAGCTAAAGAAATTTCGAGGGGATACAATATTTGTTTGTAGAACACATTTTAGACGAGATAGATACTATCATAGTCACAGTGTAAATGCAGGAAATCTAAGCCTATTCAAAAATTAGGTTCAAATTGGTTGAAATATTACTTCTTTAATAACCCAAGTGATTCAATGATACTGCAAAGTTACACACAACTTTGAATGCAAAAGTGTACTATATGTATTTAAAATTTCTATTTGATTCAAAATAAAATTTCAATAAAATACTCTTCCAAAGGTCGAAAATATTTTCAACAAACCTGCATGGAACAGACTTGGAATGTTGCAGGTACCATCAAACACAAGTTGTTTATTTTTCTTTAAAACCTGAAAATAAATTTATTAATTACTGTGGACTCTTAATTGACAATGAACTACTGCAAAGCTTATGATGATATAAGCATTAGATTAATATCAAGTCTTCAGATATCATAGCCCAGAGGTTGTATCATATGGCTTCTTTTACTGGATAACTATAGCTTTTTTTTAAAATTTTATGCGGCTAATATTTCGGGGTCTCAGTCAGGCCTAGTTCCCAGGTATTAAATTTGGTACCAACACGTCTTGTAAACATTCTATAGTAAACACTTCAGAATTCTCTGGGTAATTTTCACACTGTATTCAATGACTGTGAATATAGCTAAATCAAACCCTCTACAAATGCTACGTACTATACATGTATTCATGTGTCTTTATTTTCGCATTGTATTCAATGACCCCAAAAATAGCTAAATCAAATTCTCTGCCAATACTACCCACTATACATATATTTATTTTCACACTGTATTCAACGACTGTAAATATAGCTTAATCAAGCCCTCTACAAATTAATGCTACCTACTATACATGTATTTATTTTCACACTGTATTCATTGATTGAATATAGCTCTAAATAAAACCCTCTACAAATGCTAACTACTATATATGTATTAATTTTCACACTGTATTCAATGATTGAATATAGCTCTAAATCAAACCCTCTACTATACATGTATTTATTTTCACACTGTACTCAACGACCACAAATATAGCTAAATCAAATTCTCTGCCAACATTACCAACTATACATGTATTAATGTTCACACTGTATTCAATGACTGAATATAGCTAAATCAAACCCTCTACAAATGCTACCTACTATACATGTATTCATGCATTTATTTTCACTGTTAGTATTCAATGACCACAAATATAGCTAAATCAAATTCTCTGCCAATATTCATACTAAGTATTTATTTTCACACTGTATTCAATGACTGTGAATACAGTGATATTAAATTCCCCTCCAATCTTACCAACTACACCATACTGCATAAAAGTCCAGATATACATGAGTGTAATTCCCTTCTCCTTCCTTTTATGCGATATGACGTCTGTCCTTTTATCTGATATGAATGCCCCAATTTTATTTGATACAAACATCTCCCTCTTTTTCTTTGATATAACGCCTCTTATTATTCCTTATATATTACTAAAACTTCACTGAGCACAACTGTGGCAGAATAACTATGTTTAACAATTTAATAACAAGGATTCACAATTTAATAACAAGGATTCATAATTTAATAACAAGGATTCACAATTTAATAACAAGGATTCACAATTTAATAACAAGGATTCATAATTTAATAACAAGGATTCACAATTTAATAACAAGGATTCACAATTTAATAACAAGGATTCATAATTTAATAACAAGGATTCACAATTTAATAACAAGGATTCATAATTTAATAACAAGGATTCACAATTTAATAACAAGGATTCACAATTTAATAACAAGGATTCATAATTTAATAACAAGGATTCATAATTTAATAACAAGGATTCATAATTTAATTCTTATGTCCAATGTTTAAATGTGTTTGACAATTTTTTTAGATTTTTCAATTTACAATTGACTTTTTTAATGAATGCAAAAATGGAAATTCCATGCAATATATTTTTGACATCTACATTTCAATGGTACACATAAATTTTTGTTTCAATCTACGTATTTTTTTTGTGCTGAAAGCATTGCACTAAAAAATGGCAACTATGGATATGTTAATTAATCGTTGCAATAATCAGTCAAAATTTGATATTGTACTTGAAACAAATTTACAGATCAATCGATCATGATAATCAGATAGTATTTGTTATTGAGCTAGAAACAAATTTACAAATCAGTACTACCTGAGCCATGAACGCCATGAAAGCTTCTATAACGTCTGTGTAGTTATGGACACCTGTGACGGATGAACGAGTACATTATTACATTATGGAGAGGATGTTTAAACATATGTATAATTGTTTCTATATAAAGTTACTGCTCTTCACACCAAGCACCCAGATGTAATAGGATCGATAGGATAGTTACATACCATAAGTATTTATTTAAATATCACTCATAAATAAACTTCTGTGTTCACTAAGGATGTCACTAGTACACAGTAAAGTTGTTATTTCATTTTGAATGTGATTTCACATGGTAGAGTGTCATACTATAGCCCAGAATAAGAATATTATTCTCTTAACTATTAGAATAATAATGATAAAATAGTGGAACTTATCACCAGAGAGCCATGTCCTACCTTGCTGGTACAGCAATAGAGTTTTATCACTGAGAGCAGCTAGCAGCACCCTGACTGTGTTGGAGAACTCAGCATCAGCAGCAAACATTAGGATCAACTGCAACAATCAAAATAATTGACAAAATTAAAGCTGCAGATGGAAAAAGACTAATCAATCAATAATGAATTGTACCAGAATATCGTATAGTCTTATAATTTCATTATTTCAGGAAGGACTGAAAATCATTCAAATGATTCAGAAAAATATAACAGCAAAGGTACAAACTTATAACACTGATGATATCCACAAGTTTCACAATTGATTCTAATATATATCCTGCATTCTCCCTTTACCAATAACAAAACCCTATCAGAACTGTGCCTTGCATTGACAGGCAAAGTCTATCAGTCAACAGAAGAGCATTTTATAATTTTAAAGTACAATTACCAGATACATATTTCAAGTTTGTTTGATAGCTGGGTTTATCGCACCATGCATATTACAGCCAAGGCAGTCTACTGTGTACAGTAGTAGCTGGTGGCTACCTCACTGAAAAAAACATACAGAAGGCCCATTACATCATCTGCAGCACAACTGGGGTAAAGTGTCTTGCCCAAGGACACAACCACGACAGCACAGGATCACAGCTTCCTGAGAAAAACAAACCACCCTAAAGCAGGAATCGAACCACAAACCTCAGATCTCCATCTGAGGTTCAGAACTCCATAACTCCATCTAAGGTTCAGAACTCCATCTAAGGTTCAGAACTCTATCTAAGGTTCAGAACTCCATCTAAGGTTCAGATCTCCATCTCCACCTGAGGTCCAGATACGATCTGAGCTTCAGAACCAGATCTCAGCTGAGGTCCAGAACTCCATCTCAAGTTCAGATCTCCATCCGAGGTCAAGGAGTCTGATGCTCTATGAATTGAACTCGCAAAGCCCCATATCTAAAGTATAACTGATGTTCATAGATCAAAAAGTGTCAGGCTGTGAGTAGTAAAATGAAAATTGATGTGAACTTTGTCTCAAACATTTACCTGTTTTGCCAGATCTAGGATGGCTGCTTGGGGAACAACCTCGTACATCTGAACCACCATCTGTGCGACACTTTGTGACATAGGTGCGAAGTCGTCCATTAATGTACTTAACGACCTCTTAAACAGGTCACACACAGCCTGGAAATGAAACATTGAACTCAGGTAAAACAGCTATAATAGGCAGAATAAGGTAAAGTTGGATACAATAAAGCAACAAGATATCTGTGGAGTTTAACAGTTACTTGAGTCCTGATATATACACACAGGGAGTATTGACTTTTTGGTTTTTAAAACATGTCAAACCAAAGAAATATTCAAGATGTTCAAAACAATAAAACCACCTTATCCAATAACTAGCATTAATTCAAGAAATGTAATGTAATTTGATTCTAGCATGTGTGGATCTGATGAAAGAAATTTTAGAAATTTAACAAATCTGACTTATTTGGGTCCCATCCCTCAGCGCCTAAGGGTTGGTTACGGTTACACAGTTGAAGGAATCTCTTACTATACTAATGCCTATACAATGTAATTTTATCAGAAAAGTAAAAACTGACTATATAGAGGTTACACAACGAGTGGTTGTTGGATATGGAATTTATTTCCCACTCATAAGTTATCTTTTAAAGTTACAAAAGTCACAAGCTTTAGCGAGTGTCATTTGTAACTTTTGAATGATAACTTACGAGTGTGAAATAAATTCCATATCCAAAAATCACGAGTTGTATGACCTGTTTCTACCACAATAATATCGGCTTGAATCAAAGGGAAATGTGGCCAAATCTTATTGCACGTATGCAAATAAGGTGTACAGGTGACAGCCGGGACCCGGTGATGTGACGTCATTCGATTATTGATGACGTCAATAACAATTGCAGCTCGGGTCAAAGTTCGAGTTCTTGACCAATCAAAAGACCGGAAGGTCATATTCCACTAGTGGAATATACCAAATATATATCCAATAGTCGGCACATTTATACAATGGCTTGAGAGTGGAATAACACAGCGTATTGTGGTAGAAAAGGTGCTATTGAACAGCAGGCACAAGTTATTGTGAATTTGATGCATGAACAACTTACCTCAATGATGCTGGAGTCAGTGATCCACTTGGCCACCAGTTGGTGTATCACAGGAGCTACTTGTTGTAATATCACAAACACCTACCAACAGATAGAGGCCATTTGTACAGTGTGGTTGTCCTCTGGGACATATATTTAATATTTTCTACCTGAGGTCATTTGGTGGTAGTGAGTTGAATTTGGGTGGTCAAACGGAGGTCATTTGTAAAATGTGGTGGTCTTAAAAGACACTTGTAAATATATCTTGTAATATCTGGTTGGTTTTGATAAGGCAGGCATTTTTACTACCCTCAACACAGGACTAGACCATTAACTATTGTTTGCTTAATCTTTCAATGTTGAAATTACTGAGAGATTTCATTTAAAAAAAATAAATTCAAGTTTATGAATGAAAAGCTGGTCAAATAATTGATTGAAAAAGTATATGTGGTAATTAACAATTCTAATTCTGCTAATTTTTCCGTGAGTTTCAAATTCTCAATGACATGTACATTGTATATAGATAATGGTAACTTCCAGGCTTTGAATACTCATATTTCTACAATAAATTTAAATTTGAACTTCGCACGACAGATGTTACTACTACATGTATAACTTACAGGCTTTGGTTGATCAGATTTAGGTTTCTGTGTCTTGCCGTCAGCTATCTGATTGTTGTCAGAGTCACGGTCTGTGTCCAGGGAGGCCACCAACCAACTCACCATGTTCAGTTTTAGCAGCACGCTATTCTTAATGGACGGTGAAGGCTGTTGGAGGAAAAATTGTCTGTAGTTACTGAATCTGTACCCTGATGGTCACCATTTTAAACCATCTGTTTGTATCTGTACAATCTGCACTCCAAACAATATATTTAATTAAATTGTTATATAAAAGGGAATTCTGTGAAAATCATGTCTTGCTTTTCCTGTTTGACGTTATACTTTTGAAAATTAAGTCCAAAAACTGGTGAAAATCAGAAAAAAATTAATGTGTCACGTAAAGAGTACACTCTATTGAATATTTTGTACAAACTTTTAATTAATATCAACATTTTTGAAAGATTTCTTATCAATCTGCACTAAAACTTCAGATCTTTCATCCATGAATTGGATAAAGTCAAAGATCTGTAGATTTTACAAATTTGTGTTGAATGTAGCTTACATGGCAACCGTATTGAAAATGCCATACTTATCATTTTTTATAGATATATTTAATCTGGTTATTGCTGGCAAGAAAGACCACACATTTTTTGAACAGTAAAAATCATGAATGTCATAATAATCATAGTTTGAAATACATGTATTATGAGTTAAAAGTAACAAGTTTAAACTCTTCAGAGAAACAAACAAAAACTAGAAAATGTCTGTAAGACATAAATGCTCCTGCTGCTACTTGACACTCTGAAACCTCAGCATTTCCTAAGATTGGCTAGTTACATTGCATCGGGACTGGGCGGGACGGGGACGGGGCGGGACGGGAAGGGACGGGGCGGGACGGGACAGGACGGGAAGGGACGGATATGGGTAACACTATATGCCTCACATTTCAGGGGCATAAATATCAGAAACATAAACCTGTCTTCCATTATCTGTATTGATCTGCATTGAACCAATCAACAGTGAAGTTGGTTTGTTGGTTTGCTGGGTTTATTGGCAATTAAACAGCTAAGGTCATTTTGAGGCGAGTTCTCCTGGTAGTTGGTGACTGTCTTACTCTACAGCATACAGGCCTGTTGCGTGGCATTCACAGCAATTAGGTTAAAGTGTCTTGCCCAACGACACAGCCATGATAGCACAGACCAGCCCGGTTTCTCAGCTTCCAAGAAACACAAACTGCTATGGGTAAGTAGCGTTGAATCATGCACCTCAGATCTTCACCTGAGGTTACGTGACCAGTGCTCTAACCATATGAGCTGTTGCAGCCCACATGGTTAAGAACCCTCCCAATTTATCAGCTTCTCTCAGGCAAAGGTTAGGGGTTGGTCCACTGGGCTTATTTAAGAAATAATTAACGATGATTCGTGTATTGTTGCAGGATATACAACAAGGATGAGAATATTTTGCAATTAAATTGATAGGGCCGCAGGAATACCTGCAACAATACACGAGTCAAAGTTGATTATTTCTATTCTACCATGTACTGTTTAGTTCTGAGACCTACCTCTTCCTAATAGAAAAACAGCAAAGAAACCCCCGGAAAACCTTGTAATATATTTCTTGAGTATTGCATTATTTTGTTGATAAAATATACATTTCTTTACAGCCACTACAGTACTACAATCAAGAACATCTATCATATGGCATTGATTTTGAAAATAAAAAAAAAAGGATGAAAAAAAAAGAGTGGCATATGTAGGATTCGAACTCGCGTCGTGATAGTGAGCAGAGGAGTGAACTAGGATCTAACCCATTAGCCCACTCAGCTACAGTAACAGTGTTATCAGTGGGGGAATATTAGATACATAAGTGAAGCTAGTACGACGGCTTGGACCTGTGCCAAATTGTCGCAAGCATGTATTATTGACATGAGAGTTGATTACTGGCAAATAATACACGGTTTTAAACCAATCAAAACTGGAGTTGCATAGCAAACGTGGTAGAATACAAGATAATGTGATATGTATTCAGAAGAAAATCGCTGTCCGTAAGGACTGGTACATATGTAATATAGCCTTACAAACCTACCTGCTGCTTGACTAGCTCCTCCAATTCGTGAATGTGAGGAGTAAGGATGGTATTCAAATACTGTAGGATTTCCTCAAACTTTAACACAGATAGGACCTGGCCGATACAGGACATCAGTCGTATACATTCTCGTGGCTGAAAACAATAGAAAGAGACCTAAATCATACATACACTTAAGTCATACATACACTGTCATGTTGGAAAACAACAGTAACAAGAGGCCCATGGGGCTGAAAAGTCATCCGACAAACCAGCCTCATTTTAATAAATCATTATTGTCCTCCTCCAGTGATGTTTCAAATCGAAGGTTGTAATCCATTAAGGAATTAACTGATTCTGTGTTGGAAGATGGACTAATATTCACCGCTCGATCATTAAAGAAAATGACTCGAAAATAATGTAAGGGGACACAACTGCATTGGGTCAGGGCATGGCTAGATACAGTTCTGTCAACAGACGGACAGAAAAGCAGATTCTCTTGTGACTGAAAACGATACTTCATTCCTGTAATATACTTTATAATTTTCCCCGACATTCAAAGATTAGAAAGATAATAAAATTCTCTGCTAATTTATTTCCTGGCCATACAGTGGTGGTTGTTACTTTGCTGACAACATACAGGGGCCTCACATCATTCCAGAGCAATAGGTAAAGTGGCTGCCCGGCACATGCACAGTGCCCATCACAGAGCAATTAGGGGTGAGTTGTAAGCCACCCATGGACATCCCTACATCTGCACTCTAACCACAGTACAGACCATACTGTCACAAGACTAATACCAGCTTACTTATGAGTTATCTTTTGACTATCTACTCACCTTCAAAATGCCACTTTCTAACGCAGACTGTGGAAGGAAAGAAAAAAAATCAAAGTATAGTGGGATGATTATGTCTTTATTTTTCAGGCAAGAAAATATTTATAAGAGATTCTTATTTTCTCAGTGTAAAATCAGACGCAAATCAGAATTCAAATTCATGCATTTCAAAAGACCATTTTCACCAAATAATCATTCTTTGAACTTGGAATAATCTAGACTCTGGTCCTATTGTAATTCAACTTCAACTAGATTTAAAGTTATTTCTATTGAATAAAAGAAACTCAAAAAATAAATTCACTGTTTACACTTGAATCAGATTCTAAGCATTAGTAAATTTAAGGTGATCAATTCAGGTTAATATTTGATCGGGGACATGTGGTTAACTGGAGGTTAGTAATTGGTGGGTGTAGGGGGATGTGTGGTTGACTGGAGGTTAGTATTTGGTGGGTGTAGGGGGATGAGTGGTTGACTGGAGATTAGTATTTGGTGGGTGTAGGGGGATGTGTGGTTGACTGGAAGTTAGTAATTGGTGGGTGTAGGGGGACGTTTGGTTGACTGGAGGTTAGTAATTGGTGGGTGTAGGGGGGTGTGTGGTTGACTGGAGGTTAGTATTTGGTGGGTGTAGGGGGATGAGTGGTTGACTGGAGGTGAATATTTGGTGGGTGTAGGGGGATGTGTGGTTGACTGGAGGTTAGTATTTGGTGGGTGTAGGGGGATGAGTGGTTGACTGGAGGTTAGTATTTGGTGGGTGTAGGGGGATGTGTGGATGACTGGAGGTTAGTATTTGATGGGTGTAGGGGGATGTGTGGATGACTGGAGGTTAGTATTTGATGGGTGTAGGGGGATGTGTGGAGGTTAGTAATTGATGGGTGAAGGGGGTGTGTGTGGATGACTGGAGGTTAGTATTTGATGGGTGGGGGGACATTTGGTTGACTGGAGGTTAGTATTTGGTGGGCATAGGGGGGCATGTGGTTGAGGTTTTACCTGACTGGAGGTTAGTATTTGGTGGGCATAGGGGGGCATGTGGTTGAGGTTTTACCTGACTGGAGGTTAGTATTTGGTGGGCGTAGGGGGGCATGTGGTTGAGGTTTTACCTGACTGGAGGTGAGTATTTGGTGGGCGTAGGGGGGCATGTGGTTGAGGTTTTACCTGACTGGAGGTGAGTATTTGGTGGGCGTAGGGGGGCATGTGGTTGAGGTTTTCACGGCTGACATCCTTCAAAGCCATTGTAGCCGCAGTGGCGGCCTCGGTGTTACCAAGGCCCTGAAGGATGAGTGGTATCACAGAACTTAAACTCCCAGGGTGACAGTTTATCCACTCTCCAAATGACCCTATAAAAACAGATTATTCCAACAATGGATATATATATCCTAGAGATGCCATTTTAAAATACATAAGTGTTTTAGTGATGCACCAATATGTATTATATACATTGTATTGCCAAATACTGGACAACTGTCTGTCTAGTAAAAAGCCGATATTTCAAGCATTTGAACGACAAGCAGTTACAAGCTCTTAAGAGACCTAACTAGTTGATACAATGGCTAACTATCTCCTTGCAGACGGTGGCTTTGATTTCCATGTACACACGGCATGCAGATTTGGAAAGGATCAACAATAATAATGCCATGGAATATACTCCGGACGATTTTCAGAAGCTTGTACAATAGCAGAACTATAGACTTTGATTAAGGATGAGGCCATGATGATTGGGCATGGACGTTTCCTGACAAACTGAAATGCCATGTACCGTTTTTTAAGAAAATTTTGCTGTTTCTTGCTGAAATAAATGGACACAGGAGTTACTTCAAAGCATTCATTAAGATATTTCATTTTGATGTGAATGAAAAAAATAAAAAATATAAATGCTCTCATCTGTTTTATATCCAATAAAATGAAAAAATACCTCCCTCTCTCATCTATTTATTTTCAAATATTGGCCAACTAATTAATTTTATATGGCCTAAGAAAACTTTGCATGGTCAACCAGGTGAAATTAGGTCCTATCTTGGAATCAGCCCCCGTCACCTAGGTGAAAGGTAAGTATGCTTCGACTTCTCCACTCGACCACCCAATAAATGGGTAGAATGCATTTGATTACATTACCAGCAAAAATAAATGACAAGCATGAACATGTGGACAATGTATCACAAGTTAAACTGATGTCATGTAGCGACTCACCAATCATATAGAGAGCAGTGGACACAAACTTTATGTTGCTGAATGGAATTTTTGGCAGTATATTTAACACGGCAGGTAGATAAGACTCCTCTTCAAGGTCGACATTCTCAGCGACTGACCCAAACAGGAAAAATATTCCCTCCACAAGCTGAAAAAACAATGGTTTTCAGTCAAATCACATTTTTTGTGGGACTCCAATTTTGTGGTTGCATGTAAAATTATTATTTTTATGGGTACTAGATTTTGTGGAATAATTAATTACCCACAAATCAATATACTACAAACTTAAGCATTTATTTTTTCAATTATAAATTTAAAGCAGTTTTGAGAAACAGGTATCCACAAGAGAATCTTGATATCATATTTTGCAATGGTTTCCCCACTGTAGGATAATATATCAATTTCTATTTAAATGTATGTATTTCATACCTGTAGTACCAATATTGTATTTCATACTCGTATACTGGGTATATCAGTTTCAAGAATCCATTCAACAATCCATTTCATCTGTCAATTTTTAACATTTTATGAATTTGTGGACAAAAAGGGTACAATGAAATCAACAAAAATTTAAATAATGAAAAATGCTTTTTTTTAAATTAAAATTTTCACACATTAACAGAAGACTTATAAATTTTGTCTCTGTAACAAATCTCAAAGGAGCTAGATTTAAGTCATAAACCATAAATTAACTATCAAGCCACCGGAGACCAACTCGATTTGCACTCTTCTCCTTCTAGAATATAACTTCTGGTCACTTGATTTGTAGCTATTCTGCTTCTGGAAGATCTTCTACCTCTTCCGTCTCGAAGCTTGATGATTTATCTACCAAGATGGCGGCCACCATGTTTAATTGTGCTACATGCGGAGTGATGAGTTTCACTAGAGAAGGATTTATGGCACATACATGCACAGGTTTGTGTTACAGTGCTTGAGAAAACTTAAAAGTTTGTTTTGGGTAATGTTTTTCCGGTTTACTCGCTTTACATATAACGGAATGCGATCTTCTGAGAAGGATTCTCTTCCAAGAAGGGTACAAATCAAGTTGGCCTCAGAAGAATGAAAATATCTCTTTTCCCCTGTTGGAATCAAAATGAAACACTACTACAGTCTTCAAAACAAATTCAACCACCCATAACTACAGTCACAAAAACATTTGTCTACAAATAACATACAACATATTTGCTCGGTAAAATTTCAGGTCCAAATCATACCTGCCATGTTTATTAAGGGAAATGCATGATTTTTCTTCAATACTTATTACCAGACAACTTCAAATTTTACCTGCCACCGTACTTCTTCCACTCTAGAATTTTCTACCATCGTTTGTAACACACTACACAAATGGCCTAGCAATGGCTCCCGGAGTATACTGAAGGAGTACATCTGTCAACAAGGAAATATTATAACAAAATTATCACTGGGGAATTTAAAGAGTACAAAAGGCTTATTGATATCAAATACATTGTAAAATAAGAAACTGTCCATATAAGTATAGGCGGATTGCATCAGCTTTTACTTTTTCTGTTTACTATGATAAACTCACAACCACAAATGTTAACTCTTTCCATACTTTGTGTTCTTTCCAGACTCCGTACCAGAGATAGTTATTAGGCTTGCATTAAATTTAAACAAAATGATGGACTACATGTACATTTTTGGTGTGTTGTTTTCCAATATAGATAGAAAAAGTGTTTTCATTTTACGTTATTGAGAAATAATGATATTTATATTTAGACTTTGTTTGTTTTTGTTTGTTTTTGTTTAACGTCCTATTAACAGCCAGGGTCATTTCAGGACGTGCCAGGTTTTGGAGGTGGAAGAAAGCCGGCGTACCCGGAGAACAAGAATTCCACGGAAGTGGAGGTGTCGCCTGTGTATGCGAATAATTAAAGGGCCATAACTCTTTAAAACTAGGACTTGAATAAAAAAAAACAATAACAAACTTGTCCACAGTATTATGGTAACGAACATTCTATTTTCGCAAAAAAAATTAAAGGGCTATAACTCTTTTAAAAAGGTCCGAATAAATTTGGTTAACGAACTTGTCCACAGTATTATGGTAACGAACCTTCCCATGCAGTTTCAAATTAATCCAGTAATAATTATTCAAGTTATTGAGTGGAAACAATTTTCGCAAAAAATTAAAGGGCCATAACTCTTTTTAAAATGGTGCAAATAAATTTGGTTAACGAACTTGTCCACAGTATTATGGTAACGAACCTTCCCATGAAGTTTCAAATTAATCCTGTAATAATTATTCAAGTTATTGAGTGGAAACTATTTTCGCAAAAAATTAAAGGGCTATAACTCTTCTAAAAAGGTGCGAATAATTTTGGTTATCGAACTTGTCCGAGCTATCATGGTAATGAACCTTCCCATGAAGTTTCGAATTAATCCGTTTTAAACTACTAAAGTTATCGCACGAAAACCATTTTCCGGACGACGCCGACGCCGAAAAGTAATACCTATATGTCTCCTTTTTCAAAGGCGACACAAAAACCACCAGCCTACGGTCAGTATCTTGCAACTGCCCTACATAGGTTTCGAACTCGCAACTAGAGGTGGAGGGCTAGTGATAAGGGGTCGGGACACCTTAACCACTGCCACCCCTTATATTTAGACATCGCATCAAACACTATGCAGCGTTGCAGAGGTACTATCCGAAGGAAATGTGGTACAAACTGCCATATTGTTTACGTTAGCAACCTTTGTGGAAATCATCACCTATTACTGTTGAACAGCTTTTATATATAGATAATTATATGTGTCATGTGCTATTTTTACCAAGTATCAATGACAAAACATAGCCTGTCGACTATAGTTGACAACAGGGAAGTGGGAGCACAAGTGGAATTGGTTAAAAAAATAGTAGACAAAAAAAAGCTTACCATCGTATCACCGATATCTTGTCTGTAGCAACGGAACTGTTCCTTTTCCTCTGAAATATTTCAAATGTGACATTTTAGTTATAACAGAATTGCCAACCTTTAGAGGTGTGACGGTGGAAGATCTTTCTTCACTGGATAGTGTAACTTTTACAATTAATGAATAATGTATGCATAATTACAACAGTAGCATAGATAATATACTTCTTATAATTTCTTAATAATCTAGAATTTTCCTATTTGAAATAACTCCTTTTATCACAATTGCTGAATTCAAGATGGTGAAAGTAGTCAGTAGAAGATGGTGGTCAGTACAAGATGGTGAAGGTAGTCAGTACAAGGTGGTGGTCAGTACAAGATGGTGGTCAATAGAAGATGGTGGTCAGTACTAAATGGTGGTCAATACAAGATGGTGGTCAGAACAAGATGGTGGTCAGTACAATATGGTGATCAGAGCAAGATGGTGGTCAGTGCAAGATGGTGGTCAGTACAAGAAGGTGGTCAGTACAACATGGTGGTCAGAACAAGATGGTGGTTAGTACAAGATGGTGGTTAGAACAAGAAGATGGGTGGACCAAAATTTGACAGTTACTGTGTAATATTTCAACACCGTCTTCACAATTGTCGAACGTAACTGATGTTGTTTTTGAAGTGATCTTCCCCATTTCTTAATCATAAATCATTGATTAACTGTGATTTCATTCAAATGAATCACCAAGGGGCTCAAATGACCACTTCACAGCATGCATGACTTCCTACTCTTGCATCAGGAATTCAAACGTCATGGGATAAATTACCTGCGGTCCAAGAATCGTACTCTTCATCTGTAGGATATTGCACTTTGACCAACAAAATTTCAATCAACGAAAAATAAATTGGTTGGAATATAGGTAATAGGAGTTGTTGGCGTCCCTTCTCCGAGTCCAGTATGTCGTCCTGTAGAAAAAAGAAACAGGATGACATATAATAATCATAATTAGTATTGGAATGTTGTAAAGGGGGGGAAAAGGAGGGTAAGTTTTATCAATTGAAACCTTTCTAAACAAAAAAGGTACGAATGATACATCAAAGAAAAAAAGTATTCATATGTGAAGTATACAAAGCTATTGATTACTTCCATCACAGGGGTCTGCATCTGTTCATAGAAAAAAATATTATCCCCAAATCCTACTACCAGTATATCAAAAATGTGTAACACTTGAAAAGTTGGAAGTGGGGAGGGTCAGCTTCGATTCACTTTAAATATAAGCTCACTTTGACTAAAATATCAGCTGCACCCAAATTTCAGTAACGTACCTTGGGTTAAAATCTTAAATAGCAATGCATGTTCAAGATGAGAAATTGGACCAAAAGTGGTCATGATAGCCAATGACACATCGACTGTGGAACGGAAGTAGGCTAGAGCAGTTTTGCAAGGGGCAATCTGATTGGTTGACAGCTATGTAAACAATACTAACTATAATTGTCGACCAATGAAACTGTCTATACATACTAATGAGAAGCAGACATCTGTGCTTCCATAGAGTACCAAGACCTGTAGTAGGTAAACTGGACATCTGTAAATGACTTACCTGTAGTATGTAAACTGGACAACTGTCACTGACTTACCTGTAATAGGTAAACTGGAAACCTCTTACTGACTTACCTGTAGTAGGTAAACTGGACACCTGTCACTGACTTACCTGTAATAGGTAAACTGGAAACCTCTTACTGACTTACCTGTTGTAGGTAAACTGGACACCTGTCACTGACTTACCTGTAATAGGTAAACTGGAAACCTCTTACTGACTTACCTGTTGTAGATAAACTGGTCACCTGTTACTGACTTACCTGTTGTTGGTAAACTGGACACCTGTTACTGACTTACCTGTAGTAGGTAAACTGGTCACCTATACTGACTTACCTGTAGTAGGTAAACTGGTCACCTGTTACTGACTTACCTGTAGTAGGTAAACTGGTCACCTGTTACTGACTTACCTGTAGTATGTAAACTGGACACCTGTTACTGACTTACCTGTTGTAGGTAAACTGGTCACCTGTTACTGACTTACCTGTTGTTGGTACACTGGACACCTGTTACTGACTTACCTGTAGTAGGTAAACTGGTCACCTATACTGACTTACCTGTAGTAGGTAAACTGGTCACCTGTTACTGACTTACCTGTTGTTGGTAAACTGAACACCTGTTACTGACTTACCTGTAGTAGGTAAACTGGACACCGGTAAATGACTTACCGGTAGTATGTAAACTGGTCACCTATACTGACTTACCTTTAGTAGGTAAACTGGACACCTGTCACTGACTTACCTGTAGTATGTAAACTGGACACCTGTTATTGTCTTATCTATCAGTACGTAAAGTGGACAGGTGTGACTTACCTGTAGAAGGTACCAGAATGTGAAAGACATGTCACTGGTTGTCTCGTCCACTGGGAAGTGTCCAGGTAGAGAGCAACAAGACTATAATAAATAAAACAACACTATTTTAAAATCATTCCTCCTCTGGTATATCATATTCTATTGAATATTCATCTATGGGTTTTTTTATATATAAAATCATCCTGTCAAATTGTCATTGAATTTTAAACCAGTGTTTTGTTATAATGTCATTGTTTGCTGACATTTCCTTAACTCAAATCATCTTTGAATTTTCATAACAAAAAAGGTGAGACTGGTGGACATACCAACACCATCTGTATGAGATTCATCACAATGTTTCTGCAGTCCTCATCCTCGCTGATGGAACACTCCAGCAGCATTTTGGTGTGGTTTTCTGCCAGAGCTATCACAATCTGGGCTATCCCATTACACACATCCTATAGTGTAATACCAAGAGTAAATCTAATTTAGTACAATCTGTTTAAAAATCATATTCACAAACCACAAACTTTTTAAGGAAATGAAATTTGACAATTTTTCATGGCCATTGCATGGTAGTTAGAGCATCTCTTTGTGATTAGATGAACAAAATCAGGCTGAAAATGATATTCAGGAAACGTCTTGTATTTGCCAGTCTGGCATTACTCCTAAGAACTTTCTTCGAGCCAATTATTTATCACATTTCTCAATCAAACCGGTCGGTATGAAGACATATCTGTATTGAAGACAACACTAACCACCTCATCTACTTAATTTAAAACATCCACCCACACTCTCACTGCCCACACAAACACTAATCAAACACCTCAACCCCTTCTTGCCTCTACTTGACAACAACTCTCCCGGACTCTCACTGCCCACACAAAAATCAAAGGGCCAAAGGCCCTGAGAAACGTCAGGGTCTGAGGTCATATTATAAGAAATTTAAAATTGGATTTTATAGTCAGACAGTTACATTTGTATCAGATGAAATGTCTTCATCTGGCCCTGGTATTTCTATTCTATATATATTCAAGAAAACATGTATAACATATATCAGCTGACAACTTTACAATAGCTGAGTATAGTTCTTTCCCCATTTCTTTAATGCTTGTGGCAGATTATTGATATATTCCTGAATCAGTAAAGCTGCTTGTAAACTTTGAAAAAAGAATCAACTGAGCGACAAATCGGTCTATTAACAGAACATGTTGTCAAGTAACTACAACTAAAGATAAAATCCAAGATGTACACAGCCGAAGTTTTTTATTTTATTTATAATATAAGTTATTAATAAGGCCTATCAAACGTCTATTTTATGACCCCTTAGGTAACACATTTTAACTCTGATAGAAAATTGCGGTCGCATTGTCCGATGAGACATATCTAGTTTTGACACCGCCAGTACATCAGTCACGGATCATAATCATTAGATTCTTTTCAAACAACAAATAATAACCGTATTTAATAAAATCCTCGCGAAAAACGGCAATGTAGTTTGTTACAACTTGCCCTCAATTCCTGGTCATATTTCTTGCGTATTCTAGCGACTTACAAATGAATTAAAGAATATGAAACTGCGAACGGTCGTTGGTTTAGTTACAGTAGACATAACCGCCATTTTGGCAGACTAGTGTCGTGAAGAGTCACGTGACAGCTGAAGTTATCTCGTGGAATGCTCGGGTGCATTTGACTACGTAAATAGGATTGGTTTTAAGCTATCAAATGTTCCTGCATATGAACTCAGGATGAACAGATGTGGATAGTTTCTCTGTGAATGCATGTAAATTTCTACAACGATCAAACTGATTTTTCTACTTTCGTTTTCAAGGCAGTATCGAGACAGAACTACGTAATCCTACGCCAACAAAATTGCATATACTGACGAGGGAAAAGGTTAATAATTATACTCTAAAATAGTCTAGAACACCAAACCTTAACATTTCATTTTAAATAATTGCAGTAAACACGGTTTACATCTCTTAAATTGTGTCAATAATTGCTATCAATATAGGAACTATATTAGGCTGCGGATGTATATCATTTGTATGACAGAAAAGAGGAATAGTTAGCCGGAACAGATCTATCAGTAACAACATTTTCCCACCACGCCCATAACGGCAGGTGCCAAAGGCACCCTGACGTTAAAAATAAAAAAAAAATAGGGGCCTCGATAGCTCAGTCGGTTAGAGTGCCAGCCATGTAACCAAACATAAAGATCCAGCGTGCTTGGTATGATGCTCCCAGTCTGTGCCAAGTTTTTTGGGAAGCTGAGAAATTAGTCGAACTCTGCTATTGTGGTTGTACCCTTGGGCAAGACACTTCACCTTAATTGCTCTGGATGGCATATGACGGGCCTCCCATACGTTGTTCAGTGAGGTAGTCACCAACTACTACTTCAAAATGATTCTGGCTGTTCACGGGATGATAATCAAGCAAACAAACAGACACTAACCCCACACATCAACATCTCCACTTGACCACCCACTTTCCCAGACTCTCACTGACCACATAACTGAATGTACTGACCATATCGGGTGTCTCCACAGCTCGCTGGTGCATATCCTTCAACTGCAGCACAGAAGGTATCAACTTTTGTATCGTGTTGGGAAATCTACAAAATACAGACACACTGCTGAAGTTAAAACTCAAAACCAATAGTATCCGAAGTTTTCTGAGCATGTATAAAACAAGAGGTCAAATGGGCCTGTATTACAAACCAGTTCTACAGCTTGTGAAGTGAAGACTTCGTCCTAACTTTAGACCATTTCTTTTCAGTAATTGATATTGGTCAAATATAACCCTGAGATTTTAATATTCAGAAGATTATGATTTTAATACATTTGACCATCAATGTCATTCATTTGCCCTTTGGGTAGGTGAACTAGCAATATTTCAAAAACTTATAAACAGGGTCCCTTTTCACACACCACTTATATTTTTATTTTTTTTTAAATAAGTTTTTAAATTTACATAATCTCTTATGTGAAAGAACAGATTTTGTGAAATGGCCCTTAAAATTTGCTCTTTCTCAAATGGAAATGGAGCTAATTTCAAAATTTAAATAATTCTAGAAACATCACGAGTTGAAGAAATATATAACTTTCTGACTCCACAGCGTTGATTGTTGTTCCCGAATAACACACAGATGGACTGACAGATGAAACCAGACCGAAAACACTGCATACTGATGACCACTTTGTGACAGGGCCATAAAAAAATTGTGCTCCAAGAACTTAAAGAAAAGGTAGCAGGACATTTACCTAATCTTCGTTGAAGGGCGACATACCTGTGGTTGTCTGGGTGAGAGAAGACGCTGACTAGAGAATCGACTGCTGTATCAAACAGCTGACTGTTTTGTAATGCTGCAAACACTTGAACAATGACCTGTTGACTGTCGACAGGTGACACCCCAAACTCCACCCAGGAAGAGAAACATTTGAGGGCCTGCTCAAATATCTCTGGAGGCGAGCCAGGGTTCATCAGTCCCTGAAGTAGGGGCAATACTGAACAGAAAGAAAACAATCACTGTATTAATCTGCCAATAAACACCTGCCCACAAATAAGCCCCCTTTCTTTACTCTTTCAAGTTGTTTGGTTTTACTTTCTTTCTGAAACAAAGTTTAATTCTCCTTATCAGTAAGAGTCAAGATCTAGTTCTATCATCTTTACACATAACTGGTGTGTTATCCAGTGAATTTGCTGATGTAATATTTTTGCATATGTCACTAGTGTAATATACCCTGGACCATTTTTTGTTCGTCATACAAGTCAGAAAATGTCACTGTTACATCATAATAATTATAGATAATGATGTCCCATCATGAATATAAAATGGCATACAGAACGGCTGCCTCAATGTCCTCCACATTCTGCCTTAAAACCTTCAGTTTTCTGAGTTATATGATAAAAAGTATCTTATTTATTTTCATTTCAGTAATTAATAAAACTTAATTTCAGAGTTTCAATTTTTGCTCGCTGACACGTCCAATAAAAAAAAATAACATACATTATTATGTACTTTTTTCATAAAATCTTAATTATGAAATGAACTCACATTCAAGATCCTATACATAAATAATGCCTGATAATTACTACCTACCATGCTGGAGACTATTTCCAAGTTCTGTTCGTAGGATGCCACGGCGGTACTCAGCAAGGTTAGCACTGAAAAACTGGCAGAAAAATCTCTCCTCTAATTCAAGGCATAATCAACGTGTTTTTTTTTTTTAGTGCAGAAGTTCTTTTTTGTTTAAACTACACTCTGTTTGATGCCTAATTTCTTCAGTAAGTAATTTCTTTGTTACTCTCTGATCAATATATCTCAACTGATGAGGAATCTTTGCAGATCAGATTCAGATATACTGCAAACATGCTTTATTTGGCGCACTAAAATTTTAGCGCATTTCAAAATTTTAACAGATTAGCGCATTGTGTTTGGTTTACTTTGTTTAACATCCTATTAAAAGCCAGGATCATTTAAGGATGTGCCAGGTTTGGAGGTGGAGGAAAGCCAGAGTACCTGGAGAAAAACCACCGGCCTACAGTACGGTCAGTACCAGGCAACTGCCCCACATGGGTTTTGAACTCGCAACCCAGAGGTGGAAGGCAGGTGACAAAGTTTGAGGGGGACGTCTCAACCACTCGGCCACTGCGACCCACACATTTATAAATTGGCACACCAAAACTATTTCATATAGAAAAAGTCTATAGAAAGTGCAATTAGCATGATCATAATTTAGTGTAACGCCAAAATAAGATTACTACTAAAATATGTAAGTTTACAGTATTTTGAGAGTTCAGTGATATCACAAGTATGAAATCTACCCCATCACTGTCTGATTAAGGTGACATGTAATGTACTAGTCAACGCGACATCACAACCATTTCCCGGGCATTAATTTTTATTTACCAAATCAGGTACATCAATTTAAAAAAAAAAGTTTTTTCATTGGGGATATTTGCTAAACAACTATCTAAAGCAAACTCTTCAACAAATTTGTTCGTATCATTTACATTATTCCACTGAAAATATATACAAAGTACACCAACAATTCAAAATACTCTTTTAAGAACATCAATATAGATTGATCCTGCTATTGCTTAAAATGTTTTAAAATATTTTCAAAAATTCATGAATTCATGAGTGTTTGGTAAAAAATATAATATTTTCATCAGTATTCTCAAAAGACATAATTCCAGAAAAAAAAAGTAATCTTGACCTTAGGCTAGGAAGCCAAGGTCAATCTTTTTTTTTTAAATGACTCGAGTTGAATATTATCTTGATGTTATATTCGTAATAATAATAGATCTACAGGAATGTTGCTTTACCTCCTCTGGTAGTACACGCAGTGTCTCAAGTAACAGGTGGCACCGCTGTAAATTCTGAAAGATATCATAACATCACGTTTATGATAAGAGCCCTGCAGATGAAATTGACAACAAGAGGCCAAGAGGACATGTATCACTCATCAGAAAGTTTCAGCAAAATGATAAAAACACTCTTCATATTTTTAGTAATATTATGTCGGATCTGCCACTTAATGCCATAAACGACAGTTTATTTCCCTTATTTGATTTCCTTATTTCCTTGTTTCAAGGATGAACTTTCAGTTGAAAACACTGAACTATAATATCTTATCTATATTGTATTCCTCTTATTCAATTTTAAGACACCTTAATCCATGGATATCCAAGACCATATTTGGTCAATACTAAACACATGATCTAGACAAGAAGCATTTCTAAGAAAAAATTATGCATTTATGAGGATGAACTGCAAACAACAGATTCAATCTCTTGGCATGTTCACAAGTTTTTTTAGACAAAATGAACTGATTTTTTTTATTATTATTTTGAGATAGAGAGCTGATTGCATATAGATATCAGGTAACAATCTTGTTACATACTGTGAGATTTGGTATATCCTCCTGTTGAAACATGTCGATCAGTGTCTTTAGTGGGTCCGGCCAGTTATTTGGTGTTGTATGCAGAATCATAGATGATAACTGTCAAAATATAGGAAATTAAATCTGAAGACTATTTTTTCTTAAATAAAAAAAGTAGTTTCAGGGTTTCAGTTTATCAAAAGGAGGTCTATAAATGTACTTAACACAGGTGTGAATAGTTGAACCTCAATCTCCTAAATGGAAATTCCAAGATGTTGGGAAGAATGGATTAGTGCATTGTCTTAATGTGGAGAGAAATGGAAGTGTGCAGTATCTTAATGTAGAAGGAAACCAAAGCACCCAATGACTGGTTCAAAGTTGATTGTGTTACAATCATTGGACCACCTCACTACCAGTAATGTTGTCATACAAACATTGACCTCGTTTCCTCTTTATATACGACAGGCTGATAATATGTAAAAAAAAAAAAGAAATCAAAGTACTGGAAGTACTGTAAACGAACATTATTGTTTAATGCAAAATCAGTAATCTTCTAAGTTTAAAGTCGATAAATTTACTGATATTGGTTTAGGAAATAATTGCAAATTATTTGAAATGTTTGCAGCTGTTCTGATATGATTGAACACATGCATATTTCTGTCATATTTCTGTAAGGTCCTGATTGAAATTGGAAGTTTATTGATCTATCTTGGATGGATGAAAATAAAATATGTCTTCTTTCTTTCGGGAAGCCATCATCAGTTATAATACAGCCAGGACTGTGTGACCTTATTGATGCCAACTTCTAATATGCACTAAATTTAGGCTAGTTCTATCGTTAGTTTAGCATATTTCAACTTAATATGATGAAACACACATAAAGAACTACTGAAAACCAAAACCAGAGCTGCTAATCAAGGCCCGGATTAGGAATGTATCCTATTGAAACTGTACTCAAGCATGTATGGTACTTCAAAACAAAAAACTTGACTCCTTTTGTTCAGGAATCATTTGATGTTAATAAATCTTTATATGAGAAGATATACTTCTGGTATAATTACAGCATTGTACACAATGTGATAAAGAATAACAACCATATAAAGACTATCTTCATCAAATAATTCAGCAAACAGGAAAAGAAAACTTCAAGCTTCATTTTCAACTTCAAACTGATAAAGGTTACAGTCCATTCGATGGGATGACACATTCCCTATTTATTGTCCCTTTCCAATGTTGACCATCCAATCATAGTGAACCACACGCAGTTCAGCAATGTAATTGCACAAATCACATCCTTTATGTGGAGAGAACAGTTTTCGGGGTGTTATAAGATTCCATAACTGTATGCAAATTTGTGAATCATTCCATATCTATATCTATATACAGTCAAACTTGTAATAGCGGACACCCTTATATAGCGGACACCTGTCCATAACGGACACTTCCAGGAATCCCCAATGAAAATCACTATATAAATATCATGTATATAGCGGACACCTTCCTAATGCGGACAGCGGACACTTATTTTTGTCCGTAAAGTTGTTTAAAATTCCGTATAACGGACACGTGAAACCATAGCTGTGTTGATATTTGTGTGTAAAACGTTTCTAAATAACAAGCAGAGCCATAATTACTCAATTCCCCTGGCAGCAATGCTAACTTAGGAAGCCACTTCATCAGTCACTAATTGTCCTGTTACCTGTAAGTTGCTGTAACAATGGGCAGTAATTACAAGAGAGTGACCGATCGCCATCGGCAGAGGTGTTTGTTTACTCAACCTCACAGGTGACAGCTAAGCTTATTAGCCATTCAACCATAGCCTAGACAACAAGAATGGTCAGGTGGTATTTAAATCATTATCAATACCAACAAAAGAGGGACAAAGCAATAGTTATGTTTGTCATAATTGTTTTACTTACAAAATCAACCGTACGCAAATCTGACAGCACATGGTTGTCAGCCGCCATTTTCTCACACTCGGAACTCCTCGGAATATGACTACGTAACATATGAAGAACTGCTGAAGAGTTCCGAGTGTCTTTGTATACACTATACTAATTGACTGAACCAGAAAACGGTATTTATTAAATCAAATCCCTACATGTATTTCAGAAAATAGGTCTCAAATAAATGCTGAGGGATTATAATTATCAGAGGAAAATGCACGTTCATTTATAAAGAGTTAATTTTGTAATAGAAAAGATATTTCAAGCATATTTATTTTCCAAAATATTGAGGATTAATGAAAATTGTTTTACTATGATAAGAATTATCTTTACATTTTTTACAATGTTGAGTATTTGTCTGAATAGATATTCAGTAAAGTATGATATTGGGAAGATTTTTTTAGAAACAATAGGCTTAATATAAATTATTAAAAATATCAGCTCTAATTTTTGTGTCAGATGAATGATTGAAAATTAATTAATCAAGCATTTATCTTTAATTATTTGTCTTTTATTCATTTGTTTAAGTGTTTAGATATAATAAATCAGGAGACATATAGTGTACTATGAACAGACTTTGGTTTGTTTCTTCCTTTATAAGGGACATAACTCGTTGAACCTCTATATAAAGGACACCTCTCTATAAAGGACACTTTTGCCTTGTCCCTTAGGTGTCCTTTATAGACAGGTTCGACTGTATATACCGTTCGTGTATATATTTACACATATCAAAATTGGAATGACACAGGAGATTGGCAAGTTTAAGTTCACCATCAGTCATGGGAGGTTTACGTAAAATGTTATATTTACCGGGGTAATTAGTAATTTTGATTATATATTTATCAAGCTCTATTCTGTACTTTCTACCAGTGCTTATATTAGAGAATGGACACAATTATATGTTCTCCAATGTCAAAATTAATCATATGTAAAATATTAGGGGTTTATTTGACCGAGACGTATTTAAAATGTTTGTAATCATTCGCCATTCGAGGCCTGATTGCCGTCATATTTGAATTACCAAAATGGACCTGAAAGCAATATTTTAAAAAAGAGAATGATCTGTGACATGAATATTTCATAAAAATAATTTAATACATCATTTATTCACTTCATTCAGATCTTCAGACACCACATAATTTGTGAAGTCATATATAGAAATATATGAACCATTTTGTTATTGATTAATAGTTCACACAAGTAAGCACTAGATGTAAGCAGTAAGTATATGTACCGCTATCTACTGGCATGACTTTGAGTACAGTAGACTACACTCGCTTTGTGGATATTGACAGGATAACACATATTTACATACTAATTCAATTTTAGAATTGTAACTGAAATCTTGTAACAGCATGGCACAAATAGTCATCTGAATATTTGTTGTATATTGAAAAAATATTTAAGGTAAATATTAACTCATTTGCTCGACTTAAATTTTCAGTTTATCAATTCATCGATTACTCTGTGTTTGAAGTATGGTGTAGTGAGAATTTCAAGTCTTGATTATGACTTGATGAAAATTCTAAATTAACAAATTATTAAAATGAATTTGTTTGAAAAATAACACAAGTTCCACAGCAATATTATATAGAGTATCAATCACAATATATCAGAAGTTATCAAACTACAGATAACAATTAACGAATGAATATCAAATTAAGTGAATATCACAAGTATTTTTGCATTTGTTTTTAGATAATCCGGATTTCCGTCTTTAAAAAAAAATACCTAGTAGACGTAGTGCATAGTAAACGTAGCCATGTAACAGCTGATTTTAATCAGATATAACTTAACATGAACTTAACACCGTCACAGAAGTTCGTCGCAATCGAAAATTTGGTCGTGAATTCGGTATTTTGCAAATTATTTCAAAATACTTTCAGGTAAAAGAAAACAAAAATTCTCGTAAAAATATCGATTTTGGGTCGACTATCGGCCATTTCGGTAATTCAACTCCAACGACAATCGGGCTGCGATTCGCAAATGAATAATTAATTTAAAATTCGGTCAAATAAACCTCTAATATTTTATATATGATACAATCAGGCATTGCAGAACATATATTTTGGTCAATCCTCTGAAAATAATGCCAATTTATATTATAATTAAGCCCGATTTTTCTTCGTTTCGGTATTTCCAAGTCTGCTTCACGTGTGGTCCGTTTCAGTAAATATTCTCGTCTTTACCGAAATAAAAACAAGCTATATAATTGTTCATTTTAAACATGACAATAACTGCCAACCACACGTATCCAAAAATGTTATTGTTGATATCATCTGAATATTGCCGTAGTTATCTGTCACTCCGATTGTAAACCCCATGCCAAAGTGAAGGAAGAATCGACCAATCAAATTGGTTTATTTTTTATTTCCGTAAATCTTGCAGTTACCTCCCTTACAACAGTAAATACGTTCCAAGTATCGCCTACAACAAGCAATCCCGTGCACATAGCAAGATATTATCATTTGCATTTGATTTATTGGGTCATTTTCGTCAAAGGAAAATGGTATATGGAAATCGATGACAATTTTAACGCTATGACCAGTCACCCTGACCACAAATGCCACCTAATTGTAAGCCTATACATATGTACAGTTCTTTCTCGCAAACACGTACAGTAACTACAGTATAGTATGATACAATGTATCGTCTCGTATGCCGTCATTGATATATTTCTTTCTCTAAATTATAGAAATACACACCTAGTTGATAATGATGTAACATTCTAGAATATATATATTACAAATTTAAGTAAATTGCGGACAAATTTGCAGACCTATGCTATAATGTCAGCCGTTTTGGAAAGAACACAGAAGAGCAAAACTTTCTAAACATCCGGAGACGAATGCGCCTGCGCAATAGTTGTTTACATAAATATATTGACCTGGACCGGAGTTATTCGCAAAGTTCAGGTTCATTTAGTCTTCTCATTTCGCTAGCGTTATGCATTTCTCAAATCGTATGCATCTTGAAAACACCTACTGAATACATTTCAACCTTTTCGGTAAAACTACTATATAAAACGAAGATGTTTTTGCAAGTAAATTATTTGAAGCGTAAGGCAATGGGGGCAGCCATATTTCATTGAAACAGACAGTAGATGGCGTATTGGTGAATGTGGCTACCATATATGGTTATATTTCTCAGTCCAGTTCTTGATCACAATAACCGAACATTAATGTTCGTTTAAAAAAGTGGCAAATAAAAATTTCTGAGTAGGCATAACAGATTTTCCAGAGTTGTTCTAATCTTTTCGCCCCACCTGATCATGGCTAAATGTAAACAGAACTTAAGTTTTCAGAAACTCAAAATCTATCAGAACTTACCGCCACACAAAGTCGTGTGAGAACAATTTTTGGGCCACTGCCAAAGTGTATGATTCTCTCCAGAAGTCGAGTCTTTAGTCCTTCATACTGGTCTTCAGGAACTTCAAACCTAGGTCAGAAAACTTAAACTGTTACCAAATATCTCTTTATATATGATCATAAAAACAACTACTGGTATTAAGGAACTTCAAACCAAGGTCAGGAAACCAAAGTCTTTACAAATCATGTCTCTATATCCGAGTAACTAAATTTAACACAGATAACTTCACATGGCATCCAGCTGATCCTTGATTTTGAACAATTTTAGAAGTCAAATCACTATTCTCCAAAAATATGAAGGGTCAAATCATATCATTGACAAGTAGGTTAAAATACAAAATGGCACAATGTTCTTTAACATTTTATGAATTATGCTTTAAAACTTATTTCAAATATTTGAAAAAAAATCCTGACAATTTTTAATTTAGTGAATACTTTTCTATATAGATTTCAACTTATTTATCTTAAATGTATTCGATTATAACACTGGTAGTCCTGAATTTTGTAATTTCCTTAAGGAAAACATGTACTAATTCTCACAAAATATAGTGATAAGCAGTTTAATACATAGTACACAATGAACATAACATATTTTTCATTGATGGCTGATTACAACTTGGTGGTTGGAACTAAATATGTTTATAGTTATTTTAATATTAGGATTAATGCTGAAAAATTCTGATTCCAAGTGGAATGATGAAAAAGTTGATTCCAAAACTGTGATCAGGTCTTAACAATGGTTGTCAAAAGTATCAGATACATTTTCAGCCCGATACCTAATATTATTTTTCCATACAAGGCATTTTTTCGTTTTTCAAAAGACTTACCAGTATCTTGATATTTTTACGTGTAATGTGTTTGCACCAAAATATTGCACTTCTGTATTCTGGGGACAAAACAAAAGTACATGTTCAAACAAAAATTCATAGTTTAAAAAATTCAGACAATTTTTTTTTTTTTTTTATTTCACCACCTTATTTTCACGCCCTTCGTCTGCTTCTAGCAACTAAATCTGGCTGATAAAAGCTGCCAGTCATCATCATATTTATTGGCCTGTTTGTAAATTCTGAAGAAGCACTTCAAATCCTAACACACCTGTCACCTTGAAAGTAAGTCAAGCAGTGTTCCAGCTAGGATTTGAAAAGGGCAGGGTGCTGCCTAAAAAAAGGGCATTTTTGTGCGCGACATTTTTTCCAGGCCTATCTATCTTCTACCTTATTTTACAGGACAATTCAAGTACATTCATGCATTACATATGACCTGATTCATAGAGACAAATAGAAATATGTTGATTTTTTTTTTATTATTTCGTTTGTGTGTAAAAATATCTTCTTTCTTCTCTTTATTCTTCAAATATTGTTTTAAATTTTGATGGTAAAAGTAATGACCTAGAGTAATTCAAAAATAAAATGGTATTAGCATTATTTCAATTTAAGGGTGTATTGATAGAATCCATATACGATAATTACGTCCAATCAAAAAGTTACTATCAGATTATAGTCAACAGAGCGATATTTTCAACAAGAAGTTGGTCTGTCCATATACCTACATATATATACTAACTAATTAATATAGGTCTCTGGTCTGTCCGTTGTGATTGTAAGACGACTAATTGTAAGTGAAGATATTATGGAGCAAAGGAGAAAATGTGGTCAAGCATATACGAGAAAAAATGATTAAGTAAAAGAAATTCTATTATTTAATATCTGAATAAACTTCGTCCAAATAACTACGATGCATCTTGTAAGCGGCGGTAAATTTCTACTTTCACTTTAGACTCTTTAGAAATAACGGTAAACTAAAATCAGGAAATTATAGCAAGTTAACATTTTCTTGAATTACTATATATATATGGTAAACGAATTAGAGCCGGTTATGATTCGCAAGTTTCTGATCAAATATTTGTTCCGTTGCTCTCGTAAACAAACGGTCCCCGCGTGTTGTTAGAAATGTAATCACTTGGCTATCACATGACCCGCAGTTAATGCAGAGTCGGCATTTCTGATACGAAAATAACACAATATACACTAAACTTTTGCAACCATTATTCACATGAGAAGATATTTTTATATGTCCTTTATTTATTTATGAAAAATAAACATTTTGTATAGAAATCCGCAATCCAACAAGGAATTTGCGACATCTGCATTTACAACGAACCATTTCCGGCGTCCCGCCAAACTTCATCAAATAAAATCAACCGAAAGCTAATTTTGATTACTGGAAAATCACTGGAAAGTGATCTCATGATCATTTACCTAAAAGTTGCTTGGTTAAAACCAGAAGGATTTCGTGTTGTCACGTGAAGAAAATTTCAAAGATATATAGATCGATCGCCAATGCACACGTGCTCATGGGATAACTTTACGACAAACGTGCGGCTCTTTTCGGTCTTGTCAAAAGTTGTTTACATAAGTAAAACAACATTTCCATCCATTATCATTACTTTGTCAATCTTCAAAAAGCCGTCGTGATTATGATTTAATTGGATTACCAACCGATCCCATCGTCAGTATCGACTCGTCACGGTTAAATGAATCTATTAAAACACCATCTCGATCCCCAGCTGACCGATCACTGCCTCGGGCAGCGTACATCAGAACCGTGGATAAGGGTCTAACACAGGTAAGGGACTAGTGTTACATGTGGCCAATTAGTGACTGACTGACTGTATATTGCATGGCTTCATCAAATCGGATTTAGAGTATACGAGGCAAAATGAGCATCAATGACACTTAGAAAAAGGGCAGTACTACAGGAAAAGGGGCGGGGCGCATTTCTAACTTTGAATTAGGGGCAGGGCGCCGCGCCCTGCTAACCCGACCTAGCTGGAACACTGTCAAGGTCATTCATTTTACAAACTTGACAATATATCATTCAATATATGATGAACTTGAGGCTTATTTTTCATTTAAAGAATCTTTGGGCATGTCAGCTCAAAAAAAGCCAAAAAAATACTAGCAGATTTCAGAAGATACTCATAATACAAGATGATACTCCATGATTGAAGATTGAAGCACACCTTATCTGTGCCGAGAAGCTCCCAGCAGAAGGACCAGGCATCGGGGGAGATTTGAGCGGTTGTCAACCACTGATGGACCTGATGATGGAGGCATGCTGTCTGGTAAAACTGGAGCACTGCCTGTGGATAAATGGAAAACTCATTAATATAAAAGTATCATACATAGCCACTATTATTACCTTCAGTTCTTAACATGACATTTTAGATGTTTTCCCCATTTTTTTTTTTATCCTGATTTCTTTCATTTTGTTTTGGTTTTTTTTTTTTTTATTCTTGAAAATATCTAATAAGTTCACACTTACATTTTTTTTTCAAAACTTGTTCAAAATTTACAGTGATAATGTAAATAGATTCCAGATAACTGGTATATGTCAAACTACATCAGATACATAATTAATATGAAAGTTCAAGGTCATTATTATTCGGATTTAACTAGAAAATTATAATACACAAGTGTAAATGATTACTGGTTAAGCATGAATTACTATCTTTTGACTATCCTCAAAACTGTTTAATGCAACTTACTCATTTGTTATTTCTATTCATTTTCTTGCACTTATATTTTATACTTATTATTAAATTAGCTTGGAAATGAATGCAGCTTTTGTTCTTAAGATTTTTACTAATAAGTTTTTATGGCCAGATCATTACATAATTAAGAAATTTACAATAATCAATTATGGATTTTAACTTATAACTTATCATCCGATTGATGATATTACTGTATAGAGTAGAACCAGGAAAATGACAAAGACCTATATGCAGTAGTGATGGGAAAATCTTACAAAAGCCTAAAGTAGAATATAATGGAAAACTTGTTGGAAAACTCTACCTTAGAATCCTTGTTAGGATATTGTAAAGGTTTAATTTAAAGGATTTTTTATTACCTGCTCAACAGCAGCAGCCTGGAAAGTCATCTTTTCTCAGTTCCTATGTCCCTTCTCTAAACCATTGTGTGTTACCTGTGGTTGTAAAATACACAAAATCTTAGATGATAAAATATTTCTTCTTTTGAAGGAAGAATTATCCATTAATAATAAGCTATGTATAGTATTAAGTCCAGCCATGTCCATTGCTGCTTATAAAATTATCAAAACATGGTGTGTCATTGTCCTGTAATTTGGTTTGGTTTATTCTGTTTAACGTCCTATAACAGCCAGGGTCATTTAAGGACGTGCCAAGTTTGGAGGTGGAGGAATGCCGGAGTACCAGGAAAAAAACCACAGGCCTACGGTCAGTACCTGGTAACTGCCCCACGTAGATTTCGAACTCGCAACCCAGAGGTGGAGGGCTAGTGATAAAGTGTCGGGACACCTTAACCACTTGGCCATCATTGTCCTGTAATGAGTCTGTCCCCACTGTCAAGAGCTTTCATGATGCCTTCCTGTGAAATGTCAGATCTACCTAGGCCACTCCTTATAAACAATCAATAAGTGAACACCTTTCCACTAGACTAATTGGAAGGTTTCAGTGGTCAAAGTTAGTAACTATAACGTTATGGTATAATACTCTCAACTTCAATTCTTTTCAACTACTCCACCTTCATAAAATCTTTGACCTGGAAGCCAATGTCAATTAGCTATGATGTACCCAATAACTATACTTTTGACCAAACCTCCCAATGAGTTGATATCTCACACATAGGCTTTATAACAATATTGTCAATGTCTACGACACCTGTAATAGGAAGGAATGTTGAAATAAATATCCCAGACAGCCTTACACTGGACTTCCAAATGTCCTACTACCGCATAAAATGTAAACTGTTAAAACAGTAGAATGCATCAAGGTATATTTACTCAACTTTTACTTTAAAACAGTTGTCATAATAAAAATCTGGGCTTTCGTTTGACAAAGGGCCATGCTAAGTCAGTTAGAGCTACAGCAACATAAGATCAGGTGAAGATCTGAGGTGCGTGGTTCAATGCTCCCTACCCTTGACAGTTTGTGTTTCATGGGAAATTGATGTATGGGCCGGTCAGTGTGCTGATGTGGTGTCCTTGGAGAAGACATATTTGACCATATTAAAATTGCTCTTGTGATGGGCCTCCAACTACTAGAAGGAGGCCCTGTCTCAAAATGACCCTGACTGTTCATCACATGACAATAAACCCAGCAAACAAACAAGGGTCCATTTCATTCTTGAAAGTTTGACTAATTTAGTATGCCTATTGTATTTGCAAAGACGTGAATTTGAACTGATGCTTCAGATTTGAGATTGCACTTCTAAATCGTCAAGGGTCAGTTGAAAGTCATGCATGATGAAGGCCTAGCTAGTTAAAAGCTTGGAACAAATAAATGTGTATCGTTATACTGAATGTCAACCTTTGAAAAACTTAAAAAGGGCATTTTCTTCTTATAACATCAGTGCTGTGTCCATAAGCACAGTCTGAGCTAATCCGAAGGGTTATGATGTTAATAACGAAGTAAGATCGTCAGAAAATTTGGACTAGGTCTGAGCCAACCGTTAAGCGCTATTCCCGTTTTTTCTTTTGATCTCCATCAGATTTTCTAGTATTATTTTGTTTGTAATATTTTATGTAAAGTTTAGTTAGTACAGTAGATACAGTAAATGGTGCGGACAAATGGTACACTATACACATCAGTCAACTGGACTATCGGAAGAAACAAACACATCTGATGCCATGTCATCTTGATGTGCATGAAGATACTGTCAGATTCCCGGCACAGTAGGAGTAGTAATATCGTACCAATCGAGAGCGAATATTATCAATGAAGACAGTTCACCGCAGGTTATTTTAAGTACGCAGATATTTATGATCATTAGTATACAACCGAATTGTTTTTATATCAACATTTCAATATTGAATTATGTGTGGAGAATAGAGATAAATTAATGATAATTACAAGATATGTCTCCAAAAGGTAATCAATCATCTGCAGACACAGAGCTTGAAGCAAATTTGGCGACCATGATAGATCTCGTTCTCTCATGAAATCTCGTACAGGTGAGTATATTTTATAATCAGTTAAGATGTCAGTCTAGAATAAAATCCACCCGTGAAGCTTCAAAATTGGATATCTCGACTAAAATTTTGTTATCATACGGATATGGTTTTAAAATTAAAGGAATGAAACAAAATTAATTAGCACCTAATGATTCTCACGTGATCTTAAACGAGATTTCAAAATTGCAAAATGGCTGCCACCTACGGGAAAACGAGTGACTATGACCGAATGAAAAGAATGATGAATGTGCCTCGTCCATTTAGAAAATATGTCTATTGTCAGATTATAAGTGGATTTTTATTCATATACCTGTGGTACTCTTTCAATGGAGGTATGCAACGTTGTTTTTGCAAATCCGAAAACTGTTTGTTTTGGCCGTTGGCAAGTTCCAACATCACCGGTATAAGTCAACTCGGTCAATTGTTTTAATGCTTAATATTTGGCCGAGTTGACTTATAGTTAGAATTCGGTCCCATCTTCCAATTTTAAATGACTTTACACAGACTGATGTGACATATGCGTCAGCTAAAGTCAAATGCTCTAATATGTTAATTAATAATAAAAAATATACAACCAGGAATTACAGTATGATATGGGTGTGCCCCCCCCCCCCCCCCCCAAAAAAAAATGATACATTTGACTTTGAATTGGCATGACTAGCGTGCATATTTTGCATAATCTGTCAATCTGTTTTGACATTTTGTCCAATGAAGCATATAGATATATACATGCTGTACCGAACTGGTCATCTTCAGATGCATGATGTGACGAATGGGTGAGAATTGATGACATTGAAAAATTGACAATTCAATCTGAAAGGGAAATATTGAGATAACAAATGTTCCCTTCTTCGATGTCGTTAGATGTTCATGTAATGCAGTGAAAATGAGCATCTGTATTTTAATTAGATTGCTGGTTTCGCAGACAATCAAATCCTCAATGAACGATGTATTGCGAAGGGAGGTAACTTTGGGTGAGATAAGGGCTGCCAGACACTCATCAGCAAGCCTCATGTTTGTCAATTAACAATATTTCCCCCTAGCTTAGACCCATTATCACCCTCAAGGGGTTGAAAGATTCTGTTATTCTTTTTGCAGAGAGCTCTAAGGAAGTTTTCTTCAAAACAGAGAGTGGTATTTTTAATTCGTCATAATACTGTTCAGTTCTTACCAGTTAGTGATGCCATTTCAGTAAAGTAAAAAGATAATAAATTCAGAAGAGGGGCAATTCCTGAAGCTAGGTTCCAATTGCTATATTCCTTTCTTCTATCGCTGGTTGCCAACATGTTTCAGCCTCAGACAGGCTGTTGTCAGGGCACAGCTTACATTTTGAACATGTAGTTAGGCATAGAAATAGATGTTATGTCAATTAAAAAATTGTTTGCTTTTCTTTATAGTTAAATTGCAATACACAGTTGATACAGATATAAGTTAGTTTCTAATCACATATTACAGTTGTAAAATGTAATTTAAACATCTCTGGTTTACAAAACTCTTGTATACTAATTCAGTATCACCTGAAAATCTCATTCTGTCTTCCTCTTCTTCCCTCCTTCTTAGCTTTCACATGTTGTCGGTTATTGATGTAGTATGTATAGTTATAACATTCCATCTATCTGACTTCCTCTTTCTTCTCTCCCCTCCCTAATTTTTCACATATTTGTCACTTATTTGTTATATACTGTACTTAGTTTACAATATGCTCTTAAGTGTTTGTCACCAGCCTTTCTGTTCTAAGGAGACAGATTTATATAAGTATTCTTATAATTTTTTCTGAATCCGTACATTTGTAATATGTTGAAATGTATGACTTTGAATTTGAAATAAAATATGGTTTAAACTAAAATGTCATGTATTTTGATGTTATGTGTGTGATTCTCATTTGACAGGGCTGATTCCATGGTTCCTTCGTCATAATATTCCAGTCCTGAAGATGGGACCTGACATAAATACTCTGTACTTCTTTCCTCACACATCTGATGACGGAAGCAAACTAAAGTGGTCTCATGGAGCAAACACGCCCAACCTCCTACAGCGATCTCTACAGGGTAAGAACACTAAACTTGTAAGACTTGGTAGGCTTTATAAATCATTGTCGAGACCATGACGTAGATGTGCAGCAATTGGATTCAGAGTTAGTGCACTCATTTATTTTGCTTAATGTTTTGATTCTTCTCCAGGGATTCTCCTCAGTCAATTTTCAAGCAATCTCTTCTGAAACTTGATGAATTCTTTAAACATGGTATATATTTGGGTGTCTTCAAGCAGCATTTTGTGAATTTCTTTTCGGACAAATCTATATTTTCACTCATTTTATTACAAACATATATATATTGAATATTTTTGTGTAGAAATGTCAGGTTTTCATGACAAATATGAAATTTCTCTTATTTTCTCACATTTTTATACAAGCATATATATTGATGTGTCCTTATGAACACCATGTTGAAAATGTAGAACAGTTTAAGATGTCGGGTTATTGTGTTATTGTTTTCAGTTGATGTTGACATGATTGAGGGCGATGTGATGTTGAAGGGTCAAGGTACAGACAGCCAGACCCTTATTCCAGTGATGGGTCAGCCACACACTAAGGACGACAATATGCCATTTGAAGACTGGCTCACCAATATAACACCCACAGGAAAGGGTATTAAGATCGACATTCAGAGTACAGACGCTGTTGAAATCACTCTGCAGACCCTCAAAAAACACAAAAACAAGGTATGTCTCAGGATAACATACAGTCTTTTTTGAAAACTTATGTGGCCTTGAATTTACTTTTGACTTTGAAAAATCTTGACACCTGGTCCATTGCCAAGAAAAGGCCTTAATATACAATGATTTGTGACTTAAATGTTTCACAGTGGCAAAACAAAAATGCTTAGAATTATTTAATTAGGTCTTTGAAATGCCTTGATATAGTCCTGAATTTGGTTTGAGCTGATCTTGGTCTGTACATACTCTGACATAACTGATTACAATGAGTTATATACTTAGATAAGTGTTCAGTGCTTTTCTCACACTCACTTGTATACACCACTCCCTACATTATTAGTCCCCTGCCGTTTGAAAAACGGGGGGACTTTAGGTTTACCCTCCATCCGTCCGTCTGTCTGTCTGTCTGTCTGTCTATCACGCAACAGTTGTCCGGATAACTCCTCCTAAAGTACTACTCCGATTTTAACAAAACTTGGTATACATGATCAGTATAACATGTAGTTGTGCATCCCACATTTTTTCTCTCGAAAATCCATTTTTCAAAAATGAATAGGTGCACTTCTAGCTCAGGCAGGGGACTTTGTATTGCTGTTGCAATACTATCCATCCTTGTTCAATGGTGCACCATCATTCAATTGTACACCATCATTCAATTGTACACTTTATATTTGTTTATTAGTATAGGAACAAGAAAAGGTAGGAAAACAAACACTCCTGCTGTTTTAAATAGCAGTAATCATATCACTGTATGGGTTGAATACATCCCTTATATGGGATGCAGGGGACCCTGGTTCTCCTCTAACACAATTGTCCAAGGGTAATTATGATGTCACAATGTATTTTTAACTGCAAGAGTATACTTCTGAGCATAGAAACTTTGTAAAAGTTGTCCTGATGTTGGCTGCCTAGCAGTTGAAACATGTCAACAACATCTAGGCCGCAATAAAATAAGATGGCCGAGAAGCCTTTAGCCTGGGTATTTCCAAAAAGAAGAGTATGGTGTAATGGAAAGTGTTTGGATGTATGTTACAAATGTTCATTTCGTATGAAGATTAAGGATGTGTTTGCCAGTAAGTGTAACTACTTGTACATTGTAACATAGGGAGGAAACAAATGATTTATTGAAAATAATTCAATGGTTCTTATCTGTGTGATGTAAAAGGAGAGAAAAGAGATTTGAAACCTGAATCAGAAGTGATACGGCTCATTCTGCAAGGTCGATAACAAAATTAGGAAATAGTAGGACAGGTTGCTGTACCTGAAATGTGAGAGTCTTAAATTTCAGACTATCAGTGTATGAGAAATAAACTAAAAACGGCAGTGAGAGAGTTACCTTGAGGCGTTCCTGTTGTTTGAATTATGTTTGTGTTTGCTTTTCTAGATCCGTGTACCCCTATGGATCCATGCTGATATCTTCAAGGGCCCACTGGGAGGTGAACCACCAGTTGATGGTACGAGATTCATCAAACATGTCCAGCGTCTGTTCCCTCAATGTACCATCTCTCTGGGCTGGACATCGGGCACTCACACTGACCTCAGCCTGGTCAGTTACACATGGAAAATGGTGATTGACATGTACCACTTGGTACACGAGCACGAACTAGAACCGCCCATCGTGTTCTCAGTTCGGGCATCCATGATGCACAACTCGGTGCCGCAGATAAAATGGCTGACAGACAATACCAGAGCTTCACTGCTGGTTTGGAATACCCCTGGAGATAAAGTTCTCACCGAGGACTTCATGCATCTTGCCTTCAAATTCCCACCCCATAATTTGTATTTTGACCTCCAGGACAAGCAATTGGGTGAATATGTGAAAGAAAACAGGCATGTTTCAAAGGACAAAGTCAATCCATTAGTACTTCAGAGAGAGACTGTCATCTTTAAACCAGAGGCGTGGGTGAAGATGGGCCTCCATATTGAACAGCACTCCATACTGCCAAGTGAAGAGGCAATTGTTCTCACAACAAAAACTGTATACATTCTAACTAAGAATAAATACAAACCCAGAGGCCTCATTGTTCTACATGGACGTGTCCAGTTTTTGAACATAAAGAACAAAGACGCAGTCGAAAGAGAAACTGGATTGAACATCTACATGCGACCTACAGGCTATGCCGATTTTGAAAACATTGTGGGTATTCGTTGTTTCATCGGGGTAGATGGGTTCTTACAGATATCAGGAAGTAATTTAAAACGGGTAAAAGACTTTAAACAGACACACAGGATAACTCCTGGTACATCCAATTGTTTTCGATTTAGCGTACAAGACACAGGTAACGAGATCGTGATGAGAGTAAATGTGCTGCACAATTGTGAAACACTTGAGAGCACGAGAAAAGACGAAGAGGTGCATGCCGAGTTTAAGGTCCCTATTCCAGCCACCGTTGGAATAGACCAACATCCATTTATCCTCAAGCTAGAAGACAGCAATAGATACGCAGTGCTGGATGAACTTCATGTGAAATATAATCAGTAGTTAGGTTTCAATTGTACTTATGTTTGTAATGCTAAAGGATTGTTTTCATTTCTGATTTTCTACATGGTTGTAAAATCAGTTCAATTTTCTAAAAATTCTCACAAATATTTAACCTGATCTATTTAGAGTCAATACAACAGCTATGATTTTTAGCCCACCATCATCAGATGGTGGGCTATTCAAATCGCCCTGCGTCCGTGGTCCGTCGTCCGTCCGTCCGTCCGTCCCTCCGTCCGTCCGTCCGTCCGTCCGTCCCTCCGTCCGTAAACAATTCTTGTTATCACTATTTCTCAGAAAGCACTGAAGGGATCTTTCTCAAATTTCATATGTAGGTTCCCCTTGGTCCCTAGTTATGCATATTGCGTTTTGAGACCAATCGAAAACAACATGGCCGACAGGCAGCCATCTTGGATTTTGACATGTTGAAGTTTGTTATCGCTATTTCTGAGAAAGTACTGGAGGGATCTTTCTCAAATTTCATATGTAAGGTTCCCCTTGGTGCCTAGTTATGCATATTGCGATTTGAGACCTAATCGGATAACAACTATGGCCGACAGGCAGCCATCTTGGATTTTGACAATTGAAGTTTGTTATCGCTATTTCTGAGAAAGCACTGAAGGGATCTTTCTGCAAATTTCATATGTAAGGTTCCCTTGGTGCCTAGTTATGCATATTGCGATTTGAGACCTAATCGGATAACAACTATGGCCGACAGGACAGCCATCTTGGATTTTGACAAATTGAAGTTTGTTATCGCTATTTCTGAGAAAGTACTGAAGGGATCTTTCTCAAATTTCATATGTAGGCTCCCCTTGGTGCCTAGTTATGCATATTGCGATTTGAGACCAATCTGAAAACAACATGGCTGACAGGCAGCCATCTTGGATTTTGACAATTGAAGTTTGTTATCGCTATTTCTGAAAAAGAACTGAAGGGATCTTTCTCAAATTTCATATGTAGGTTCCCCTTGGTCCCTAGTTATGCATATTGCGTTTTGAGACCAATCGGAAAACAACATGGCCGACAGGCAGCCATCTTGGATTTTGACAGTTGAAGTTTGTTATCGCTATTTCTGAGAAAGTACTGGAGGGATCTTTCTCAAATTTCATATGAAGGTTCCCCTTGGTGCCTAGTTATGCATATTGCATTTTGAGACCAATCGGATAACAACATGGCCGACAGGCAGCCATCTTGGATTTTGACAATTGAAGTTTGTTATCGCTATTTCTGAGAAAGTACTGAAGGGATCTTTCTCAAATTTCATATGTAGGTTCCCCTTGGTGCCTAGTTATGCATATTGCATTTTGAGACCAATCGGATAACAACATGGCCGACAGGCAGCCATCTTGGATTTTGACAATTGAAGTTTGTTATCGCTATTTCTGAGAAAGTACTGAAGGGATCTTTCTCAAATTTCATATGTAGGCTCCCCTTGGTGCCTAGTTATGCATATTGCGATTTGAGACCAATCTGAAAACAACATGGCCGACAGGCAGCCATCTTGGATTTTGATAATTGAAGTTTGTTATCACTATTTCTGAGAAAGTATTTAAGGGATCTTTCTCAAATTGCATATGTAAGTTTCCCTTGGTGCCTAGTTATGCATATTGCGTTTTGAGACCAATCTGAAAACAACATGGCCGACAGGCAGCCATCTTGGATTTTGACAGTTGAAGTTTGTTATCGCTATTTCTGAGAAAGTGCTGAAGGGATCTTTCTCAAATTTCATAAGTAGGTTCCCCTTGGTCCCTTGTATTGCATTTTTGGACCAGTCTGTCCTGAAAACAACCTGACAAACAAACAGCCATTATCGTTAAATCTCAAATTTCTTATATAGCTAGGATTCCCTTGTTTGAAAAGTACTGGAGGGATGTCTCAATTTGCACAGATTAGTAAAATGAAGGGAAAAGTAGAGAAAAGATCAATCTGACATGGAACCTATGAAGATCATTCAATGGTGGGCGCCAAGATCCCTCTGGGATCTCTTGTTTTACACTAAAAAGATTGTCAGCAAAGTTAGAAAATTTCATAATTATTTCAAATTTGCTTACAGATCATGTTTACTGGATACTTGAAATGTGATATTATTTAGATAATGCATTTGTTCTTTTTTTTTTTTATTTCTGCAAAGTTTAAGGGAGATAACTCATTAGTCTACAGTTGAATAATTTCTGGAATTGTGTTAATTCTGTTATTCTAATATAGAGAGATTGATATTTTGTATGAAAGTTCATGTGAGGTCAAATATCAATGCTGTGTAAATGAATTATGAAATGGAAAATTGAATTATATTTTCTTGGAATTTTGACATATTTTGCCATAATTAATGTTTTGGCCAATGAGGTTTTGGTTAAGAAGTTTTGGTGAGTTCAGGATAGACTCACTAATAGTTTTTTTAAAGTGCTAATATTTTGCATGGAAGTTCTTTTGCATCACCTGAGCTGCACATGCAGTCAAATTGGATAATGAGATTTTGACATTTTGATTTAACTTCACTGTCTAATCTTTGCATATTTGTATTCTATGTATTGTTGCAGTGCACCCAAACTTTGTTTATACATATCATTTCAAAGTTAAAAAAACATTGTTATCTAATATTTTGTCCCCTTGCTGTTTATAAGTAGTATACATTTACCTATATATGGATGGTGGCATCGACCGTTAAGTGCTTCCTTGAAAATTGCTTGTAAGAAATTAGGATAGGCACAAAATATTAGTCTCAGCAAGCAATCTCTGTCGTTGGCCAATTTGATGAGAATTGTTTACTGCTACATGTTGATTTCACAGATAATGACAACCTCAATGTTTGTTATTTATCAACCATTTGTAAATATTGTACATATTAATGTGTCTTTTTCATGACAGAATCATTTATATTAAGAGTTGTAATTAATAAGGTTGTAAGTTTTGCGCACGTGAGGAGTCTAATATCTGTTGACTATCTACTCTAAGTTTTAATATCTTGTTGTTCATACATACCCTGGTACCATATTTATCTGCAAATAACCACTTCCGTCATTTTTGCAGAATCATCAGTTTTAATATTACGTAAAAGTGGTTCACAAATAAGCCCTCCCCAAAACTTAAGTATATAAAGATAACTTAACACTAGGGAAGGGTTCATTTGTGGATAAATACGGTATATGTTATATTGTTGTGCAAGTTATTTGTTAAAAGTTTATTGATGCATAATTTAGCAAGTTGCAAACAGAAGATATGGGTTATTTCCCTTTTTGCTTTTGGCAGCTACATATTGTACAAGTCATGCATTTGACCATTAGATTGTCTAAACTATGTTGTTAGCTCAAAGGCAATGTTCTTGGGTCTTTAATAGAAATGAGAATGATGTTTGTGTCCCTGTCCGATATTGTTGTTTCAAAAACATTTTCATTTTCTAAATCATTATTCATTTTATGCATTGTATAAATTTAAAGATCTTGTCCAATGTACACATACTGAGAATATACAGAAATCAGGTTGTTAAGTAAAATTTTTTTTTTTCTTTTTTTTTTTCATTTGTACATTAAGTTTTATAAATACTTTCCTATATTCTTTTAATCAAAGATTTCTAAGAAAATAGTCATATTCAGAATATTGTATATTACACTGTAGATACTATAGATCTATACCTAATTAATTTCTATGCTTTAGAGAATTTGGAGTTTTTTTAGTTTAAACATTCCTACATCTCTTAGAATGAGATCAATTTCACATCTCTAACTCACCTGGTTCGAAGAATCAATGACATCATGCCATGGCTCAGCATCCTTTTGCCCATTTTTAGTTCACCAGTTACGAGTATCGGTGAGCTAATGCTGTACCCCTGTGTCGGCGTCCCACCCCAAGACTTGGAAAGCTTGTTAGTCCAAAACTACACACCTTACGCCCTTCTGATTTGGTTATACATTCATTAGAGGTCGAGGAGTGGTTTTATGGCAAAATTATGCAGAAAAAATGTAGCAATTTTTTCACACTTTATCATTTTGTCACCAAAACCCACTTTTAAAGTTTTTGCTTATACAAGAAAATGTACATACATAAAAAATGAGTGCATAGTGTGATTGCTGCTGCCGGTGAGCTTCGCAATCATTGATTGCACTTGTTATTTAAAACAGTAGTGTGGATGGCTATTGAATTAAGGGCCAATTTTGGATCAAACTTTCCTGAAATTTGTTTTACTTGCACAGCTTGATCAATTACAATTTTAAGTGGATTGTCAAGATTACTGTACAAGCAATCACTTGGTCCTTGTGTGGGTTCATCGTCTTCAGTTTGAAATCTACATGTTAAGTCCTTGTGTGAATTTATCATCTTGTGTGAATTTATCATCTTGAGACCATTGTTTGAAATCTGCATGTTTATTTGTTAAATCCTTTAACAAGCATAATTGTACTGTGCCATTTGCTTGCATTTAAATACTGTAATTGTTCACTATTTGCATTTTATTGTCATGCCATGACAAATACCAGTCATATAACATAACATATATTGTTAAATGATATTGAAATTATATCACAATGGAAAATATATGAATTCAAGGTTACTCTATTTTATAATACAGGAATAGCATAGAGTAAGAAAACATTATTTGCAATTCATGTAAAAAAAAATAATTTTGGTATGATGAAAAATAACTTTCATTTTCCAATTTCATTTATTAAGACCATGTGAAAATTTACCAGAATTCATTGCTCACCACAGGCTCAAATGAAGCTTTGTTTCCTGCACCTCGTGTGAAATGGAAGGTTTTTTTGAGATCCTATATATATATTCATACATATCAAATAACTTGTATCATTTTATATGTCTTTTTTAGAACAAATATTATTTGCTCTACATGAACTTTGTCACTGCTTTTTACATAAAATTCATATACATGCAACTATTCCTCTTGTTCTTAAAGAACTTTTTTTTTTTTTTTTTTTACACAAGATACATTTTTTCATCCAATTGATGTTGGAATCATGTTAATCAGGTCTTCAAGTATCCTTTTGATACCCAGTAGAAGTATATTGCTATACTTTAATCTTTACAACATACATTGCAAAAAGATATTCACAGAATTTATACTCCCAAATTGTTATTTGTGTTTTGCATGCGACAGTTGCGAATCCCATGCTTACCAGGGTGATCATGTGGTCACTAGGGATGGGATTAATAGAATCTTTCACACCCTTGGGGTTGAGACAGGTCTCGACCTGAAAAAAAAGGGGGGGGGGGGGGGGGGGGGGGGATTCTTAAGTTGCCAGGCATGAGAAGTGAGCTTGAGAACCTACCATGAGGGTTGAGATCCCAAGCTTGGTGCTGACCATCCAAACTCTTACACTCGGGTTGAGATATCGCTGTCCATAGATAAATATCACACTTTTCCGCCTACAGTGGCAGTCAACTTTGGGTTATAGTTGTTCAATAATTACAGATATATGCAAAGCCATTGAATCACACATTTCAGATTCTGAACTTATCCTACAGTTTTACTGTTAATTGGACTTTGAGAAGCGAATTAAGACATGAAAGACATCATTATATATTTACATGTCGTTCTTGTTGATATTTTAGATTCTGCATAAATTCTTATCTGCTTTGATTCTATATTGAAATACTACTTTGCAAGAAACAGCTTGAATAAGAAATCTTTATGCAACACTTCATCAAAAGCCTTAAAATATTTATGATAGGTTGTGAAAGTACAAATACCGATGCATTACATGTAGTGTAGAAGTATTCATTTTAATGTTGATAGGTACAAATTTTAAAGTTTTTATCGGATGAATTAATAAACAAAATTTAAATGGCTGGTGATATTCTTTCGAGGAATATTGTCAATACTTTGAGTTTTTGTTTTAAACAATATCTATGATCATTTATTATGGATGACTGGAGACACTGGCCAGTCATATAAACACTGGATTTATAAAAGCTGGTTAACTTAGTATTATCATAATATTATAATGATTAAATTCTTCTCTTTGGAAAAATGTCAAGTTTTCATCCATTTAAAAATGATCAAAGGCATCATACATCTTCATGACTATATATCCAAGAAAAAAGTTGAATAGCTTTTCATTTTTGCCTGATGACATTTTGCAAAATGAATGCTTTCACAGTACATGTACATGAATTTGTGTATTTCCATTGTTTCAAATGTAAAACTTGATTGCTATTCATTTGCAATATCATATACCATGGTTTCTTTTTAAAAATTTGTTTCACTCTCATCCCTTCACCTGTATGTTTGTGTAGTCTATATATACATAACACAATCGTAATTAAGAGAAATTGTGATAATCTAGAGAACATGAAATGTCATATAATAAAAATTTGATATTTTACACCAACTTTGTCTTATTTGTTTGTAATTGTATATTATTATTTCTCCTGTTGTTTTAACAATGATTATCAATATGTTTGGGTCAGTTTACCAGTCATCCTAATAAGATGTTGATCGATTGAACTTCCTTGTAAACACTTATTCAAAATGGAGGTGTTATTTTTACTGCCGGACACGCGAATGCTCGATTCCCAGTCCACTCATACAATTTACAGGATTTACTAGCCCTCCATGTGTGGCGAATTCGAAACCCAAGAGGGGCAGTTGTCTGTTTTTCTCCGGGTACTCCAGCTTTCCTCCCACCTCCAAAACCAGGCACGTCCTTAAATAACCCTGGCTGTTAATAGGACGTTTAACAAAAACAAACAAACCCAAACCAATTTAGGTTTACATCCAAGTGTTTTTGACTGCAGTGTCGTATATCTAGGTCAGGTTGGCTAATTCAAATACCAATTAATTCTTAACCTTGTATAAAGATAACAGATAGGTTTCTTTCACTTATTGATTTTATTTTTTCATTGACATATCTTACATGATCAAAAACAAAAAAATAATTAAATGAAACCACATATTCAAGATCAGTTACTCTCCGATTTATCGAAATCACTTTCCATTTATAAATAAACTCATTCACCAAATTCATGTACTTGTTTGAGCAGCTTGTCTCTACACACCTGTAATTTGTAGCTTTCTCTCATCTCTTGTAAACGTGCCTCCTATTCTAGCTAGGAGTAATCTATAGACTTCAAACGTGTAGGCAAGCTACATACACTTACGACAATATCAAAACTACTAAATCACATAGTCCATAATCAGTTGTCATCAAATTGGAACGATGCAGATTTTGATGAAACATTTCCATTGTAATGTTTGGGGGAAATTCCCACTCATTCCCAAAGGTATAACAAAGAAACCACTACCCTCTGGGTGAATTCTTCCAAAGGAAAACCTCACACACAACCCTCTGGGTGAATTCTACCGAAGTAAAATTCTCCAAAACAAGCCTTGCCAGGATGACCTTTACTCTTCGGGTTGAGATTTCTGTGACAGAGTCACAAGGTTAAGAGAAAATTACCTCATGTAAAATAGCACTCAATGATTAGTAAGAAACAATCACAAATATAAAGTTGATAGACGAAGACAAATTCTTGACATTTTTAACAGAAATTGACTATAAATATCATACATTACAAATTGTTTTTAACCCCCTCCCCCATATATATGGATACAAAAAGTTTTAGATATGGAATGGTAGACTGAAACTCCAATGCTGTTGAATTAGAAGCATGATTTCTGTTGACGTTTCAGAACAGTTCAATTTTCAAGATGATCCAACAAATTGAATTAGAAGCATGATTTCTGTTGACGTTTCAGAAGAGTTCAATTTTCAAGATGATCCAACAAATTGAATTAGAAGCATGATTTCTGTTGACGTTTCAGAACAGTCGAATTTTCAAGATGATCCAACAAATTGAATTAGAAGCATGATTTCTGTTGACGTTTCTGAACAGTTCAATTTTCAAGATGATCCAACAAAATAACACCAATTCTATAACATGACCATGGAATTCTTTGTTTTGTTTCGCATGACTGTTTACATATAAATAATTTCCCAATATTACTTGTATAATAAAATATCACAGAATTTTTCTGTACACAGTGTAGATTTCTGTGTAAAACTCTTTCTGTAGCACTGTTTTTAGTTTGCACATATATCTAGGAGTCTGGTTGATTTATTTTCTCAATCCATAATCCAAGTTTACAACTTGGATTTCCCTGCTCTGGATTCAAACTCTTTAAGCTTCATTGCCAGCCCCATATTTCCCTGGATCTTAAGCTTTCCTTGGAAGAATGCCTGAAAAAAAAAAATATTCAGAATCAGATGTAAAACAAGAATACTCACGGTCATAGACATTGACTTTCTAAAAGTCCTAAATACATCAAAATTTAAAACGAAAGTCTTATTTCATATTTAGTAGTATTTTTACCTTCTTGTGAGTTCTTAAGGGCTGCATCCATCTGTTTAGTGTTTATCCTACTTTTAATGGTTAACATTTTTTTTTAATTCAGAAGTTTAATGCCATTAAATGGTCCATAAACTCTTATCTATTATTCAGTGATATGAAAGTATTCAACAGTTTCACCGAAAGTAATTTTCAAAACGCATAATTCTTAATCACCAGCACTTAGATCTACAGCATAGGAGAATATAATGTTATTTTGTCTCTCACAATTATTGAAATTTCATTCGCTTTTATTGAGATACTGAGATAGTAATTTTAGTTAAAATCATGCAGAGTCTCTAGTGTTTTCAACAACCTGATTTTGACTACTAAATAATATAGAGGACTATCTCAAAATTGGGCTCCTAAGCAAGTTCAGGATAACTATAAGTTTTGCCTCCAAACAAAATGAAATACTTTCATCCAGAATATGAAATAGATATCTACATATAAATGTAATTATTTTTTTTGATTCATGAAATACAAATGTATTACAAAATAGAAATGTAATTGCAATGTACAACAAATCTGTGCAAATCCAAGAGTAACTTTTTTTCTTTTTTTTTTCTTTTTTAAATGTTTTTCCTCATCAATGTAGCACATTCTGTCCCCATCCACCACCCACTACTTCACATCAATGTGGCACATTTTATTCTATAAACATTTATATAATCATCTACCTGCTGAGGGTTAAGCTTCCCGAGCATCAAGTTGAACATGTCCTCATCCTCCATGATGATGGTAACATCACCTTTTGCTGTAAAGTACAAATAGAAACAAGTAAGTGCCACGTACCGTATATTGAGAAATCAAGTGACAAAGGAAAGAATCATAACTAAGGACGACAGAGGTAACTTACCATCACCACCGAATTTGACCGATCCACTTCCGTTTTTGGCATCCACAACCCATACTCCAGTTCCATTCTTTCCCTTCACTTTAAAACAGAAAACTCCTTTCATCTTCTTAACAAACATGGGACCATCCTGAAAATTAAAGTAGATAATTGTTTAACATGTTTACTAAGACACTTGTCTGACAACTATCAATTACAATAGCTGTTATATGTTAATGCCTTCATTAACTAATCTGTTAATCCTACTATCCAACCACCACTTATCCGACTGTAGCTGGTTGTTCCACTCTCAAGCCACCACTTATCTCTATCCCACTATCCAACCACCATTTATCCGACTAGTTGTTTCACTCTCCAGCCACCACTTATCTAACTAGTTGTCCCACTCTCCAGCCACCACTTATCTAACAGGTTGTTCCACTCTCCAGCCACCACTTATCTAACAGGTTGTTCCACACTACAACCACCACTTATCTAACAGGTTGTTCCACACTACAACCACCACTTATCTAACAGGTTGTTCCACATTACAACCACCACTTATCTAACAAGTTGTTCCACTCTCCAGCCACCACATATCTAACAGGTTGTTCCACACTACAACCACCACTTATCTAACTACAATTTAGTTGTTCCACAATACAACCACCACTTATCTAACTAGTTGTTCCACTCTCCAGCCACCACTTATCTAACAGGTTGTTCCACTCTCCAGCCACCACTTATCTAACAGGTTGTTCCACTCTCCAGCCATCACTTATCTAACTAGTTGTCCCACTCTCCAGCCACCACTTATCTAACTAGTTGTTCCACTCTTTATCTACCACTTATCTGACTGATTGTCCCACTCTCCAGCCACCACTTATCTAACTAGTTGTTCCACTCTTTATCTACCACTTATCTGACTGATTGTCCCACTCTCCAGCCACCACTTATCTCTATCCCACTCTCCAGCCACCACTTATCTAACTAGTTGTTCCACTCTCCAGCCACCACTTATCTAACAGGTTGTTCCACTCTCCAGCCATCACTTATCTAACTACAAAATAATGTAGTTGTCCCACTCTCCAGCCACCACTTATCTAACAGGTTGTTCCACTCTCCAGCCACCACTTATCTAACTAGTTGTCCCACTCTCCAGCCACCACTTATCTAACTAGTTGTTCCACTCTTTATCTACCACTTATCTGACTGATTGTCCCACTCTCCAGCCACCACTTATCTAACTAGTTGTTCCACTCTTTATCTACCACTTATCTGACTGATTGTCCCACTCTCCAGCCACCACTTATCTCTATCCCACTCTCCAGCCACCACTTATCTAACTAGTTGTTCCACTCTCCAGCCACCACTTATCTAACTAGTTGTTCCACTCTCCAGCCACCACTTATCCAACTAGTTGTTTCACTCTCCAGCCACCACTTATCTGTTATTTCACTATCCATCTTTGTTAATCCAGACACCACTAGTACTAATGTATTACTGTATACCTGGTATTTTTCGCCCCAGCTTATTTTCGCCCTTGAGCAACACAAAAGATATTCACCCCGTTTTAATTTCGCCCTAAACTACTTTTAAGAAATGTATTTTCCTCGTTCACAATAGGAAAATTCCGTTCGGAATTCTCGATACAATTGCACTCGGAACACTCGGGATTTATCGAGTTCCCCAATTTTCTTTACATTGCATATCCCGGAGGGTGTGAAACGTAATCAGGTGTGAAATATACCACGTTTATCTGTGTTCAGATTTACTTTTAGCCTATATTGCTTCAAATAGTATCAGGTATGCATGGTCGATTTTAAGCAAACACGATGAGTGGTAAGTTCACCGTGCCGTGACCAATTAGAAGTCTATTGACCAGTGTTTTCTTTTGTTCATTTGACATCGATTGAAGCCCCAAGCGACGGTGAACTCATAAAATCAGTCTTCACAATGGCAAGAAATTAATGCTAATTTGTGTGCATCATTTTAAAAGATTATTGGATTTTTAAAGATACTTAGTATTTTTAGCTTTTTTTTAAAATCAAAGCTAGTACGCTGTCTAAGCCCATATTCTCGATTAACTCCATGTGATATCGCAAATTTACTAGGCCTAAATTAATATCTAGATTTTATTTCACATGCATAGATGGGAATAAAACAATAACTTATTTTATAAACTTAGTGTAAATATATAACACGTGTTGCTTGTAAGTGTATAGGATAAAACACACTTGCAAAGTACGAGGCTATGTTTTGGATCCGACTACAAGTAGCCTATGTACGATAACTTGTAAATCCTGCAACTGAGCTTGAAATTTTCGCCGTCATCTTAAATTCGCCCTTTCATCAAAGGGCGAAAATGGCGAAAATTAAACGGGGGCGAAAATTACCAGGTATACAGTATTTCAATCCAGCTATCACTAATCTGTTTATCCCACTCTCCAGCCACCATTTATCTGTTATATTTCACTAACCACCGTGTTAATCCAGCCATCACTAATCTGTTATCTCAATCTAGCCATCACTAATCTGTTTATCCCACTCTCCAGTCACCACTTATCTGTTATATTTCACTAACCACCGTGTTAATCCAGCCATCACTAATCTGTTATCTCAATCCAGCCATCACTAATCTGTTTATCCCACTCTCCAGCCACCATTTATCTGTTATATTTCACTAACCACCGTGTTAATCCAGCCATCACTAATCTGTTATCTCAATCCAGCCATCACTAATCTGTTTATCCCACTCTCCAGCCACCATTTATCTGTTATATTTCACTAACCACCGTGTTAATCCAGCCATCACTAATCTGTTATCTCAATCCAGCCATCACTAATCTGTTTATCCCACTCTCCAGCCACCATTTATCTGTTATATTTCACTAACCACCGTGTTAATCCAGCCATCACTAATCTGTTATCTCAATCCAGCCATCACTAATCTGTTTATCCCACTCTCCAGCCACCATTTATCTGTTATATTTCACTAACCACCGTGTTAATCCAGCCATCACTAATCTGTTATCTCAATCTAGCCATCACTAATCTGTTTATCCCACTCTCCAGCCACCATTTATCTGTTATATTTCACTAACCACCGTGTTAATCCAGCCATCACTAATCTGTTATCTCAATCCAGCCATCACTAATCTGTTTATTCCACTCTCCAGCCACCATTTATCTGTTATATTTCACTAACCACCGTGTTAATCCAGCCATCACTAATCTGTTATCTCAATCTAGCCATCACTAATCTGTTTATTCCACTCTCCAGTCACCATTTATCTGTTATATTTTACTAACCACCGTGTTAATCCAGCCATCACTAATCTGTTTATTCCACTCTCCAGCCACCATTTATCTGTTATATTTCACTAACCACCGTGTTAATCCAGCCATCACTAATCTGTTTATTCCACTCTCCAGTCACCATTTATCTGTTATATTTTACTAACCACATTTTTATTAATCCAGCCATCACTAATCTGTTATATTTCACCATCCAGTCTTGTTAATCCAGTCACCACTAATCTGTTTATCCCACTACCCAAAAATCACTAATCTGTTATTTGTAACTTATGACTTTGATTTCAATTCACTAATTGTGACAATACCATTCTCTTCTTCCTAGCTAGTATAAACATAATCTCCACTGATAAAAAGATTTTTGTATCATTTGTTTTGAGAAAATTCCATGCATATAAAATTTGACTACCTTGTCCAGGTTTTCCTTGATCTCGTTAAAGATGACTGCGGACTTGAAGTCTCCCTCTGATGTGGCACTGGCTGGAGCAAACTGCACAGATTTACTGTAATACAACAGACAACATCTACTTGAAAAGCAGTAACTGAGTTTTGTTATTGAAGTCAGAACATATATATTTAAGTTTTTGGTGAAATAAGCATTCTTCTATACTGAAACAGGGATCATCATGTTATACAATAGTTTAAAAATAATTTTTTAAACAGAAAAAGGGGTCTCAAGATTTTTACAAACCACTTATAAAACAAGAAAACATTGTTTTAGCTAAAAATAAGTGGGGAAATATATTTGATTTTAATAATGATGCATGGAAAAAGATATACTCTCTCCCATTTAGAATAACAAAAAATACAAAACTACAATGGCTACAGTTTAGAATAAATCATCACATATTAACCACTAATGCTTTTATTTACAAGATTGGCCTAACAAATAATCCTGTACATTCTGTAATGGTGAAAGGGAGACAATCACCCATATTTTATGGGAATGTAATGAAGTTCAACAATTTTTGTTCACTTTTGAATCACTTTTAGAGATAATTACTATTCCTTTTGCAATTAATAAACAAGCTATGATTTTTGGATTATTTGAACATAAAGGCATTTATAATAAAGTTGATAATGAAATTATTTTGATTTTTAAACAATATCTGTACCAAATCAGGTGCGCTCATAAATCATTAAATGTTATGGCATTGGTAAATTTAATAAAAGATTATTACAAAGTCCAAAAGTATATTGCTCAGGGAAAAGGTGAACAGTGCCTCACTGTTTTGAATAATGAATGGAAAAAATGGTTAAAACTTGTTGAACTTGCCTGATCAAAAACGTTAAATTTAATATTTTTTATATATAAACCAAAGTCTGACCACCTCTCACCCTAATATCCCCCTATCTTCTCTCTATCTTTTCCATCACCATCAACCCAACCCCCCCCCCCCCCCCCCCCCTCTTTTCTGTCTCTTTCTTTACTATAGCTCTTTTATATGTTATATTTTTGTTCTGCTGTTTCTTTGTGTTTTGTCTGATTCTGTATGTCTTCATGTTGTATGCGAGTGTGAATGTAAGGTGGGTTGGATCTAACATAAGTATTAGTGTGATCAGTTAAACTGTTCAAATGAGAAAATGAAGAAAATTTGTGAGCGAGTAATTATATAAATGTACTTGTGAAATGTAACCTGTTTGATGTTTATCATGCAAAATGTTTAAAAAATAAAAGAAATATAAAAAAAAAAAGTTATACAATAGTTTGACTATTTGTTTGACTGACTGTGTCTGTATTTACCTAATTTTCTCTGGGAAGCCATGTCGGTAGAGGGCCACCACAGCTGCTCCTCCCAGACCTAGGTTGTGCTGGAGAGCAATCTTGGCTCCATTGACCTGTCGCTTGTCTGCCATCCCTCTCAGTTGCCAACACAACTCGGAACACTGGGCCAAACCTGGTAAACAACGGTTTATAACAAATCATTATACAGTTGTCAACACGACTCGGAACACTGGGCCAAACCTGGTAAACAACGGTTTATAACAAATCATTATACAGCTGTCAACACAACTCGGAACACTGGGCCAGACCTGGTAAACAACGGTTTATAACAAATCATTATACAGCTGTAAACACAACTCGGAAAACTGGGCCACACCTGGTAAACAACGGTTTATAACAAATCATTATACAGCTGTAAACACAACTCGGAAAACTGGGCTAGACCTGGTAAACAACGGTTTATAACAAGTCATTATACAGCTGTAAACACAACTCGGAAAACTGGGCCAGACCTGGTAAACAACGGTTTATAACAAATCATTATACAGCTGTAAACACAACTCGGAAAACTGGGCCACACCTGGTAAACAACGGTTTATAACAAATCATTATACAGCTGTAAACACAACTTGGAAAACTGGGCCACACCTGGTAAACAACGGTTTATAACAAATCATTATAAAGCTGTAAACACAACTCGGAAAACTGGGCTAGACCTGGTAAACAACGGTTTATAACAAATCATTATACAGCTGTAAACACAACTCGGAAAACTGGGCCAGACCTGGTAAACAACGATTTATAACAAATCATTATACAGCTGTAAACACAACTCGGAAAACTGGGCCACACCTGGTAAACAACGGTTTATAACAAATCATTATACAGCTGTAAACACAACTCGGAAAACTGGGCCACACCTGGTAAACAACGGTTTATAACAAATCATTATACAGCTGTAAACACAACTCGGAAAACTGGGCCACACCTGGTAAACAACGGTTTATAACAAATCATTATAAAGCTGTAAACACAACTCGGAAAACTGGGCTAGACCTGGTAAACAACGGTTTATAACAAATCATTATACAGCTGTAAACACAACTCGGAAAAATCTGGGCCAGACCTGGTAAACAACGATTTATAACAAATCATTATACAGCTGTAAACACAACTCGGAAAACTGGGCCACACCTGGTAAACAACGGTTTATAACAAATCATTATACAGCTGTAAACACAACTCGGAAAACTGGGCCACACCTGGTAAACAACGGTTTATAACAAATCATTATACAGCTGTAAACACAACTCGGAAAACTGGGCCACACCTGGTAAACAACGGTTTATAACAAATCATCATACAGCTGTAAACACAACTTGGAAAACTGGGCCACACCTGGTAAACAACGGTTTATAACAAATCATCATACAGCTGTAAACACAACTCGGAAAACTGGGCCAGACCTGGTAAACAACGATTTATAACAAATCATTATACAGCTGTAAACACAACTCGGAAAACTGGGCCACACCTGGTAAACAACGGTTTATAACAAATCATTACAGCTGTAAACACAACTCGGAAAACTGGGCCACACCTGGTAAACAACGGTTTATAACAAATCATCATACAGCTGTAAACACAACTTGGAAAACTGGGCCACACCTGGTAAACAACGGTTTATAACAAATCATCATACAGCTGTAAACACAACTCGGAAAACTGGGCCAGACCTGGTAAACAACGATTTATAACAAATCATTATACAGCTGTAAACACAACTCGGAAAACTGGGCCACACCTGGTAAACAACGGTTTATAACAAATCATTGTACAGCTGTAAACACAACTCGGAAAACTGGGCCACACCTGGTAAACAACGGTTTATAACAAATCATTATACAGCTGTAAACACAACTCGGAAAACTGGGCCAGACCTGGTAAACAACGATTTATAACAAATCATTATACAGCTGTAAACACAACTCGGAAAACTGGGCCACACCTGGTAAACAACGGTTTATAACAAATCATTATACAGCTGTAAACACAACTTGGAAAACTGGGCCACACCTGGTAAACAACGGTTTATAACAAATCATTATACAGCTGTAAACACAACTCGGAAAACTGGGCCACACCTGGTAAACAACGGTTTATAACAAATCATTATACAGCTGTAAACACAACTCGGAAAACTGGGCCACACCTGGTAAACAACGGTTTATAACAAATCATTATACAGCTGTCAACACAACTCGGAAAACTTGGCCAAACCTGGTTAACAACAGTTTTTAACAACTCATACTTTTTGTAACCAAAAATTATATTAGAAATATTTTTCACATAAATTTGAAATGGTTATCTACTTCTTATAATGCCATACCTAAATAGCAATGATATCTTATACAAAAGTAAATTGTTAACTACTTAAAATGTGGAAATGAAATATGAAATAGTTTAAAGGGACATTAATTTTTAAATTTTACAGTTGTAAAACTATGATGTTGAACCACATGGAACCATGAACCAGTTTCCAGGGATAAAGATTCATATCAAGTATATCAAATAAAATATGTATAATCATATTGATGGGCTTTTATCTTAGGGGTTTCAATAGTTAATAACAATTCATTGTTCAATACTATAAATGTAACTTGAGTGTACCTTTATGTACACCAGGGATATCTTGTTTTCTAGGTATCCACATCTGAGATATACAGCTAATGTTTAATAATTCATCTGTTATATAGTTGACAAAGCATGTTAACTGAGGAACTAATTTACCAAAACAGAAGTAGTTTTGGATTAACATATGACTGGACTACATCAGTAACCATGGAAACTATGTTGATATTAGTTCATGCTGATACACAGACATTAATTTAGATTTATCTCCAAACACTGAAATGTGCAATTCTATGTATCCTCTTGATACATCTTACCTAACATGAAAGAAACACTTTCCTCACTAAATAAAGATATTCCTTTGAGGATTCAGAACACTAAAGACTGAGAAAACACTTTAACACTAGCTAAAGATATTCCTTTGAGGATACAGAACACTGGAGAATGAGAAAACACTTCAACACTAGCTAAAGATATTCCTTTGAGGATTCAGAACACTGGAGACTGAGGAAACACTTTAACACTAAATAAAGATATTCCTTTGAGGATTCAGAACACGGGAGAATAATGAAACACTTTAACACTAAATAAAGATATTCCTTTGAGGATACAGAACACTGGAGAATGAGAAAACACTTTAACACTAGCTAAAGATATTCCTTTGAGGATTCAGAACACTGGAGAATAAGGAAACACTTTAACACTAAATAAAGATATTCCTTTGAGGATTCAGAACACGGGAGAATAATGAAACACTTTAACACTAAATAAAGATATTCCTTTGAGGATACAGAACACTGGAGAATGAGAAAACACTTTAACACTAGCTAAAGATATTCCTTTGAGGATTCAGAACACTGGAGACTGAGGAAACACTTTAACACTAAATAAAGATATTCCTTTGAGGATTCAGAACACGGGAGAATAATGAAACACTTTAACACTAAATAAAGATATTCCTTTGAGGATACAGAATGCTGCAGACTGAGGAACACTTTAACACTAAATAAAGATATTCCTTTGAGGATACAGATTTCAGGAGAGTGAGGAACACTTTCACATGAAACATAGTCTCTCTTGCCAGATAATGTATTAAGCCAATTCCTGCTTCTATCACTCACTGATGCTGCATGACACTTGTGCCTAATTTTTTTTTATCAATTAAAAGCAGCTGTTTGTTAAGACTAACCTGTAGCTCCGAGAGGGTGTCCCTTGGAAATGAGTCCTCCACTGGGGTTAATGACAAATTTACCACCGTAGGTGTTATCTCCATTATCAATCATTTGACCTGCCTTCCCTGTAACAAGTCAATGTACACAGTCCAAGGCACACTCCTTTAAAGCCAAGACAGCTTGATAACATCTCTATACATACTGTCACGATCATAGCAATAAAACCGTGATTCATGTCAGAAATCTTAAGACGTCGTTTATGTCAGAATTCTTAAGACATCATCTGCTCATTATAACATCACTTTCACATTAAAAACTGATTTTATATCAGTAGAATTTATCTTGGAATTGTAACAAATTGATAAATATGAATCTTGTTCTGATAACAAGGATTTTGCTTGATTGTCTTTCTCCACTGTGTACCAGGGACTTATCTTATCTCAACACACACCAGCTTCAGGTCCACGTAGAAAGGATCATAGTACTGATAAAGATACTGTGGTATGTATATAACTTGCTGTGCATGTAGGTGTGAAATTACAAATATTGTGTGGTCTGAGCAAAGAAGCAGGCAACATAGGACTTTACAGACTTTTCTTAAAATCATAGAAACTAATTCTTGAGTTTCCGCAAAAAATATTCTCATGAATATCACATCTCAAATTCATGAGAATATAAGTGAAAACTCTAAAATTAATTTCTGTGAATTTTGATAAAAAAAAATAGAACAGTACCTTCTGTCAAATAGCGATACAAACTAAACTTCAATTGTCAAATACAAGGATGGCTGCCTGTCGGCACATGTTGTTTTCCCTATTGGTCCCAAGAGTGCAATATGCAGAACTACAGACAAGGGGAACTTATAAAAAATTTTTGAAGAACATGGATCCCTTCAGTACTTCCGGAAAATAGCGAGTAATAAGTTTCAAATTGTCAAAATCTAAAGAATGGCTGCCTGTCGGGCCATGTTGTTTATACGATAGTCTCAAAATGCAATATGCATAACTAGGCACCAAGGGGAACCTAAATTATGAAATTTGAGAAAGATCGCCTTCATTACTTTCTGAGAAATAGCGATAACACAACTTTCAATTGGTCAAAATCTCAGATGGCTGCCTGTCGGCCATGTTGTTTTCTGATATGGTCTTAAAATGTAATATACATAACTAGGCACCAAGGGAAACCTACATATGAAATTTGAAAAAGATCCCTAGAGTACTTTCTCAGAAATAGCGATAACAAACTTCAATTGTCAAAATCCAAGATGGCTACCTGTCGGCCATGTTGTTTTCTGATTGGTCTCAAAATGCAATATGCATAACTAGGCACCAAGGGGAATCTACATATGAAATCTGAGAAAGATCCCTTCAGTACTTTCTCAGAAATAGTGATAACAAACTTCAATTGTCAAAATCCAAGATGGCTGCCTGTCGGCCATGTTGTTTTTCGATTGATCTCAAAATGCAATATGCATAACTAGGCACCAAGGGGAATCTACATATGAAATTTGAGAAAGATCCCTTCAGTACTTCCTCAGAAATAGCGATAACAAACTTCAATTGTCAAAATCCAATATGGCTGCCTGTCGGCCATGTTGTTTTCCGATAGGTCTCAAAATGCAATATGCATAACTAGGCACCAAGGGAAACCTACATATGAAATTTGAGAAAGATCCCTTCAGTACTTTCTGAGAAATAGCGATAACAAACTTCAATTGTCAAAATCCAAGATGGCTACCTGTCGGCCATGTTGTTTTCCGATTGGTCTCAAAATGCAATAATGCATAACTAGGCACCAAGGGGAATCTACATATGAAATTTGAGAAAGATCCCTTCAGTACTTTCTCAGAAATAGTGATAACAAACTTCAATTGTCAAAATCCAAGATGGCTGCCTGTCGGCCATGTTGTTTTCCGATTGGTCTCAAAATGCAATATGCATAACTAAGCACCAAGGGAAACCTACATATGAAATTTGAGAAAGATCCCTTCAGTACTTTCTCAGAAATAGCGATAACAAACTTCAATTGTCAAAATCCAAGATGGCTGCCTGTCAGCCATGTTGTTTTCCGATTGATCTCAAAATGCAATATGCATAACTAAGCACCAAGGGGAATCTACATATGAAATTTGAGAAAGATCCCTTCAGTACTTCCTCAGAAATAGCGATAACAAACTTCAATTGTCAAAATCCAAGATGGCTGCCTGTCGGCCATGTTGTTTTCCGATAGGTCTCAAAATGCAATATGCATAACTACGCACCAAGGGAAACCTACATATGAAATTTGAGAAAGATCCCTTCAGTACTTTCTCAGAAATAGCGATAACAAACTTCAATTGTCAAAATCCAAGATGGCTGCCTGTCGGCCATGTTGTTTTCCGATTGGTCTCAAAATGCAATATGCATAACTACGCACCAAGGGAAACCTACATATGAAATTTGAGAAAGATCCCTTCAGTACTTTCTCAGAAATAGCGATAACAAACTTCAATTGTCAAAATCCAAGATGGCTGCCTGTCGGCCATGTTGTTTTCCGATTGGTCTCAAAATGCAATATGCATAACTAGGCACCAAGGGGAATCTACAGATGAAATTTGAGAAAGATCCCTTGAGTACTTTCTCAGAAATAGCGATAACAAACTTCAATTGTCAAAATCCAAGATGGCTGCCTGTCGGCCATGTTGTTTTACGATTGATCTCAAAATGCAATATGCATAACTAGGCACCAAGGGGAATCTACATATGAAATTTGAGAAAGATCCCTTCAGTACTTTCTGAGGATTAGCGATAACAAGAATTGTTTACGGACGGACGGAGGGACGGACGGAGGGACGGACGGAGGGACGGACGACGGACCACGGACGCAGGGCGATTTGAATAGCCCACCATCTGATGATGGTGGGCTAAAAATAGAAAGATTTTTTTTCTCTACAGAGAGAAAGACAATTGTGCAATATCATATTTTTAATGTGACTTCATCAATTATTCATGATGTCACAAAGGTGTTATTAAATGTCTTATGAATATTTATGATACAGCCATATTATCTGATAGAACAGATTAGTCTGATAAATAAATTTTTCACAATGAATAATATTTCAAGTAACACTCATGTCTTATTATAGCAAGGCATCTCAAGCTGTACAAATCCCCTTGCTATTCAAACATTGACCAATAGGCAACAAAAATGGTAAGAATTGTCTAATTACAATGTTGCAGCTAAAATAGCATAAGAGATAATATTTGCGAGTTCGTTTGAAGTAACAGAACTATATATATGCATAATTAGTAGAGTTGGTAGAGCGAGAACAATGGAAATCTGTTTATTGTAAGAATGACCTCAATTATCCATTCAACAGATCCTAGTGTGAATAACTGTGAATAAGTTTCTGGACAATCATGGTAGAGTGAGGATGCTGAACATCTATTTATAGTAGCAGACTATCAGAGACCTCATTTTTGACCCCAGAAGACTGGGTGAAACCTGTACTCATACGAGAGATATTGGTTGTGAGTAACTGTATTAAGGTTCTGTTCAGGACAATCAGGAAATTAATGAAGTATAAGTATGTTGAGTATTGACTTCAAAAATCTATTTATAGTAGCAGTGACCTCGATTTTCACCTCCAATGGTTGAAATATGAGCTCATATAATATGATAGCCGTTATCACATGAAGTTTCAGGAAATTATTAAGTTGGTACAGCGAGGACCTTTAAAGATCTATTTGAAATAAGTGACCTCAATTTTGACCTTTGGTTGGTGAAACAGTTTGTACAAGTTAGAACTGGTTGTTGAAATTAAGTGCAGGAAAATTGGATCATTGAGAAGTTGGTAGAGCAAGGATGTCAAAATCAATTTAAAGTAAATCAACTTTGACCCAAGGTTGGTGAAATCTAACTTGTACAAGAAGTGACAAAAATGACCACTATAACTATTTCAATTGTGTAGGTTTTCTGTAAATTTTGAAGACATTAAAATGCTAATTCTTATCACAATGAAGGTTAAAGAGCATTTGACCGATAAGCTTTTGTAATTCGGAGGGCAAATCTTCAATTCATATTCATCAATTAAGACTGACCCTGTTCATGATGGTAGATGATAACATCAGTTTTATATCGAAGCCCTGTATCATTTTTAAATACCAAGTGTAATATTTGAGTGGATTTAAGCCATGCCGCAAAGATAAACATGATCTGACTTCCTATATTCCGATCATACCTGGTTCACATAGTCCAAGGGCCTCATATGTGATGAGCTCATTACAGGAGAAGCAGTCGTGGAGTTCGACCACATTGACGTCATTGCGAGAGAGTCCTGCAGGAAAATTAAAAACTTAGTATGGCAAATGGAAAAACAATTGCTTTTTACAGAAAAAATAAGTATCTTCAATGTCAGACAGTAAAATGGTTGCTTCTGACCTTGACTAAAACTGACAGGTTCATTTAAGAAAACTTGCAACTGACACTTAATATTCATTATGCAATTTTTTGAATTAACTCTGAAAACAATTTTTTTTCTTCAAATATTTGCATCAAGTCTTCAAATTCCTATCACTTCGCTTTCAAGATACATCAAACATTTGGCGAATCCTAGACTATAGTCTGATTTTAACTTGAGAGAGGTACAGATTTTCATTCTTTAACCAATCAGGGATTGTGAACTGACCTGCTTCGTCAAAGACTTTGTCGGCAGCGGTCTTGGTCATATCATACCCAACCTAAAATAATGGACACATAATAATTAACTTATTATTAAGGACACCTAATATCAAAATAGTAGAGGATTAAGAGTGGAAAGATCCTCATACTTTGTCCAGGAAAATGGAGTTGACCAATAAAGTTCAAAATATGTAAATATTTGGCGCAAAATGAAGTCATCTTTTAATATTTAACATCACAACACTGATTTTTGATCCAAAAAGAGTCTCCATACGAAATAATAGCCTAGAATCACTATCAATGAGGGAATGGCAATTCTAAAAATCCATCTTAACTTTCTCACATACTTTACAGGGTGATCCTATGGTTTCTAGGGATGGGATAAATCGACCTCACACAAGGTACGGAAAGACAGCTGGCATGCAATATGATGCCGCTAACAATAGCACAATATCATCATTTCATGTAGTAGAACCACATCACAAATTGATTTTGTAATCAATTTCATGGGACATTGATGACAACGTGATGAAAACATTGCACAACACCTTACAACTTTGATTAAGTATGTGAGAAAAATAATCAAACATGGGCCTGTAACATGAACAGGGATATCTCAACCCTTGTGTAAGAGTTTGATTGGCAAGCATTCAGCAAGTCGTGAGCTAACCAGCCAATCTCTTACACTCAGTTAAAGATATCCCTGCCCATGGAACAGGCCCATGTGAGATTCTATTATTCTCACATACTTCCCAGGGTTATCCAGCGGTAACTAGGGAAAAGATAAATCATAAATCAATCTAACACCGGGGGCGGGGGGGGTAAAGACGGCACGCATTTTCCGTTAAGTAACCAAGTGAAAAACTTTCATAAAAACTTACATTTGGTTGCAAGTATGCGAGAAAAACAATCAAACATGGGTCTGTTCTGCAAACAAGGATATCTCAACCCTCGCTTAAGAGTTCGGCTGGCAGGCACTTGGCAAGCATCGAGCTGACTGGCCAAACTCTCTTACACTCGGGATGAGATATCCCTGTTCACGGAACAGACCCATGTTAGATTATATCAGTCCCTATTCACTTCAGGGTGGCGTATAAGAAGACAATAATCTATAGATTTTTTGTACTAAATATCAAGATAATCTGATATAGCTACTAATAATTTTGATAGGCTACATATATTAACTTATAAAGCATCTCTCCTACTTCAAATGATTGAAACAAATGGGTACCATTTTCATGCAGCTCTTCTCCTCAAAGGTGCTGGGCAAGTCAGTGGCCATCTGCATGGCCAGGATCTCTATAGCCTGTGATTGAAGATTGTGTTTGATCACAAAATCCTCACTCGCCAAGATGGCAGCCGCTGACCCATCTGATGTAGGACTGAAATTACACAGACAATGGACAATCAGAGTAAAACAAACAATGGTTATTGTGTTAAATCTATGTCCAAGAAAAAAATCTTGTAAATGTCTTAACTCACTCAAATATCCTCAAATAATGAGTTAATTATTATGTGGTATAGGTATATAAGTGGCAAATACAGTAAACTCCGGTTTTCAAGAAGTCAGTCGGACCATGAAAACAACTTCGTAGAAACCGGACTTCGTGAAACACGACTAGTCCTCGAACTCCCTGTCTAAAATTAGTCTCGATATATATACCGTTCACCAGCTGGCTAGCTAGACCTAGCATAAATGTGTAAACACTAACTGTATGATCAGTATTTAAAAACAACAATCACTGGACATTTTGTTAAAATTGTGTTACATTTTAATTATTATTTACAAATTGTTATTAACACAACGTAAGCTAAACGCATGCATTGAATCATGTGTACATTAGCCTATATACAGTACACGTGTACGTATCAGTTACACAGGAAAATATACCGGCGAGTGATCATCGAACTTTTTTTTTCATACTTTCGTAAAAAAGTCAGTCATTTGTTTCTGTTTTGAAGAATAATGACACTTGTCAGCAAAGTCAGAAAGTTTGGTGATACACGCAAACATTGTTTCATCGACATTCTCGCGTGACTCTACGAACATTTTTATTTTGTCAACACTGTCCACGAACTCTACGAGAGTAGGAATTTTCAATTCAACCCCGGTATCACTATCGCTGTCCGACTCAGAGTCTTCCGATTTGTTATCCATTTTGTTTTTAATTTCCCCAATAGCATAACTCTGTGGTTGTTGTTTTTTTTGATTGAATTCCTTTGTCGACATCAATCAAAATTTGGTGTTTCGTTTGAAGATCCAATATCTTTCTCTTTTTCGGAGTAGCCATTTTGACACCTTCCTTCGTGTATAAAGTGACAAACAAATGAACAGTGACTTGTTTTTACAGCGATTTATATCGGGTAGGGTTAATGAGTTGTTTTCACAGTTCGTACATACAGGTAAATTATCCCGTGGGGACTCCCATACCATATCGCACAAAGCGATAGTTCGTACATAGCGACTTCGTGAATACAGGATTAATTTACAAAGGTTTATATAGAGGCTCAGTAGGGGATTTTTAAAGACTTCGTGAAATGCGGTATATCGTTAAATCCGACTTCGTGAAATGTGGAGTTTACTGTATGAAGAGTTGCAAGTATCCAACCTCGCTCATACACAAAATCTATCCTTAATGATAGAACATTTTATTCAGAAAAACTCAACCGCAGAATTTATAACCTGACTACAATAAAAAATGGATAATATATCAATGTCTTTTAGATTGTATGTAAAACTTAGAATCTATCTCTAAATTTGAGATATATACAGCATTGCATGTCCAGTTGAAACAACTGAATCTGAAAGATGAATGCCAGGCAGACTGTGACCTAGACAGGCCCTAACAATATTCTGCAGCCACGTATGAGAGGGAGTCGCCATGGCAGGTTTGACAATATAATAACGAGAATCAGTCAAACACTACCAGGGTATGTACAAGTGCATTTATTTATCCTGCATTAGTTCTGTACCACCTGGCTTGTTTTAACCGGGTTACTTAAAAGCGGCCTCATCAAATAGAAGCATTTTACAGTTTTGTAAGACTACAATTTCAACCTAAGAAATATTCATTTATCTGCCAATACTTTTGAACTTACCAACACTGTAGCTTAGTCAATGGGTCGTGGATTTTTGGTGACCCCTTGATGGTGTCTAAACTATATTCTTGTTGAAACTGGGAATACCTACAAACAAAAGATGAGGATATAAGCATCACACTCTTAAGAGTATAACTTTTAACTTCATGTTGCTTTGTATTAGGATTGACATAAATGAAAAATAATGTACTGACTGGAAAAAATATCCAGATCTAAAAAAAAAAAAAAAAAAATTAAGGTCACCTACATAGAGAAAATCAAATACCATGAGAATTATAAGTATGAATGATAGAAATGTTACAAATGATTTTCAGCTATCATGGTTACCAGGTATGAAGATTATGATTTTCAATTATGATATGAAAATATTAGTATTAGGAAAATATATTATTGATATTGGTTTCATTTTACTTAGTATTGACAGTATTACAACAATGGTGACATCAATAACAATCCTATTCCATAGTCCATGTATAAACAATATCCCTAGTCCAAGGTGTGTTTTACCACATTTAATAAAACAGAGAACACTTATTCAATATCAAGCTTTAAAATATTAATTTCACTTCATGTTTACTCTTCACCAAAATGATAACACAATTAATATCTACAGAATTACTCTACAAAAGTAAAATTGGAATGAAGTGGTCAAGTGTGGTTACTTAAATACAGCAAATGGGTTGCAAGTACAGGCGTACTAGCCTAGGAATACTTACGGGTTGTTGGTCGAGTGTTTGTGGTTCTTGTAGGCGATCTTGGCGAAGTGCTCCGGCGTGGTACCATACTTCTGCATGTGTTCCCGTCCTGCATTTCCAAACATCTGAGCGGCCATGGGACCTTTCTCCAAACCAAAGATGTCCATCATCACAGCAACATGTTTGTCTGCTGGGTTTGTGCGGTCAGTGAACTGAAAATAACTTGATGTTACTGTACACAAGTCTAATCATGCATGAACTAAAAGCAACTTGATGATGAAGTAAAATTTGGACAGCTATTCAAGTTTCACTCATCATCACACAACAGAAGCCCGAAGTCAATCAGACTTTGGTTAAATCACGACACCATCTACAAGTGAACATGAGTCTGTTTACTTAGACAAAAATTAAAGATAGCTCACCAGGTAATCTTGAAAAGCCAACATAAATTGGCAGAGAAGCTTCTCAGAATTTGATAAAAAAGCCTGTTTGTTTTGTGATTCCTGCTTTATGATCCAGGAATGTAACTTGACGTATGCAGGGCTGATTCACTTTCAATTTTTATATGTTAATTACGGTACACACTTTATTTATGAATTGTTGATGTAACAGGGCAAATTTGAAGGGAAATAAATGAAAATAAATCCATAAGGGATTATAAAATTTAGTTTTAGTTCTATATAGATCTATAAATAAAAATATAGAGAGGCTTTAAAACTAAACACTGTCAACTAATGTAACATTTTCATTACTATCGTCAAGACAATACTACTCAGCACATTCATATTAAAAGGTTAAGCAACATGGGTGGGGACAGTAACACAAGCAGGAATTTATAAAGCACTGGCATTCAGCTAGTCTATGCAGATAGTGCAGTATATCTAATTATTGAAGTAATAAAACACAGTCTTGTAGTACTGTGTTATTTAACAGTGGTCTAGCTACGGTGCAATGTATATACAGATCAGTTTGTGATTTTGTCTAGTGCTGTTCAGCATTTTATCACTGTTTTGATTTAAATTCCATTTTTAAAACAACAGAAAATCTTTACAAAAATTTCAAAATTAGACTACAAATCTAAGTGCAACACTACCTTCTGTATTCAACAAGTGCATCAAGTTGCACAAAAATTGTTGGGAGTATCCTATCAAATTCTTTGACATGGTTTTAAAGGCGGTCAATGCCCAACGCAAATAGTAATTTCTGACAATATTGATCAAAGAGCAAATTTAAGATAGTCTATATCCCTAATTAAATCTCATGTTAACAAATCAACACATCTTCTGAAGTTTAAAACGAAAATAATCAAACGAAAATGTGCTGGAAGAAACAGCAAACACATTCTGCCACAAAAATTGAGAAAACGATATTGACACAGACAGCATCTTCAGATATCTCTGGGGTGAAATATACATCATTGGAATATCACGAAAGAAGAAACGGAGAAACCCTCGTCTTATTCGATATGTTACATACTTGATACCAGAGGGTAAAAATCTACTTTTTGTATGCCATGCCCAGAACCGGACATGTATTTATACCTGCTTTAAGAACTTTATTTCTATTTTTTTTTCGAAATGAAATAATTCAAACTTTCTGTAAAAACACAAGGGTAAACATTTTATTTTTGATAAAGCCATTGTTGATATGTAGTAAAGTTCATAGCCTCTGTACAGCAAACTGGCCAGGGACAAGCATGCACATTTTCACCCAGACCAATGTTGCATAGTAATGTATCTGTGGAAGCATGTCACTCTCTAACATAGTTTACATCCAGGCTATTTAAAGGAAAGTATTTTCCTGGCCAAGCTAGACACTAGCCTGTCCAATAAGGTCAGTGAAAGTAGGAATGGACGCTAGAAGACAAAAATTATTTATGTAAGAAATTGCATATTTATTTCAATATCTTATAATTATGTGGGCGATGACCACCTTTAATAAGAATGCTTAAAAGTGCGTGTGTTGCATTGGGAAACTTAGCATAGCATTTAATACTTGTTCTCTGATGATTTCTCTGGGATATATTTTCATAACAAATTAAAAGTAAACTCACAAATTTTTTGAGGGATCCACGAAACATTTTCTCAAATCCAAGTGCCAGAACGCAATCTGCTAATCCTGAGCAAAAGACATCATCACAAATGAGATATATAAATACAACTTACAACCGAACCAAGGGATCCTCTGTTCATTTTCTCAAATCCTAATGTCAGGACACAGTCTGCTAGTCCTACAGAGATAGAAATTACATTATCACACATCCTAACATCAGGATAGAGTCTGCTAGTCCTACTGACACAGGAAAACTCAATTATCACATAGATAGAAATAATAATGTTTCTGCATGATGCATTTAAAGGACAAGTCACATATATTTATATATTTATTCCACATATTTTTTGCATAGATTTACACAAGTTCCTGCATAAATGGTCGACTTGTGAAAATTACTTTGGTTTAAAACAAACATATTGAATTGAAGTGGTAATAAATGAATCTAGCTGACTAATTGTCAATCCCATACAGGGATAAATTGAGTCAATCTTAAGACAAGTGCGACATGAACTGTCTTTGTCTCAAGATCAGGGCTTTTTTCTTGGGGCTTTTGGGGCCATTAATGGGCCCCATTCCCAATTTAAATTTTAAATTATTCCATTTTTAAGCCCAATTCCCAAAATTGGCAGTCTACTCCTTAAAAATTCTTTCCCAATTCACCAATCTTCTTCCCAAAATGAGATAAAAAGGCTCTTTCCCAAATCAGTGAGAGAAAGCCCTGCAAGACCAACTCAAATCATTTCCCTGTGAAATAGACAAAAGCATGTCATTGAGTCAAACGTTAATTTGTAAATGATTGAATGATTTATTTTCAAGAAATATCTATGATCTTACCTCCTTGAATGAGTTGTTTGCCCATGACTAAAGCGGTGGATCCTGTAGCACAGTTGTTGTTTACCTACAACAAATCAAATAGTACATATTATTTGCATCACCACTCACTGTCCAAAAGAACTAAAGAGTTTCTGCCGACAGGATAGATAAATTTACACATTAAGATTATTGACAGAAACACAAGTAACCATTTGTCTTGCCTGTAATGCTTTAGTATCTAATCAAAGTTTTAAGGAACTCCAACATTTTTTTCTCAAAAAATAACCAAAATATCTCCACTTGATAGTATGAAAGCAACCTTTTTACTTAATAGACATGTATAATGATTAATGCATTGCAAAACCTATATCAAATTTTGCAAAAACAACTAGCATGTGATTCTCAAAATTCACCTGATCAAATATGACATTTTACTCCAAAAATTATTCTTTCTGAAAAGTGAGAAGAAAATACATCTGATGTATATATTAAATTTTTTATTCTAATTTGACTATGAACTAGTTTGTAAGTAAACTGGAGAAACACTTCAAAGATTCTATTACATCTATTTCTCAAATTGTAAGTTTTTCAACCTAAATAACCAATAAATTAAATTCACATAATCTGTAAGGTGTGTTGAGATGACCATACTACAATGCAGTTTTATTCCAGGTTTGGTTTGGAATAACATTGATATTTTTGAGAAACTGAGCTTAACAGGAAACTTTAAAGTCCAGATTTCCAACATCTCTTACTTCCAAAGTCACTGGACCATAAACTCTGGATGATATTCCATAAATGAAAGGTTTATGGAGATATCCACTAGTGATCTAACAACTACACATCAAGTTTGGTGAAAGTTGGATTTATACTTTTTGAACAACGGCTCTAAATGCAAAACTCTGAAGTGAAATGTTGACAACAACATATTGTCACCACCAGATAATTTACACGTCCACAGTTTCACTTTTCAACGTCATCACTGGTGAGACAAAATCAATAAATACACAGCAATTAACACAATGCAAACATAGAGTTCCCTCTAACCTGTATTTTAAAACCTTTTGTTGAATAGAACCATTTTTCCCCCTTGCAATTAACCGAATGTTGTCCTAACAATGTTAAATTGTATCTTACATTGTAAACTGGAATCCCTGTCATACCAAGCTGGTACACAGCACGCTGTCCACAGGTAGAATCACCTTCAACACAAAAAAAAACACCTTTATCATCTACATTACCCAGGTCAATAGAGCGATAACAAAATTTTGTAACATTGAATTCAAACATTATAATGGATTTGAAGTACATGTTCACATCAATTTCAAAGTATTCTACTCAAGTACAAAACGTTGAATTTGCACATGAATTTACTAAGTTTATATTGTGCAAAGGTCTTTTTTTCTTTTACAAACTCTGAATAACAAGTTGGAAGAAAGGAGTAAATCATTATGTAGAGGTACTAGGGGTATAATTATTACATAGATATAATAGATATGAAAACTCTACCATTTGGCATAAGATTTTCCCGGCAGTTCAAATCTACAAGGTTTGGTAATGACCTACCAGGGTAAATCCTACATCTTTTTGTTACAAGACTCACAATATCCCCCATACATGTATTTTATTATCATCATCAAAGGTGATTGGTCTGGTCTGCCATATTATACAGTCATGTCACTAATATTGTATTCCACATATAGATACATTGTAATGACATTTTTCATGATGTCACCAAAATAAATTACATCACAAAATTGTCTACCGGTTTGTTGAAAAACGTACCACAAATTTGCCAGTTGCTTAACAGAATATTACAAGTGTATGGATTATATCGAGTTTATCAGACTACTTGTTCCATAAGTTATATGACACTGAATATCTAAATACTGCTATTTCAACAAGTTACTAAAACATGTTTATATAAAATTCAAATCACTTCAAATTGATTGATTCTCATAGTCTGAAGTACCTAAGTGTAACAAATTTACTTTGAAACACTGATTATCTCACCATACACATATCCTACACAAGCTTGTTGCACTTCATCAAATGATATTCCAGCATCTTCAAGTGCTTTTGTCCCTGAAAACAACACAAAAGAGTTGATGATGATTCAACATAATTAAAACTGGTTTTTTTTTATATTAAATGTTTCATGTTGAAATAGATTTCTTAAAATTGTCAATGCTCAAATCACTGCACTAGTGCAGGCTTTGAAGAGAGTTAATAATGTGTTCCTTTTTAGTTTTTAAAGAGGTCCTTTTGTATAATTTTAACAGAATTCATAAAAATATATGAAATCTTTAATTTCTATGCTTTAAAATACTATAGAGACAGCTTAAACAAAAACTCAGGTTTTAAGCATGAAATAATTCATGTTTCTTTGTTCAAGCACGGTTTTATTTCCACAAAATTTGAAAGGTTACCATGACAAGAAAACTCCCAAGTGAAGCTTTACCCACCTGCTTCTTTAGCCATCTCAGGGTAGTCAAAGTTTTCTCTGCGACCCGGCTTTTCAAACTGTAATAATACATTATAAATATTTTAAAACAATGCCTTATTTGAATCAAAAAAAATATATATGGTTTATTCTGAAAGGTACAAATTCGTATGAATTGCATCCACTCCTTCCAGCCATACAAAAATTATTTTTAATGTAAGATCTAGTTCAAAACACTTTTCCACTCTGACATAAAATTGGCTGTCTTGGATGTGGCATGGGTTCAAATTTCAATAAAGTCTGTAGTCCATAAGACAACGCTCACTTTTATGGAAATCTTGTCTCCATATCATGACTTTTATGTTCAGGATATAAAGCAACAGGACTTTTAGATAGCAACTGTCTGAATTTCAGTTTTAGTGTTTCGCTATAATGTAAAATACCAAGGACTGACATTCTTGGACTTTAAAATTTGTGTTCTTTTAAAAGACTACTCCACTTATTTCAAGGCTATTTTAGTAATAGACAAGACGCAATATTTCGCTATTTCCTTAGAAAACTATTACAAACAAAAAATGATCAAATAACTTTAATCATCAAGTTTTTAGTCAACTTCGCTAGCCAAGGGTGTTCAATACGATACTCTCCTTAAGTTGGTATTTAGTAGAATAGTTTTATTTTGTGATAGTCTGTCTTAGTGTCATTTTCATACATCAATTTTGGGACCTACTTGACATCATTTTTTGTCAATAATTTTAATGTGCAAATTGTACATACAGAAGGTTCATTTCAGCATTTTCAACCCCAAAAAGTAGCTGCACAGGTTTATTTCAGCATTTTCAACCCCAAAAAGTACCTGCAGAAATTACACTGGTTTTTACGGCATTTATAATTTATTAAGTAGCCATCACATACTTGTGGCTTCACATTTGAATTTGACCTTCAACTAATCTTGAGACAGATATACCTGGTATGCTCACAAGAATATTATGTGCATGACGTTTAAAGTTTTAGCCAGGACCATTTTGATAATGCCATAATTCATTGTCATACCACCTGATTATATAGGCAGGTAGGGAAGGGACACATATTTTTTATTTGCCTCAGTAGTTTGAAAGTCAGCTTTTTTTCATGTTTGTGATTTTTTTTCATGATTATATTAAAATGACCAGAAAAATTGTAGATTTGTAGAAATTTTAAACTGGTAGAAATGAAAAAAAAAAAAAATTCATTTAAAAGCTAATCAAGTATATGATGAAAGTGCAACAAGGACAATAAAAAAATAGCAAATAAAAACCATGTAATTCACATAAAAAAAGTTATGAGGATGATTTGAGTGACTGACCAAGTAATTATTAATTATGTATATAATTAAATTTATAGATTATATTATAATCTATAAATTTAATTCATGTTTAACAACTGACAATCAGCTGTTACTTACCTATTCTGAACACTATATATAATAGTATACAAGTTACAATGCTGCAGAAAATTACAAATATCACTAACCAGTACGTAAAAGCCAGTAGCCGTACTGAATCAGCAACCCATTGATTCATTAAATAACACATTCATAGTTAACGTGACATTATTTTGACTAATAATACAGACTCATATTTAAAGTGACATTATTTTGACTAAGATATTAACTCAGCTGAGATTGTAATCACTATACATTAATCATAAAACCTCTAAAACATTCAAGAAAAACTTTTTAATCATTATACATTAATCATAAAACCTCTAAAACATTCAAGAAAAACTTTTTTATCTCATTGACCTATTTAAAAATGAACTTTGATTATTCAAACCTGTCTGTTTGAACCATATCTTACATGATAAACTGGTATTATACTGAAACATGGTGAAACTGATAACATTTAGTAACTGATTAAAATCGACATACCAGCATATCAACCGTCTTACTTACTGACCTCAGATGTTATAATATAATCATGAGTTGAGGCCAAATAAATTAAAGTTGGTAGGGTAAATGTTACAGCAGCCTACATTTTTAGTACTATTGATTTTTAAAGCTAATTCAAAGAAAATTAAACCCATATATATCTATATATATTTCTTTCCAAGAGAAACTTTCATGGGATGATGCAGTGCATGTTTAAAACATCAACATCAAAGTCCACAACAGTATGTTTAACACAATTTTATTGCCAACTTTAAGTAATTTATCCCTATTTTTTCCCCATCCCATCAATCTTGATTACCCTATAGCTATTCCCCAGCTATATATAGGTGTATAGCCTATCACTAATGCAAATTCTTCAACAAGCTAATTTCTTCAATTTTCTTATATTATTCAATACAGGAACACAGTTTGACAATAACATAATGCTGAATCACACAGCATAATAAACATCATAGGTTAAACCGTTTCCTGCATCATAAAATTCCACACTTTCCTCGCAACACTATTCCTCATGTCTATATGAAAAAGGCAGGGTCACTTTCGGGAAATTTATGATAGGCACCGTCACACAGTAACGTCAGATAAGAAATCGATCGACCAGTAGTTATAGAAGTTCTAACGAATCACTGAATGGTTAATGAGCACTAGTAGTAGTAGGTCAAGTACATAGTAAATTTTCAATAGTTGGATATTTTCATGAAGTAGAGTCTAATTGATGTCATCAAGAAATGACAATCAAAGCTTGGTCAATTTTCAATGATACAGCAGAAAGTTGAAGGTAAACAGAGATATCCCCACAAACAGAAAAATGCTTTACAATAAATTAACGATAGAGGCCCAAACACTCTTTCAACTAAGGCCTATTACAATGCAAGGTCCAAAGATCAGTGCTCTCACTTCCACCCCTTTCTTGTAATTACAGCTGTCATCAACAGTATAAATCTGATTAAATACGAAGATAAGTCATTTCTAAGTCACTGGGCGTCACACTTCTGAACAAACCTTGGTCATTCCGACCCCAACCACAAAAACGCGTCTTGACAGCATACTCGTGTTTCTGTTTACTGCTGTGGCTGCCATCTTGCAGATGCTTGAAGACCCGGATCGAACTATTTTCAGACGTGACCTCAACCTCATAAATTAATACGCCAAATTAATTGAGATATTTCTTTGTATGTTTATGACTATTAATCATTATAGTAGTATAAGCATTGTCCAATATTCTTTATTATTTAGAAAGATGCGTCATATTTCAGTAAAAATAGATAATTTAAGATTAAGTCGAACTACTTGTCATCGCGAATTTTTGTAATGATAAGTAATCAGTCTGTCGTAATTTTGGCGCGGGTCATTGTTATGATTCCTGAAATATTGGATAAATTCTGTATTTTTTCTAACTTTGAACGATCCGAAATGGATGTCAATTGAAACTTTGGACATTAATCTAAAAATATGACCGATCATTCCAATGAATAGTCTGCAATTTCATCGTATGGTTCATCTCTGAAAGTCAGACAGGTGAGACAAGCTTGATGCCAAACCGAGAGATAATTTTTGACAATTTGTTTACATTATCGTCTAGTGGACAGTGTTGCACTTAATTCGATTGGATTTTAAAAGGTGATATAAACGTTCATATGCATCATAAATATCCATTGCCCTATGTTTGTCGATGAGTCGACACTGCCGAAAACTTGATTGATGTCGTGCATGGCGCATCTTTCACCGGGAGCTTCCATTTGTTGATAACCTGCGAAGAGTGTAAAATCTAGAGGGTGCATGCACTTTTCGAAATGTTTGACCCCAGTTTTTAAAAATAGGGATGTTGTTACTAATTACTTAAAATATCCGTCTCAAGATTTCTCCACAATATGTTCCCTCTTCTGTTTCATCATTTGAATTTATATGACCACGATTGTTGCCTTTAATTTTTGACATAATTATAATTGAAGATAATGAATTAACTTGGTTAGCCAGCAGGGCATTTACTACTCTACGACCCTACTGTGCAATAATATTCTTGTTCAACATCAAGGCATAAACAATACTATTGTACGTTGTTAATTGTGAAGGCTTGGTTTAGTGATTATCACAAATATTGAGGCTATTTTTATGCAAAAACTATATTCCAACAAACTCCACTACAGTGAACTAGATCTGAAATGTTCACCATTGACTCTTGTGTCATGGTTTCGGTTGCTTTTCATATGAATTGTTGGTTAAATTGTAGTAAAAAAGATTATTTGTGCAAAACATGGACTGTGGTATTATAATGATAGTAATATTTCCTTAACCCTCTGTGACTCTATAAGCAAGTATTTCTATTTTGCTTTTAACTGCATGATCCAAGTTAGAGTTTTAAGTGCAAAATTGATCTGAGAATCTGCAACCATAATAAAGCGTACATGTTAAAGGATAGCATTGTCATAAAGACAAAGTTTTACCATATGTTTAAATGATAGCCTGTTCCAGTTTATAAAAAACAGATTTAAAAAAAAAATCATACTGCATGAGTATACCCTTACTCAGTAATAAATGCATTTCTGATTGTTTAAAAATCTATAACACCAATGATCTTCTATATGACTTAATAATTACATGATAAACAAATAATGATGTCCAAGGTGAAAATTAAGTTGCATACCATTATTGCTTCATTTGGAATTTTTATCTTTATTTTTTTAGCAATATTGAAATCATTCCATTGATTAGTCATATTGACGGTTTGGTGTTACATATCCAGAATATGATTACTAAACATGCTTGTTTGGTATATATATGGATGGAACAAATTGGTTGGGACATTTTTTTAGTCTTGTTTATTCTTCCATTTTGATTGTCTCAGGGGACATAACTGTGACATACTTCCTGTTATACAGTTTGAGTGTCCATAATCAAACATCAATGCATGTCCTGTTCTTTAAAGTGATGAAGAGTGTCTTCTTAGTTCCTGTTATGATTTTAATTTATTCTTCTCTTTCACTTCTCTTAGATTATAAATAAATACTTGAGCTGCATGAAATGTTATACATGGTAATTCATTTCAGGGCTTATTTTGTCTAGATTCGGATGGGTCCTTTTTTGGAAGGGCAGGGGGGCATGGATAATAAGTAAATTTGACTACATCAAGAAATAATTTCAATTATAAATATAGGGGAAAGCTGTGAATTTGTCTATAATCGAGATCTCAGGGGTAGTAAACTTTACTTCTATCATGACTAATGATTTATCCTGATGTTTATATTTCAGATGTAGCTATCAAACCAATGGTAATCATGAATGGTGAAGTTCCAAGTGTTCCCATTACAACACTTGCGGGAATTACAAGTTTGACAGATTGTAAGTTAATGGCATAAATTTGTCTTTGTTACAAACCTCTCAAGTTTAAACGCAACCTGTGACATTCATATTTAAGCAAACATGCTAATTGAATTGGAAGTTCTGAAGAAGAAGAAGATACACACTACTATTGTAGAATGATATATTGTCTTTATTTAAAATATGGAAAACTATAAACTTAGGTATTTAAAAGAAATATGACAATGTTTCCTTTTGCTGCGACTACAGTAGAAAATTATTATTTTGGGTGAAATTAATTGAATTCTCTTGAAATAGTTCAACAGTAGAAGTGTTCTATATACCATTTCAACACCATCACAGATTAGAACCTAAATACTATAAAAAATAATATGTTTTTGTTTTCAACATTTTAGTGCTACCAGAGCTGCCGTTGCCAACGCCATTGCCATCAACAGTTCAGAACAAAAGTCTGCTCTATCATGCCAGATTAGCAGAAAGTGCTAAGAGACACTTGTCTAAAAGAGATGATGGCTTGACTCAACAGATCGTTCATGCCTTGCGACAGACATCTACTGATCATATGTAATTGAATTCATTCATTTTAACCTCTTTATTTTCGTTTAATCAAAGTGTGAACCTGGTTTTCATTTTACAAGAGTACCATGGCTGTGGGTAGATTTAAACAAAAAACTGTAAGGACTCTATACAGCTGTAAATTAGAATATAGATTGAATTTTTGAATTACACCAAGACAATTATTAGGCATATCATTTTTGTAAGTAACATCAAACCTAGGTTTTAAATCTGATCAAAATCTATCAATTTCCTTATTCATTTGAACATGAAATGAAGATAAAATGTTTATTTATAGATAGATACAGGTTGACATCAATTTCCTTATTATGAATGGTTATGAAATTAATTTTAAGCTTTCTCTATCAGTTTGCATGTAATAATATTTACACATTTCATTGTTACAGAGAGTTGAAGGACAGTCTGGTGGGTGATAGTATAGAAGGTGATATACCAGAGCTGTTACGTGGAGTGCTAGCCACTGATCCAAATGTATTTAAAGGTAACCTATGGATGGAAATGTTTACCAAGTTGACTTTGATCATATCCTGGTATAATAATATTTTGGGGGGGGGGGGGGGGGGGGGGGGGGGGGGGAGTTCATTGGTTTGAGGAGTGTGTGGCATGGAAGGTAGGAAAATAGTGCTAGGTGGAACAGGGGTTTTACCTAGGTGGCTGGGTTTCTGATTCCCCGAACAGACATGGAAAGATTTGGGGTCACCTGCCCGACTACATAAGTTTTCTATGGGGACTCGGGTTTCTTCCCACAATAAGACCACCTGCATGCTTCTGTGTTAACAATTTTGATTAAGACAAGTTAATATATTTTGTTTTGCAATTGTTTACACATAATGGAAAATAAAGTACTAAACTTGTTCTAATTTCTAGACACTACAGCCATTTTTTATTTATTTATTTTTTTTAATTGATCCTGTCATTTACTTGACATCAATGGTAGCCAATGTAGTTCTGCAACTGACCGACCTAAATCCTGCATCAATCATATTCAATAGATAAATTCTGATATAATAATAAAACTGATATTAGAGACCTGTCCAGTGATGCCACTCTTGGGCTTAAATAATACCAATGTTTTTGCTAAACCCTTTCAACCCTATACTTTATGCCCCGACGGTTCATTTTGTTATAAGGATCTCTCTCCTCATTGCTACTCTGGTCATTTAAAAAAAAAATCTTGATATGTTATAGTCATTAAGAAGAACATAGTTATCCAGGTACAATTTATTTTGCCATTGAAATAGATTTGTGGATAGCATTATATATAGATGTATATATCAAGAGCTTGTGTCATAATGTTATTATTAAAAACCTATATGGTTGCACTGAAATAATCATTTAACATTTGAATGAAGGTTTGTATATTCAAATTAAAATGATATGATACAAGAAACTTTCAAAATAACATATTCAGAACTAATGCTCAAGTTTTGAAGTGTTTGCTTTGTATAAGATTTGTTGTCAAAAGTGTCTTGTTTACTTGAATAGGGACAAGGAGCCAGACGAGTGGAAGGAGTAGCACTCGTAGTCAACAGAAACAGCAGTCTTCTGTGGCACCCTATCCTGTCCAGAACTTCCAGCCCTTCCCACAGAATAACTCCCCAAGGTACAAGCCTAAGGAATCTACATTCTGATTAAGAAACTTGAAATGAAGTCTGGTCTGAAATCCTGCTGCAGAGATATTTTTACACTCAACTGCATGGAATTTCTTATTACGCTGATAATTTCCTGTTTATGAACTCAACATTGATTTTGATTATCTTTGAATAAATATACAAGTTTTATATTGTTGACCCTGTACTTTCCATGAGTTTCATAATTTGGCTTTGTGGATTTCAATATTAGTTCAAAGATTTTAAAGATGAAAAGTCAATGAGACTTAATCCAAGTGAAAATCCTGTTGTATGAAATGAAATGAAAAAAGAGCTTGACATTCTGAGTGCTTTCTATGATAGGGGTTTGATAGTGCTTAACAAGGTTTTGTTTGATTTACAGAATTAACCAACAGCACAGTCCTGCCAGGGCAACTGATCATGCAGGATCTTATCCCCAAAATTCTTCATCCAAGTTCCAACAGTCCTTTCAGAACTTTGCACAGACATCATATTCCAATGTCGCAGGTCAGTTGAGTTGTATTAAAAAATTATGAAGTGAATGAAGTTTGTAAAAAATAGCTGAGAGAGCTGTTATATCATTGTGAAATGTATTGGAGAAAAAACTGCTGTCTGTTATCATTCCTGTTTTCTTAACCATATTTTTATCCCGTTTTCCTATTGAAGCTGATTCTTTGTCAAATCATTAAATAATGGAATGCCACCACAAAAAAAATGAGAACATTTCGTCTTTACTAGGTGTTCCTTCTTCCATAGGGGTCAACTTCCTTTTTAAAGGTCAGTTAGCATTGACAATAAAACTAGCGAATCATATGTTTTTTCAGGTACCATGAATGGGGAGCACCCTGGCACTCCAGAGGGACATTACATTGGTAGGAATGTCAACCAGAATTCCAGAAACACAGCACCAGGTAGAGAAAAAAACTTTGGCTTTCATTCAATACCAGATAGAGTATATGTCAATTATTCAATTTTATTCATAAGTTCTAATAATTTTTTCTAAGGCATAGGAAGTGGGATATATCCTCAAAGAAATATTTCACTATATAAAGTGTGCAATGAAAAATAACACAAAAGTTACTTTTACCTTGATAATTGTTTAATATCAGGAGGTAACTATTATCTTAAGATATTGATGAGGTGGCGGAAAGCAATCATCAATTTCTCTTTAATTACGATTTTTAAGTGTGAAAACAAAAACATGTAAGATATTTCTTAATTTATTTATTCAACTTAAGAGTTGTTTCCCCGAAAGAAAAATGAACATGTATTTCACATGAATATCATAGACCCTATGACTTTAAAGACATATTAGGAGACATGAGATAATTCCTTGTCTAGATAAAACATTTCGTTTTTAATAGCAGAAGGGGCAGAATTTACAAATAAGGATTTTGGTGATATAGCCGTTAATTAGAAATGCAGGTTGCTAATCTTTTGCATTGACTCAAAAATGGGTCTTTCTTTGTGTACAAATTCGATGTAATCCAGTAATGTAACTATTGTGCATGTCTTTCAGCGTATGATATCTTTAATTGCAGTGGCCTCCCCTGCCCAAGCCACGGTCGCCGAACCATTGATACCAGTCGCAAAACAGCCTGAATCATTGATGCCAAAAAACACCACAGCTAACCCCCAGAAATACCCGCCAATGAAGCAACCCATTGTCCTTTTGGAGCAACTGTCACACCCTTCCCTGTCCTCCCAACCTAGCAACAAGAAGAAAAGTGCAGGTCAACCATTTGTTATGTTGGAGCCTCTAGATGAAAAGGTAGTAAGACAAGACTTGTTAAAACCTGTATGCTTCTGAATTATATTTATTTCACACAAAAAATTGTTTGTTCAGCACGTCGTAGCAACATACTGTCCCCACTGTGTTTGGTCTAACGTCATCTTATATAACACTAACTTGATTAGGATCTGTTAGACTGTATAACTGCCATTTTACAACATAATGCATGAGTTTTTTCATTAGACAAGTTAAACCCTTTCTCATTCCAGTATAAACAAAATGTGTTTCAATCTTTGTTGGCAAATCAAGTTTATTTCATTATCTTTTGATATTACATGATAAGTAGTTTTCAGAATTTTCAACCTAATCCAAATGGCTGCAAGTTTTAACATAAGCCTGGTTGTGGATACTGCCATTGAAATGTTCCACATTTTGATGAATGATGATTTTGAATGGGATTTTTTTGACAGGCTAAAGTGGGTAAAAAGGTATTGTAGATTTTTGGGAAAGCAGTTTTACTCTACGGCTATTAGGCCAGTATTAATAAAATGTGTTTGCCTAAACTAAACCCAGGAATTTTTTGGGGGTAGGTAGGAAAAGAATTTAAATCTACACTTTATGGTATCTGATGCCACAAAATTACATCATTGTAAGACCAATATTTTTTAGACAAAATCAAATTTAAAAAAAAAAAATTGAAATGTCTATTAAATACTTTGAATTGTTTATCTGGTATGGTTTAGGCAAACAACAAATATTTTATTTTAGGCCTGACTAATATTCAGTACTGCTGTTCAGTTTTTTGGCCATGTCTGCTGAGTTAAGTTTCTTATGCAATATTTTCTCATATTTCTTTTGTCATTGTTACAAGTTGAGAAGTTTCAGGAATTATTTTGCTCTTTTACACAGCACAATTTGTATGAGACCAGATGAACTACTGGCTATGCCGTTTCATATTAATCACCATTATTTGTTTTGTGATAGTCCAGAGTTGTAAGTGGATGCATTTACACTTTTTATGTTGAAGAACCTGGTTAAAAGCATTCCAAAATTAGTTGTGGCTTTGAAAAGATTTTTCTGAATAATAGAAAAAACAACTTTTCTTCCAAGACTGATATGAGATTCCAGTTCATTAAGAAATTTCTTTTCTTCATCTGCTCCATTATGAAGTATAAATGATATGGTTGGGAAAGTGGACACTTGAATTTTAAAGTTCATATATATACCCAAGTAACATGCCAAACCAGTCGGTCTAATAAAACTGCCAACAACAGCATTCATTGTTAAAAGTGCATGCACAGGAATAACTGTTTTTACCCTTAATATAAATGGAAGTTTTTCAAAACAGAATTGTTTTATTCCTGTCTTGATTCTGTTTACTTGAGTAGAGAGAGGTAAATGCATCCATTTTTAACAGTTAAAAAAATTCTTGTTCAGTTTCTGAATTGCATGCATGCATGTTGGGAGAATGTTATTATTTTCTACTTTTTTAAAATGAAGAAAATTCATTTTACAGAACTAAGTAACAGGATGATCAAATGATTTTGATACTACTTTATACACATCACAAATAAAAAAATTCTTTGTTGATAGCATTAATTAAAAAATATTACTACGTAATTTACATACCCAATATTAAACCAAATTTTACACAGAATAATTACAATTTTCACACAGATTAATATTTTTATCAGTGATAAAAGTTGTTTCTTTCACATTGTATAATTCTGAGTAAGAACCTGTACCAATATATCACCTTTCTTTTGCAGACCCTTAAATCAATCAAATATGGAGGCTCAGGTAATACTCTTTATTTTTTCTATCCTATTTATTTCAGTGAAGCATTTCTGTTGGAAAAATCAGTTCATCAAATATGTTTCTCAATAAGAAATGCATTAAGCCTCATAAATTTTGTTCTAACATGTCGTTATAAAAATGAATATTGCATTGAGCTGATTTACACACTAAGTTATCATCTTTTGATAAGTGTGTTGATTTTCATTAAAGAGGAAAAACAAAAGTAACTTGAACATTTTGTTTTGTTTTGTCTCAGTGAAAGCGAAGTCTGATCGGAGATCAGGTAAGTTTATCCTTAATTGAAGTTATTTTGATAATTGACACTAAGATCAACACTTTTTCACTGTAGTATAAATAACTTAAAAGTGTAAATGTAACTCCTGTATGGTAATGTAAAGAGTTAAATGAAATGTAATAATTTTTTATTCACTTATTATTTTATAGTAGACTATAGGTGTATAAATTGTTAGAAGTATATAACATTTATAGGAACTGTATAATGTACAGCAGTGAACAGCAATCACAGTAGAGAAAATATGTATATATAAAAAGCAAACTTCTAATACAGGGAGCAAGAGACGTTATGAAGATGATAACGATGGCTACTCCTCGAGAAGAAAGAGAAGAAGAAATTACAATGAAGATGACGATAGTGATGTGGAAATGGTTGAATCTGAATCAGATTTAGAAATGGAAGGTACACATTCAAATAAAATAATTAATTCTAGTGAATTTTCCTTTAAATATTTCATTAAAATAATTGATTTAATTACATGGTACAATCAATCCTCACAAATGTTTTTTGTGAAAACATTATTTGTACAAGATATAATTCAATGATGACTGCTGGCATGGCAATGGCACAAAAACACGCCTCATTTTGAAAATTGTTTCGTGTATGAAGCTACCAGTAGTCCCTGATAGTGCATTTTGATAATTGAGGATTTTTCAAAAAAAAAATCTGATATTAAGAGAGGAATGTGTGGGGTAATGCACTTGTATCTATCAATTGATATCCAGAGTAAAAATCATCCTTCATTATGTACCCGAGTTAAAAATTAGTACATACCGAGGATTATTCCAACTTTGGGTTTTAATTACCAGATGCAAGTGCGCATAGGATAATGCTGCTACACTTGTGTTTTGTGGTGTTTACCAGTTACATTAGAAGTTCAGAAAAGATTGCATTTGCATTCAACATTACAGTAGTTAGAAAGAAGAAAAAGGACAAGCGACATAAGCGGGTCAACCAACAAGCTCTGTCAGTGGAGGAATTACTGGAGAGTCCAACCTTCAAGAAGTTTAGCACGTCCATGGAATATATCCTGGACTCTGCAGAAGACATCAATTTTGGATCTCTGGATCCCAGTAAGTTCTGTGTACTACACAAAAAGTTTATTTTTCTTATGGTTTTGTAAATTTAGTACCCATTATATACACTGAAATGATAAATTGGTCTTTAAAATAAACCATAGAATCTTGCAGGGAAAGGTATCTTGAATATAAGTCTCGGTCAGGGAAAAGTTTCTTAAATAAAGTCACTGTTTGAAAATAGGCTGTTTAACAAAGTCATAGGTCTGGTTTGTACACCAAACAATGAAGCAGTGATCACATGAAATTTATGCCATTTGTGTATTTTGAATTAGTTTTGAATTTTCTTTCATTAGTACTGGGTATTTATGCCTGTTTTTACAGAAAGTATGATTTGTTTAAGTTTGGTAACCTCCAGATGGTACAACCATATTCATTGTTTTCTTGAAATTACACTTTTACTTTGTAAACTTTAACCATCTTGAAAATGAGCTGTAAAGTCCCCATTAAAAAAAATGAGTGTTTATTCTGTGGCTTATTTTAAAATTTTAGAGTATCTCCTTATCTTAATGTTCCATATAAGAACAATGATTTTAGATAACAGTTTCATCTCTGATATGAGATAGTATAATTGCTTTTATTCATCCAAGCCTTTTCTTTTTATTTCAGATGATGAAGACACAGAGTGTCCACCAGAATCTCTTATATCTAAACAAATTCTTACAGAGCTTGTAGGAGAAACAGCCAAACTGAAGTCTATGGGTGTATTAAATCAGGTAAATCTGTCGATCTAGGACGTCATATCGTTAGAGCTATTAATTGTACCATATCATCAAAGCTTTTCCTAGAATTTAAAGGATCATGCATTGACATATACATCATGGATTTGATAATTTGATTTCCATTGGTATGGTTATGAAGAAAAGTCTTCAGGAACATTGAAATGTAGATGACTAGTGCATCTAATGATTTCTTTTGTAGGTACCAGCTGACAAGCTTGTAAAACTATTAACAGTTCTACAGTGGAACATCAGAGATGGTACCAAACTTCTACCCAACATGACACAGGTAGGTCTTAGCAAAGACATGTTGGACATTTTCAGGAAAGACCTTAAGAAATGTGTTTGTTATGAAATCTACGTTCTTCTTTAAAAATGGTCAAGTTGATGGATGAATTTGTAGGTGAAAATCAAAAACATATTTTGTTCCTTCTTATGCAGAATGCATAATTTCTTCAAATTGGAAAAGTACATGTTTTCTATTGTTTGAAGGACATTGACGATGAAGAGGAACAAAAACTCTGGCGACATTTAACTATGGAGAGAGTGATGCGGAGCATGGACTCGTCGCTTACTGCCTTGTACATCATGACTGCCAAGGAGATGCCCAAAAACGTTTACTTAGAGGATGTCATTGAGAGAGTCATCCTGTATGGGAAATTCCACTTACAGAACACAGTTTACCCGGAGTATGACCCGGTGTACAAAATTGATCCAAAGAAAGGTAGATACATCTTATCATGGCAATCTAGGCTTGATAGAATCAAAGCTCTGTTGACTGAAATTTTATCAAGAGTAATAAAAGGCTTTGTTGAAATTTTTTTTTTTAAATTGATGTTTCTATATATACTTCTTCACAAGCAAGATATAATGGGTTTGTGAAACATTTTCTAATATTCATGACAAAAGTTTTATGAGGTTAACATCGTAAACGATTTCAAAAATTGTCTATGGCTTTGTACTCCCACATAAAAAGAGGAGAAAAGTGATTGTATCAACAAAACAAAAAACAAAACACCGAAAATAATGATTTTGTTGTAAACCTGACAGATGGCTACCACACAAGTTCTAAATTAAAACGAGCCAGAGCAGGACAAGTGAAACACAAGTCCACAATCAACCTCTACAATAAAATGGCAGATCTGGTGGATAACCTGGGACAGTTGATTGACATCCAGGAAATGACAGACACCACCATATTACAGGTATGTCTGACCACAGAGCCGTGAGCTTATATACAAGTTGAAATATTTAAGAAACGAAAATTGTTTCGATGTAAACCTGGAGACTAGTGAACGTAATACTAAACCAAAGTGAATTGCTAAACAAGTGTCATATCTTCAGAAGCGATGGACAAGGAATGATTAACTCATTGAAACAACAAAAATAAAAAATGATCAATGATAATGATTCAAAGGATTCTTAGCACATAGTTTTGCCTATAGCAGATTGGACTCACATTTTATGCTTGATTGAGTTTTGTTCTTATTCTTCCAAAAATGCTGTTGAAATTAGGTACATAATCTTTTGTTTTTGTTCAGGTGTCAACGTTAGGAGTATCCCCTTTCTTCGTGGAGAATATTAGTGAGTTGCAGTTAAATGCAATGAAGCTGGTCACGACAGTAAGTTCCTTTCATAATTCTGATTTGAAAGTAATTGGCTTTGGTATGAAACCATTTCAGACTGAAACTTGTTCTGATTTTAAAAGGGACACATTTGTTGTAATAAACAAACAGTAAAAAAGATACGTTTCAGTATTTTTCGATGGTATTCAAAGTTTGAAGCATTGTAAATGTTGATTGGTATTTTGTGTGTTAGATAACCCTATTCTATGTACTTGTATATTCATATGCAACAAAATGCTCATATCCATGTATAATTAATTCTCAAATGACGTTATAATAAGGAATTAACTGTCAGTCATGATTTCTAATTTTATAAATGCTTCCTCCAGATCTTCACCCACTATGAAAAACATAGGCAGCTTATACTGGAGGACATATTTGCCAGTCTGGCAAGGTTGCCATCAAGCAAAAGGAATCTCAGGAACTATAGGTAAAACGTGTGGCACAAAACGTAGATCTGATTTAATGTGGGAGATGAATATAACACTTTGAGGCTTTCACTGAACATCTGAACTGTTGATATAATTACTAAAATAGCAATGTTTATGTACTTCTTTGAAGGGTAGCAGCTTAATCATGAAAGAACTTCGATTTTATAGCTTTGATAGTCACTTTGGAATAAGTCTCAAATTACAAAATAAGAATGTTTGGGGCTCAGGATAAATAGTTAACAAGAAACAAATGACAAGACTGACCAAAGACGTCAAAGAAATCAATAACATTTCGTGCTGCAGTTACTAATCAATGATTTTCACAATATTCAAATGTTTCCTGTCAGATTGAATTCGGAAGAATCAATACAGATGGTGACAGCATTGGCTCTCCAGCTAATTCAGTGTGTGATTAAGCTGCCATCACAGACAAACTCCGGACCAGAACCACTGGTAGAGGAGGAGCCAGCCCCATCTTCTTCCAAACGAGGACACCAAAATCAAAAAAAGAAAAAGCCGGAGGTAGGACTGATACTGATACCCTTACTGGATCCAAAAACATAATTTATCCAAGAGGCTGTTGTTAGGATATTTAATGATTTTATTTTTCAGCTATATTTATTGCTTTTATTTTTCAATAATTCTTAACCACCAAATAGAGATGAGTTTACTATATAGCTAACATTTACATATATTTTCACTTTTCAGAATGAACAAGATATATTAATTGTTACGTCCTTTGAGAATGCCATGCGAACAGGATACAACTTCCTTTCAGTCTTCTTAAAGAAGTAAGTATTCATTTGTCCATGTGAGTCATTTTTTGGGGAAAATCATGTATTGTAGTTTATTTGATCATTTCATTTTGGCCATCTGTGTATTCATAATGGATTTGAATTGGCCCTTTGCCATCAGTAAGAAATTGGCCATTATCCCAGATTGTGATCCTTGGTCCAGGAGTGATTTGTAAGGAAAGCAGATCTTAAACTATTTTACTCTGGCATAGTCTTTCACATACACAGAACCAAATTTTCATATTTATGTTTATAGTGCAGTGAAAGTGAATATTTTGACCATATGTTCTACAACTGGATTGTAAAATAGATGTTCCATGAAGAATAATGATAAATGCCTTGAGTAAGGTCACAAATAATTGCATGGGTTTGATATTGAATGTTTTAGGTGCACAGTGAAAGGTGAGGAAGATTATCGGCCTTTGTTCGAAAATTTTGTCCAAGATCTCCTTGCCACAGTCAACAAACCAGAATGGCCATCATCAGAGCTCATGCTTAGTCTCCTCGGTAGGATCCTGGTAAGATATACTGAAAAAACGTGTAAAGCTTACTCGTCATTCAAGACATTCATCCTGTCTTACAAACATAAGATTTACAAGTCCAGTATCCTTCACTTATAACAACCAAGCGGACAAGATAGTGTCTCAATTGCAGTATTGTATATTTTATTTAATTTAATTAAGTGTTCTTATGCCTTGGCTAGACTACTGTAATTTAGATAGATCCCTACATAGAAACTCTTCATCACCCTAGATATTCCGTTCAATGATCTTCACAGGATCATTTTCATTTAACCTTGAGAGAGTTGTAGATTGAGGTAATGAAGTCAGCATCTAGGTCACTGTTACCAAAAATAGAATCCCATCCAAAGTAATTTTGCTGCAGTTACCACTAACAGATACCTTGAATTGTTCAAATACCAAGTCTGTCGAGGTCAATATCTAGATCATGTTGCTATGAATAGAATCCCTCAGAAAAGTCTCTGATCTTCTGTACTTAATGTGATTTAAACCTTTTCATATAATACTTGTCTTGACATTTATGTATAGCATTAAAAGCTGGGGAAATCGGCAGGTTTTGGAGAATACAGGAAATAACAAACTAATTAAATTCTATTGTGTTTTACAGGTAAAACAGTTCAGCAATAAATCTGTAGATATGTCTCTCAGGGTAGCATCTTTAGAATACCTGGGCATTGTAGCGTCCAGGTTACGGAAAGATGCTGTGTCTAGTCAACTGAACCAGGAATCCATAGACGAGATTGTCGCAAAGGTAAAATTTGAGTTAACAGCTTTTGTCAAGATCATTTTATATAAACATTATGTTATGTGTAATAGTATAAAACAATATAAAGTTCATTTAAGCCCTGTTTCAGGGTACAGAATTTATCTCAACTTCACTTTTGTTGTATTTTTCTGTTGATTGATGTGTACAGGTAAATGAAGTGGATAGTGATGATGACACCCCACGACGGTCCTCACGGGGAGGCAAGAATTCACCTGTGGTGAGTTTTCAGCAAATTTGAATCACAAGTGTTGGCCTTTTTTGTAAATGTGCTTCTTGTCAAACATCCAATCTTCTTTTGTTCTTAAATTTTATTGCAAAATAAACAACAATTTTTCACAGGAACTCCGTTATACTTACATAATCTTTCAAACAACATGACCACTTTGGCGTCTAATTGGCAAAAACATTTTTTGTTGAATTTCAATTTTTCTATCTGATTTACATTGCTTGTTTCAGCCGGAAGGTGCAAATGATTCAGTGGAGGATCAGACTCAGAGCTTACAGAAAGCCATGTTAGAATATCTCACTTACAATAGTGAGAGTGAACCAGCATACTGGGTAAGACCAGAACAATCATTTTAGGTTGGATTTTAGTTTTCAAACCAGCAAAATGAGAATTTTGAGCCAGCAAAACTTTAAAACTAAAATATCTTTGGAACAACTGGTCTGCAATTTGTGTTACTTGCAAATCAAACCTAACCACACTGCTCACTGTGTTGTTTTATGTATCAGTTGTAATTCTCAACATTGCTCATACCTTCCTATAACTGCTATTAGAAAATACAATATTCAGATCAGGTAATAGGAAATTTGAGTCTATTCTAATCTTATAAATTGGAATTTCTTTGCAGTTTGCTTGTCAGTTCTATATCGCTCAGTGGTACAGAGATGCGACAATGGAAGCTGAGAAGTCTGGGGCTGCTCATGATGAATTTGATGAGACAGAAGCAGAGATGACAACAGAAGTCCTTCAGAACACAGAACGGCGCAAAAATTTCCTTCTGAAACAAGTGGAACTCACAATGGTGGCACACAAGTCAGGAAGGTAACTTTAAATACCACATCACTAGCTCAGATATAGGTTTAAAATCCAAAGTTTCTACTGACACACACAAAAAAACACATTAAAGAAGCATGTGTCAAGAAAATATATAAGTGAAGTTGCTGTTGAAATTTTCTCTGCTGGCGAAAATCTCCAAAGGATGTGTGAATGACTGCTTATTTCATGTTGCCCCAGCAAAGACTTATTAAATTGGAAGATAATTGACCTTTAATGTTGTATTTGGTTGCTTTAATACCACTAGCATTAACTCTGATGAGCTTTAGATCAACAATTACTGAAGTCGCATACCAAGAAGCTTGAAATCCCTTAAGGGAATAATTACATGAGAAGGGATATTACTTAAGATAGTACTCAAATGATGTTGTTTACAAAATCTTATGTAATCCAGATACACGCTAGAATGTTTATAACCGCAGTAAATGTATTTCAGACCGCCGCCGAGCAACCTAGAACATGACAGTGCTTGTTTGATAGCCAGATACCTATCCTCAAAACGGCCATTTGCACAAAGTTTTGATATTTATTTGACACAGGTGAGTGAAATCATTTTTCCAAAACGATGCTTTCTTATCAGGTGTATATTTCATAGGAATAGTGCATATATCTTAAATTTTACATCAACATATTGCAGTAACAGCATTTAGGCCATTCAAATGGATGAATCTTGGCACAAGTTCCAAAGTATTTTCTATCCAGAATATGTTTTGTGCGATTATTCCTACTTTCATTTAATGTTTCAGATTTTGCGGGTACTTAGTGAAACAGCTGTGGCTGTGCGGACAAAGGCAATGAAATGTCTGACAGCTGTAGTGGAGTCAGACCCAGGTATTCTGGCCAGAGTAAGTCATCAAGTAGCAAATGTCCATAAAATAAGTAGAATGTTCCACTTTATGGGACATTCCATTTGGCCTAGGATGCACCAGCTGTTCTGATAAAGGGAACATTCATTTGAAATGTTCATTAAACTGAATGTATATGCACATCTTTACCAGTTATGAATATTGACTTTGAAGTATATATTTATGAGTGCAAAATATTCATATTGATGATGAAGTTGTGCCACAGTAAAACTTCATTTTGGTAGTTTCTGATTGAACCAATAACATCATTTTCAAAAAGTTGTTTTTGCTACTTGTGTGAGCATTACATTTGCACACTCAGGAACACAATTTAGAACAAATTCCCACACCCTAAAACTCGTTCACCTTATCATTAAATTGATTATGGGACTCTTTTCAATTGAATTGTTGCAATTAAATTGTCTGATTCATTCTGATCTTACATGTCAGAGGAATTATGTTTACCAAGAAATGTTTGATGGGGTTGAATTTTCATGCATTTCATCGAGTCTTTCAATCATTAATGATTGGTTGCAATTTCAATTTGTTATATGCTTGTTGTAGACGGACATGCAAAAGGGTGTCCATGGCCGGTTCCTAGATCAATCTACGATGGTAAGAGAGGCAGCAGTGGAATTAGTAGGGAGGTTCATCCTTATCCGTCCAGATCTCATTCCCAAATACTATGATATGTTAACAGACAGAATCCTGGTGAGTGTGAGGATATTGCATCTGGTATGCTATGATAAAGATAATTGTCAAGCTGAAAAGAATTTGTACATTTTGTGATTTGAAAAGTAATTATTCCTTGCTATAGGAGCATATCTGTACCAGATTTGGATATAAGCAACATTTCGAGCTCAACATGCATTTTCAAAATAACCTTTAAAAAATCACCAAGCATGTTCTTTTCACATGCATACTGAATATTATTACATTTTCTAAAGTTTATAATGATGTGCACTTAATTTGTTTTCTAGAAATTTTGGAAATCAGCCATTTAGTTTCAGACAGGTATAGCTCAATCCATATAAGTGTACTTGTCAAAATATTTGTAGCACAGGCACAGTCTCCATCTGTACCAGTCGCTCATTTTTCAGGTTCAACGATTAATATTTTGTCTTGATTGTCCTGTCAAAGAATTGTGTTGTAGACACACAAATGCAATTTTAAGTCAAATTATTAACAGAATTTGCCGAATTAAATCTGAAAATATAAAAGATCTTAAATAATGAATAATTAGTATTCTCAGGAATGTTGACTTACTTTTCCAGGATACAGGAATCAGTGTGCGCAAACGGGTGATAAAGATCTTCAGAGATATTTGTATAGAACAGAGTGACTTCCAAAAAATTCCTGAAATGTGTGTGAAGATGATTAGGCGGGTAAATGACGAGGAAGGCATCAAGGTAAAATTTCAGTTTCATGCTCCAGTAGGGCTTTTAGCCCACCATGTTTTTGGGCTGGGACAGGTCTTGTAATGAGAAGAAAATTTCAGGAGTAAACTGCAGCTTTGGAGAATTTTGCTTTAATACGAAAAAATGTCAAATGGGAATAGGGCTCAACATGAGTCTAGCTTTATTTGTGTATGATTAGGTGAAGGAGAAAACCAAACTTTGGTGAAAAAGGTTTTGCTTTCTTAAGAACTCATTTTAGAAGGAATCTTACAAGCTAAAATCCTCAGTTGCCAGTAGCTTATTGTTTTAACTTCTATTATAGTTTTGTCTTTTCTCTTGCAGAAACTTGTCAACGACGTGTTTCAGACAATGTGGTTCACTCCACTAAGTACCCGAGACAAAGATACCTCAAAGCTGCTCCAACGGGTGGTGAATATCACAGATGTGGTAAGTACTTCACAAGCAGATAATTAATACACTGATAAACGAATAACTGTATATTTGGGAGTGAATTCTATACAGGAGTGAAACCATTTCATCTTGTGGTGAAGCAATTTCATGTTTGTGGATTCAGTTAATCAATATAACTGCAGATAAAAACAAACAAACTTGGCTTGACCAGGAATGTTTTTTTACAGTTCTGCCTGCAGTATTATCATAATATTTAACTTCAGACCAAGGAACTTCAACCTATGAGATTTTGCAGGTGAAAGGCATATACACAATTGATACTGTGTAGAAAGAAAGACATGGAAACACATTTCATCAATTGAGTACCAGACAGATTTAATTTCTGTGCTTTTGTATTAACATTGGCAAACATTTATCATTGTTACAGGTCGCAGCATGCAAAGACACTGGTTTTGAATTCTTCGAGCAGTTGTTAGAAAATGTAAGTTCAGAGAATTAAAAAAAAGCAGGCAGAGTATAAAGATCTCATACAGCAGATACATGTATTAGTTTCAAGAATAATTTAATAAAAAGGAAATTTAATTGAGTTATAAAATATGATGTATTTGAGATATTTGTGTAATGAAATAAGATATTTTTGAAATCTGTTGTTTATCAATTATGAAAGTCATTTCAATACCAAATTAATGTTCAAAAAATTTAATTTCAGCTTTTGAAGAAAGATGAGGAGGGAAACTACAACAAGAGTGCTGTGACATCGTGTCGACAGATCGTAGACTGTCTGGTGGAAAATGTCCTCTCCCTTGAGGAGCGCAGTGTTGGTAGGTTGCAGTTTTTGACTTCATGGTGCACGATACAATTTAATATATGCAGAATATAGGTCAAAACATAGAATCCTGAATCACAAATGAAGCTAATTTAAGACATTTGATTGATACAGAGCTGGTTATTACAATTATTAGGTTCTATTTCAGATGTAGACTCTGTGAAGGGCTGCAGTCAGCGATTAGTGGCGTGCTTGTCTACTTTGTTCCTGTTCAGTAAGATCAAACCAGACCTGATGATCAAACATGCCACCACACTACAGCCATACCTGGACATCAAGTGCAGTGTAAGTAGCTTAGGATCGCTCAACTTGGAATCTTATAATCTGAAATATCTTTACTCTATGTCTCGAGAAGTAATGACCAAGAAATTTTGTTGTGCATAGTCAAAATTTATTTGAAGACATCCGTCAAAATCTTTTTGAGTCAATGGCTCCTTGAAAATATTAAAGTTAGGATGTCAGGGTAGAGAGTAATTCATTGAAACACTGTCTTCATTGGGGAAATAAGTGTTTTGAATACATTCAAAGATTATTTGCTGTATTAGGCTTCGACTACAACTGCCAATTATCTTATGAGATGGATGGCTTTCCGATAGTTCATAACTGTTCTTCAGGTGATTCCAAGATGCTGTATAATGCTCCTGACCATCAATGTTGTCACATTGTTTGGGATGTTTGCTATTAATGAAGTATCGTCCACTTTTAATATCAGATAGAGCATTGACACATATCTATCAGATGTACAGAATACGCTGCAATTTCCATATTAATTATTGAGATAATTTATTGGTTACAGACGCAGGGTGACTTCTACGTACTGCACTATGTGGCCAGGATCTTGGAGGTGGTTGTGCCATTAATGGATCATCCCAGTGAATCATTTCTTGCCCAGTTAGAGGAGGACATGATCAAATTAATCTTAAAACATGGCATGATGGTAAGTTATACCGATAAGACAAGAAATCTACCCTGTATCAGTTATATGATACCGACATCTAACAATAATAGTAAACTCAGGGGCCGGTATACCCTGATAAAATGCTGCAGTATTTGTTAGTGGACAATCATATCGAATTATAGCGACACTTGTTCGTTTGGCGAACTTTACAAGGGTCTGCGCGATGGATCGCTTGGTCCCGACGACTGGTCGTTTCCGCCAAAATTCTCGGATCATGATGTGTCGGCCGCGATCGGCAAACGGAAAGCTGATGTTTTTGATAAAGTAATGATCAATGTCTTTGAAGGTAAACGAAGTAACAAAACTGTTTGGACATTATGTAAGAACCAAATCTTAAAACATAGGGAGTTCCTGATCACTTGTGTACATCTGGTGAACATTGAACATAAAATTGTATTTCAATTGTTTTTCAATTTAAATTGCAAGTTTAATACCAGAAAATAAAGACAATAGTTTAAAATTAAGATTTCTTTATTCATTTTATGCATTTAACAATTGACACAATTTCAAATCACATGATTTATGTATATGTATTATTATGTGACTGAGAGAAAAAAATAAAAAAAGTCCCTCCCTCATCACATTTTTAGGTAGTAAAAAAAAAAAAAAAAAAGCCTCCCTCCCTCATCCTTTTTTGGAAAAATGTGCCTGAGAAACAAGACATTAATTTTGTTTGGCCTTAGTCTAAGTATACAGTAGATTACAACTGCAGGTGAAGATCTGAGGTTTATAGTTGAATCCCTTCATGGGGCAGTTTGTGTTTCTGGGGAAGCTGAGATTGAAGACTGTCGAGTACTGTTTTCATTTGTCTTCTTAGCAAAATTCAAAATACCCAATTACTCTGACAGCTACTGGTCTACTGGTACAACAGCTACTACAAGGGAGTCCCCATCTGAAAATGACTGGTCATTCACTAGGCAATAAAATACAAAGAAATGGTATGAACCAGCTCAATTTAAAGTTTATAATGTTTCTTGTTGTTGGTTATTACCAGAATACTACCTATTCAACATTATTGCAGCTTTTACGGGATAGAAAAGTTTTGCCAAAATGTGTTATATCCTTTTACCAGACCTATGATGATTTTACCAGCCAGGTTTTTCAGACTGCATTGATAAGAGTGAATGGGATTGTATCTCTCCTATCCATCCTTTAACCATTAACAGCGGGTTGTCCTAAACTGCTTGTGTAACTGAAGACTTTATAATTGCAGGTGCTCCAGAGTTGTGTTCGGTGTTTAGGTGCTGTTGTAAATAATGTTAGCCACAACTATGCCTTAGTCAAAGACTGCTTCCAGAAGTTCTTTGGTAAGTTGAGAGTTGAATATTTAAGTATATTTAAGGACGAAATAAATAATAGCAAAACAATAAGAAGTTAAATTTACTCTTTACATGACAATATCTGTAGAAATGACACTTTTCATTCAATTTGATAAAATCTTGAAACTAAAGCTCATCATTGGTAGGACTCCTCACCACCATTTGAGTGAGTATTTGCGAGAAAATAGAATGAGCTGATTGACATTGTCCCCACAGGTGTGTTGTCACGTCTAATGGCCGACCACAGAGAAGACCCAGACAATGCTACGCTGAAAATAAGAAAACCGACACTCCTCAGGTCCCTGTTCACAGTTGGGCTTTTGTGCAAACACTTTGATTTCGATTCCAGTGAGATGGGTGAAACCAAGGTAAATTGGAAACAGAATGAGCTTATTGATATCGATAGTCCCCACAGATGTTTTGTTGTGTTTAATGTATCATGGAAGACATCATTGGAATTGACATAAATTCAAAAATATAGGAATTTTCATCAGCCTATACTTTGAATTGCTGATATGAAAATGAAATTTTCATTTCCGTTTGCTGTGATGTTATGGTTCAAAGTTTTATTAGCATCCAGACATGCAGGAATTTGTTCATAGTTGATGGGTTTTAATAATTCATTCTTAGACAACAGTGGAATGTAGTTGAACCATTAGTCCATTACATAAGATTTTGATTGAATTTCATGAGACAGGATCATCAGTTTGGATATTTTGTTTTACAGACATCCGTGAAAGACAAAGTGTATGATGTTTTGCACTACTTTGTTTTCCATGAAGATGAGGAAGTGCGCACCAAAGCTTTGACAGGTTTAGGTAAGTAACAGATTTGATTGAAGTGGTCTGTTTCTTAATATGTAATTTATAGATTCATGTTGATAATTGTTTAGCTTATCTAACCTCACAAAAAATGAAAAATTTCAAGAAAATAATATTAATAGAATTCATAAGTTTTAATGGAATTCATGAATATTAAACATTAATGGATTTCGTAAATATTAATGGATTTCGTAAATATTAATGGAAATCATAAGTATTAATGGAATTCATAAGTATTAATGGAATTAGTATGACATTAAACCTGCCATATACACTGGCATAAGGAAAATTGTTCAACAATTACTTTACCTGTTAAAATTAAGTTATAGATGTGTTCATTAGTGGAGGTAATAAAATGGTTACTATTTCTTTTTTTCAGGGTTTCTGTTTGTACGTCATTATGAATTCATGCTTGGTGTGAAGGCGAAGACACTTTATGTTGACTTTTTATCAAACGACCACGCTCCAGTTAAATTAAAAGTTCAGGTAATTCTTTTAATAGCTCACTTTTTATATACCCATGAAAATTTTGCTCTTTGTTTATTACAGTATTTGAATCTTGTCTGATGTGTATGAAAATTAGTAGGATTTGTTACCATACAGATAGTTATAGTTTCTTAAGTAGTATTACAATTGAACAGTTCTTGTTACATTTCCATATCTTATGCATTATGATACAAAAATCTATAATCATATTTCACAGGTGTTAAAAAACCTTCAGTATTATCTCCAAGAAGAAGAGGTCCGTATGCAAAAGGCAGATGCAGAATGTAAGTTTAGTTTGTATTTTGGCGAGCTGTTTTAAATGAAATGTTTGATTAAAATTTTGACTTTATATAACAATATTGATGTAAATGTAGGTTGAGATATGAATTTTGAGTCTTTTGAGTGTTTGACTTCATCACTATTTATGTTACAGGGAGGAAACATTCAAAGGAGGAAGATTTGAAGGAAATGAATGATATTCAGTCCGGGTAGGTTTTATCATAAACTTGGGATTCTATTTAGGTCAAAGACAAAGATCCTAGTAGGTGAAAATGTTCTGCAGTGGATCTTTATAAAAGAAAAAGAAATTACTTGTCATAAATCACCTGGTCTCTGATTATTGAAATTACATGTAGTCAGAGGTATTGTTTTAGGTTACCTGAAACTAAGTCTCGAGTGACCTATTGCAATCTCATTTAGGTTTTGGTATGTCAAAACCATGTTATACTGCCAAATTTTCCTGCATTATCAGCATTATACATTGATTTGTCAAGTTGCCAAAGAGGCAACAATATGAACAAAGTGATAATGCCATATTCTATTACATGTTCTGTTGTATCACTCTTTTCTTATGGTATGGTCATAGAGCATTGGACAAACAGACCAATCTACTATGGTTTACATTTCTCAGGAATTTTTGGTCACAGACCAATGCTTTCATGGTTCGACAAGACACTTGACACTAGTTCTAGGTTCAGAAAGGTAGCCATCAGCTACTACAACTTACAAGGGAAGATACCACCTGAAAATGACCCCGGCTGTTCACAGGGCAATAGCCCAGCAAACAAACATTCATGTTATTTTACCTTTTACACAGGATGGCCAGTACAGTGATGCAAGTATACCTGAAACAAGTGCTGGAGTCCTTTTTTAACCTGCAGTCCCAAGTCAGAATGGCAGCTCTCAGTGTGATAAACCTTGTCCTCCGGCAGGGGCTGGTACACCCTGTCCAGGTCAGTACTATAACAATAATTGTAAACTTAGGGGCTAGGACACAGTCTAGACTATTTAAGGGGCCATAACTAAACATTAACTTGCCATTATACTAAATAACACACTAAACAACTTCATGTGTTATTAGAGTGATTTTGCCCACTTTGTTTATTTAACATCGATGTGAGTAAAGTGTGCAGAAAATTATTTATGTTTTCAAAAATGTTTGTTTCAGTGTGTGCCATATTTGATAAGCTTTGGAACTGACTCCGAACAATCAATCAGGGTGAAAGCAGATCAGCAGCTACAGGAGATAGAAAAGAAATACCCTGGCTTCATACATGTATGTATCAATAGAAATTCACTGGCTTCATACAAGTATGTACAGATACCAGCTTCATGCATGTGTATACAAACAGAAATTCACTGGCTTCCTTCATATATGTACAAACAGATAACCTGAATGGCTAACTTCATACGTGTTTACAAAACAGAAATACCCTGGCTTTCTACATATATGTTTACCAAACAGAAATACCCTGGCTTTCTACGTACATGTTTACCAAACAGAAATACCCTGACTTTCTACATACATGTTTACCAAACAGAAATACCCAGGCTTTCTACATATATGTTTACCAAACAAAATACCCTGGCTTTCTACATACATGTTTTCCAAACAGAAATACCCTGGCTTTCTACATGCACACGTGTACATGTGTAGAAAAAGAGACAGAAAAAAAGGGTAGAGGTAAAATGTGTTGAAGATTAAGCGATGAATAATCCTGAATTAGTATTGTCACAGTGATATTTAATGTTTTCAGATGAAGTCACTACATGGACTGAAGTTATCGTACCGCCTTCAACAAATCCTTCAGAACGACCATTCAAAACCAATTCGTGGAACGAGATGTCCAGACGAAAATGTCCAGAGTCTGAACGCATACTTATATACAGTGCTGCGCAGTAACCGCCCCCATCGCAGAGCTATCCTCACAACACTTCTCAACTTGTTTGATGACTCTGCGGTAGGTTTGCTGTATTTCTGTTCTTAGAACCTAGTTTACGAATTACTGATTCTGAAATATGCAGGTAAACAGATCTACACAAAAGAAGATTTTTGCTGTGGTGTTAAATCCATGTTATATCAATATGTTGCTTTTTCTACCAGCTTTGATTTTAACCTCTCGAAAAAATGTAGAGCTTATGATTTTCTGATATTACAAGTAACAATCGTTTCTAATGTTTGAATAAAATCTACTATGAACACAATCTTTCAAAAAAAAAAGTATTTCTATGAATTCAAATTTGCATTTTATTTATCATATTTTCAGAAAATTACGTTAGCAGAACAGGTGTATATAGCTGACAACTTGTCCTTTTTCCCGTACCAAACTCAGGACGAACCTTTGTTCATCATCCACCAAATAGATATCATAGTGTCCGTATCAGGCTCCAACCTGCTGCAGTCATTCAGGGAGGCAAGTATGACAGATAGAGTGACGTTACAATGACACAGGATGTGTTTTAACTTAATAGTGAAAATGGTGTTGGTTGATATATTGTCACTAAATGAAAACACTCTTGAAGTATTTTTGGAGCATTTTCACTTAATTCCCTCTTTAATGGAGAGAAAAGTTGGTGAATTAGTTTTCCTACTGAAGTCCTGTCCATGAACTGGATAATTACCAAGATCTCATAGTGGTTTATTATGTGTTTGATACTGAAGTGACGGTTGTCTGCATGCATGTAATGTATTTTGTGAAATGGCTTCAGTGTCTTAAATATATGTACCGCATGAGATAGCTACCATTGTATATTGTAGTAGTATGTTTATTGGTTGATACCAAAAGTTTACTTTCTATCTTATTCGTAACTTTACCGAAGGTAGATCTTGAATCCTTCTGTATAGATATACTGCCCTTTCAGCTTTAAAACTGGAGATGGGAGGAGCCTGGATTGTTTATGAAATTCTTGTTTTAAATTCTTATTGTATTGATGCATGTTTTTGTTATTATAGTCTGTTTTGCTATAAGTAGAATATTTGACATGAAAACCTAAGTGCTTCCTACCAACTTACCTAAGGAGTGTTCCTCTGGAATTTTTTTTCTGTAGCTCACCTGACTTGAAAAACTGAGCTCCTGGATTTGAGCCTTTTCTATAGCTCACCGTACTTGTTTTTCTTTAGAGGGAGTTCACTTTTGCTTTCTTTAACTCTCTTCAATTTAATAGTAATTTAGAGATCACTGAGATGAGATTTAGGGATTTATAACTAGGGGTATTTTATCTATATATATATATATAATTTTTTTTTTCAGAAAATTGAAATTCTCAGAATGTGCTATACTATTTAGGAAAATCCTTTCCACATTCTCCTTTTCCTTGAACTTCTCCCACAAGATTGTCACAATATACTGTTATTGCTTTTATCCCTTTTTGCAGTACATGAGTGGTTTGTTTACTGTTTACTGACCCTGGCTGCTAATAGGACGTTAAACAAAAACAAACAAACAAATGTTTACTGTTATGTTCAGACCATAATAATCTATTTAATCAACTGAGCTGGATGCCAGACTTGAGTCAGAAAATAATGATGAAATTCAGTCACAGTTGAAATTATTATCATATTCTTTTAGGCAAGTTTGAATGCTCTATGTTGATTTCAAATCATAAAAAAAATTCCAATGTAAGCTTTTAGTATATATTTTGTTTTTCCCTGCATGATTGTATTTTTTGCTTAAAAGTTTTGTTCTATTTTAGAAGCTGTACGGCAGTGAGCGGGAAAACCATGGGGTACAGTTTGTTTTATTTTATCATTTATAACGCAATTATTTTGCCTCTGCTTGTATTTAACGTATGTCATCATATCAGTTTTATTTGTGTCTGGTGCATGTGATAATACAGAAAGCAAAATGAAAAATAGATAATTTTGATAATTATAGTTATTTCCTCCAGAAAGAATTTTCACTTCAGGAACATGACCAGAATGTCTTTGGGGGAAATTAATGGAACATTTTCAAGGCTTTCACAATTATATTATTTGAAATATAATCGAATTGCCATTCATCTGTTGTCTATACGTCATTAAAAAGTCTTGAGAAGTACTGAGGGAACATTTCTCAATATCAATATGTAGGAACTAACCAGAAGAACAAAATGGCTGACAGATGACTACCAGGATTTTGACAGTTGAAGTTTGTTATTGCCATTTCTGTTCAAAAAAATCTTCATTGAATTTCTTGAAATTACAAAAAAAGTACTGAAAGTTTACTGATGTTTCCCATAATTCATACATAGATTCCCTTTGGACCTTAGTTGTGCCTGATCGATTTTTAGAATGATCAGAAAAAGCAAATGGGCAACAGGCAATGGATTTTGACTGTTAAAGTTTGATGATTCATTATATGTTCTTTGCCCCCAATTGGGCATGTTCAGTATTGGGACTGATCAGAAGAACAAAAGCATGTTTGTATATTGTTGATAGAACAATGGACAGAAAATCAAGAAGTTTAGAAAGTGTCAAACTTGTATAGAACCACTGAAGGCCATACCATGGTGGGCACCAATATCTCACTTGTTCTTTATTTTCCCTAATTTCCTCAAAGAATCACAATTTCTATATTGTCTCCTTTTAGGGTCTTGTAAATAACCAGAATGGAACACAAAAACCAATTGATGAGGAGGAGGATGATGACCCAGAGGCTCTGCTAGGTAAGCTAATGATAATATCACTATTATTACTGTTGATATTCAAATTGTTGTACAGTCGATGACCCATTGGACTGTCTATGATGGCAATAAAGGGAAAATTGTCTTGTCAAAAAGGAAGAAAGGGAGGGGCTTTTCTTGAAGTCAAAATTATAAACAGATATTTTTATCCGTGGCTGGTGCTACAACGATAGAGCTATATTTACTCCACAGAGTGCTTGTTGCTGATGCTGAGTTTTGCTACCCGAGTGACTTTGCTATGCATCAGAATATGAAGTTTTTTTAGCACTCATATCTTGGTAACTATAGCAGAATCACAAGGGTGTCACGAAACTGTTTTCAGTTATACAGATGTTTATCATTTGGATATCTGATTCTGTAACAGGTAAAATAATGATGGCAGGAATTGGGATAAAAGAAAGTTTGGATATGTGGATATCCTGTATTAATCAACCACAATTTACTTTCAGAGCGCCTTCCAGAATGTATCCAGCCGCTGCTAGAGATTTGTCGGTTCTCTCAAGGTTGTATCCTATTGCTCCATCTCAAGCAGCACTTAAAAGAACTGTATGGTTTTACAGACAGGTAAGTAGGTCCCTGTGGCAGAATATTTAATCACTTGCCCTCCTTAAACTGTCATATCTGCTATCCATTTGATCACTTGCCCTCCCTATAATGCCATACTTCATCTGATATTTTATCATTTCCCATTGTATACGTCATTGTGTTGCATCGTCAGTTTACCTATCATGTCTGTAGTTTATTTGTTAATCAAAATGCCTGGAACTAATAGTTTATTTGTTAATCAAAATGCCTGGAACTAAAGTTTGGATTATGTTCTGCTCTTTTAGCTGTATGATAGGATGGTATCGGAAAATAAAGAAAATACCAATCTTGTAGTTTAGGAAAGAAGATGATGTGAACATTATTAATATAAATCTTAATCTTTCATTTCAAAATATTTTTAATGTTTCAGCAAAATTCACAACTACTCTCCGGCAGAAACCAAGTTATATGATAAACCTGTTGCTAGAAAGTTTCTGGTCAAGTTTAATCCAGAGACAGTCTTAGAAGTGCTAGCTGAAGGCACACCAAAATCTTCAGACGACATCGAAGTGCGGACAAAACTAGTCAATGATTACTTGGAGGTAAGATCACAATCCTTGCCCACCTTGTACACATCAGCACTTCAGTGAAGGGGAGATCATGCCATCCAAGGGCTTCAAATTAACCACTTGAATTTTTGCACGAATATCATGCAGGAAATTTTTTTTTCCCCAGAAATAAGAATACTGTAAACGTGGAAATTTACGCGAGGGGAAATTAACACTAATTACGCGGCGTCCTTATGATAGCGAAAATTTCCCCCACGCATATTATTTTGATATCATTTTGCATAATCTCGAACTACAAACGAAGGTGGATCGATCATGAAAATTATCCCAACGCGTATAGTTTACATATCGAAATCAATAATTAAAGGCAAATATAGATGTAAATTCTATTAAGATAAATAGAAAATTTTTGATAGGATTTTGTGATTTTCCTAAACTTTCTTAATTTAGAGCTTGAATACAAAACTATTCTCAATATTGAATGCTTCAGTTCTAGATTAATTGTAGTATAAAATACAAGAGTACAACCCAATTAATGATTGCAGAGTGTACCTCTGTCACTGGAATTAATGCTGACAATCCTGTTTTAGTTCAAGGAGCTGATGTTGTGTATAGACCCACCTGACGACGAGGAAAGTGACGGTGAGGGTAAGACTGGCACACCAAACCCTGCCAAGCCAGATGCAGCGGGGACAGCCAACGCCCCCGCAGGCACAGCGAGCGAGGCAGCTAAGGAGGGCACAGAGAGCAATCCTGTTGATACCGATGCTAACACAGAAGCAAATTCCAGTGAGACGAGCAAGTCTCACCACCCCCCACCACCGCCCACACATCACACAGGACATGTAAGTCACTTAGAAGCTGATTTTTAAAAATTTTAGTCTTTTGTTGCTTTACCAAGGTTAATGTTTGATTTTTTACTTGTTTTGGATCGAGGTTTTTTTTTGTCTTATTTGACCACAAAATTGGTGAATTGGTAAGTAGATTTTAAGCAAATTTTTGTAGTTGTAGGATATGATACTATGTAGAATAAGACATTTCAACGCAAAGAAAAAGAAAAAAAAAAGATTATTTGTTAGAGTTTGTTTAAATCCATATCCCCAACACCAAAGTTATGAGCCCGATACCTGTGGAAGGGTAAATGCTAATTATTTTTAATTTGTTCAGATTTATATTTGAATAACAATTCAAGTACTGATAACTTTTCAAGCTAGTCAGTGTGATTATCATTAGTGGAAGAGTTATTCCTGAACTTATATGCAGTGCTGCATTGGAATTGATGAAGATGTTAAAATTTTAAGACAATCTGTTTGACTGAACATTGAAGAATTAATCAAGTGTTTGTAATCGTATTAATAAAAGAAGTCTACATGATCTTACTTTCAAAGTATTTTAATTTTTTTATTTATCTTCTTTTTCAGCATTCAACACATCATCACTCACTATCATCAAGACTTTCAAAACACCACCATTTACTACATGGCACATCCGAAAAGAAGAAAATAAAAATTCAAACACCCTCATCAACAAGGACTTCATCTAGTACATTTAGCAGTTCATTTTCATCTACACCTAAATCATCGTCATCATCAAGAGACAGAAAGAAACACAAAAAACGAAAGCGGCGATATAAAAGTGACAGCGAGGACGATAGTGATGATGATCCAGATTTCGTGTTATAGTTTACAGTGAGATTTAGTGATGCGTGAATGCTGTGCGGATGTATCAAAGGCAGGAAGAATACCTTGCATACTTGTTCATTGGTATGCACAATATTTTCCAAGGATTATTTCTTCAAAGCAGTGTGGCTGTTTTAAAAGATCTTTAAGGAAAGACCAAAATCGTAAAGAAAGCATGAAGTTTTACCATTTGAACTCGGCAATATATCTTTTTTGGACCGAATACTACTATTCTTGTTACCTTTTTTATGCGAACTTGTTTTTAAGAAACTGTGTTTCTATCATCCAGGGAATATTTGTTTTACATTATTGATTTTAAGAATTCTTCCATTGTTTTAGTAATCTTAATAATCAACCACTTTTTATAGGATGGATTGCAGTCTTTCAGAAAACGAGAATGGTACATATGATATAGGTACTAGAAGATAATGATGAAGTTATTGGTAAAATAAATTAGAGAGATTAATTTTTCTTTCTTTTTTTTCAGTTATAATCCACTGAAATAAAGATTTTGTGTTTCTCAACATTTTTGTACCGCTGAAAACCTTTCCAAAACGCTTGAATTGTTCAAAATTCATCATTTTAACTGACATGATAAATTTATGCTGTCAGTATTTGAAAGGAATCTCGCATACCAATATCTTTCATTTTAGGGTTGGACATTTTGATTTTTGAGTTAAATTGAGATCAACCTGTGCCAATCCTTTTAATGTTTTTTTTTTTTTTTTTTTTATGATGTATGGGACTAATGTTAAACGAATGCTGGATGTGTCTTTATCTTACAGTAGTTTAAACAGTCTGTGATATGCACTTTTTGTTCTAAAAGACCCATTAATATCAATAAACTTCAACTATGATCAAGACCTGAATGGATAAAAAAATAGGTTATTTTTTTAACTTGTTCAAAATATGCAAGTTAAGTTCTTAAAAGGACGACTGATTCATTGACTAACTATAGCTATTGAAATAAAAAAATCTATTTATCTACTTTCTCAGTTTGATAAGAATCATTTATCTTGGGGATTAAATCTTTTTGACAGCTGTGACATTTAAAGAAAGGAAATCAGACTTCATCAAAAAGTGTAATTTGATCATGGATTGATGAGGAAGCTGGGGCAAGTTTGCAGTAGATATACATGAACTAGGAAGGTTAAAACATTTCTTTATTATCTTTTACAGTGTAGCCAAATAAATCAAATGTTTTCGATATAAGGATGCATCAAGTCTTGATAAGACGTTGGAGTTTGCTATGTGGCCTTGCAAATCCTTCAATTTGCTTTCCTGATTAAAAGCTTTGAATCTAAGAAAATAGCCTTGAACAGACTTTGATTATGCAATCCAGTGTTTTATACAGATAACTACCTAAAGGCAAAGACATAGGGGATATGTCCTTTCAATCCAGATGAGAAGCACAACTTGTTTTTTAAGTCTTAGATCTGTGAATTCAAAGATGATGCTTTCAAAGGCAAATTGCATTTTGTGTTTCAAACTGATGAACCTAAAGATATTGGTGAATCAATGCCAAAATCATCTATAAAAGTTTGCTGGAAAAATTATCTTTGTAAAATGTGATTTATTCTGAAAGTTCCTTTAAGAATTCAGTTTTTGTTTGACCAGCTTTGTATACACACTGTAGTAGTCTGTGCTGTTTTGATTCTAGGTGTAGGGTTGATCAGCAGGGTAAATTTGATTGCAAAAACCCAAACCATGGTAAATCAACTAAATTGAGAAACTCTTGAAAACAGCTCAAAACAACAAGTAACAGCTTTAATAGCACGACCACTCAAGATTTCTTCTTTAGGTTGAAGTATTTCAGTCATGTAAAAAGAGTAAATTCATTTCATATATACACGTACTGTGGTTTTTACAACAAAGGTGATTTTGCTTGTCAAAATAAGATATGATGATGGTCTTTGTGTATTTGTTTAATGCCAAAATAACTTTATATTAATATTAATGATCGAATGGTTCAAATTAAAAACATAAAAGTAAGCAGAGTTAAAGTGACTGATGTAACCAAAGGTTAGCTGATACCATAGAATTGACAATAATTCTGCATTTCAGGATGAAATGATAGATTTATCTCCAACTCAGTTACAGTTGTTTTAATTCATGTATAATGGAAAGTTATGAAATCTGTAAATTGGGGGGAAATGATTTGCTTTCAATTGAAGGGAATTTTTTCTTAAGGGCAGACATTGAACTAGTTGTACTTTTACTGTGTAACATCTTTGTATGTAAAACATGTAACTTTTGTTGGTTGTGAAACTTCCTAAATTTTAGTTGTTATTATTGTGATTGTCATGGCCCTGGTGTTCTACCTCGTCACACTCGAGAGAATCAGCAGCACAACTGGGTCAAATAAGCCTATAGTTTCTGACTTGATTACCTGTAATCTTCTTGAAATAAATGTGTATCGATGTCAAATGTCTGTGACAAACAGTTGTTCAAATCTATCAAAAGAAAGCAGGCTTTCAGTTAAGAATTTAATCAAGAAGTAAAAAAAAATAATGCAAGATATTTTTCTTAGCTGTTTGATGAATGTATCTGAAGCCAAGCCTAACTACTTGTGTGGATGCGAAAGTTTGTGATACAAAATGGACATGAAAGAAACCGAGCATAATTGTTATCAACTACACATCCGATCATTTTTGTCCTATTTTATAGTGTAAATATAGAGTTGTTTATGTTGTAAATCTGCTGCTGTTCATGTTATTCATCAAAGTTAAATACTGCATATTTTATCAAAACTTCATCCAATTGCCTCTTTTTTATCAAATGTCATGTTTCATTTCATTGTAAGAAATATATCATTTTCTCACCCTGTAAATCTATAGCTGTCATGAAGTATTTATTTTATTATAAAAAAACAGCCGTTGACTCTTTAACAATTCATCTTTCTTATTGAATCCATTGAATCACAAGTGATGTCTTCATTCCCAAAAAAGTTTGTGAACTGAGAAAGTAGATAAAAAAAAGTTATTTGAAATAATAAAAAAAAAGTTATAAATTTTGTACTGTTTCTTGTTTTCTGTTATTTTAATACAGATGTGCAAGTTGTTTACGTGTGGATAAGATAACATTGTAGGTCCATGCAGACAATGATTCATCCATTTAAACTTACTTAAGTTGGCATTTGGAGTAAATATGAATCAAGTTGAACACTTTGTTAGATTTGTAAGTTTTCTAATGTTGGGGGGGAAAATTGCCAATGGGTCAATTCTTTTTCCTCTAGTTTCTGAAAACTTAGGAAAATGTCATTCAGACTTGATAGCTTGAAATTTTGATTTCATGAGTTGGTCACAAAATAAGTCGCAAGATATTCATCTGCATTTTGATGGCAGTTAAATAGAGCGTACGTAGTTATATTATATAAAGCCACATATGTGATCATAGCCGATATCCTATGAATATGTATAAATAACTTTGTGAAGCACAGTCTGATGTATTTGTCAATAGCTTAATATGACTTAACGTAAAGGCAGGTGATGTCTACGATCCCTCATTGACAACATTATTACCTGACTTTGATCCCTAGAAAATATAGGCCTGGCAGTGTAAAGGTAACAAACCTGACCCCTATAAGATATAGGACTGGCAGTGTGTAAGTCACAATTCTAATTCCATTCGTGTAAATTGCAGGACTGTTAGTGTAAAGGTCACGAACCTGACCCCTATAAAATATAGGACTGGCAGTGTAAAGGTCACAAGTCTGATTCCTGTAGAGTGTGGGACTAGCAGTGTAAAGGTCACAAGTCTGACCCCCATAATGCGTAGGACTTGCAGTGAAAAGGTCACAAGTCTGACCCCTGTTAAGTGTAGGACTGGCAGTGAAAAGGTCACAAGTCTGACCCCTGTTAAGTGTAGGACTGGCAATGTAAAGGTCACAGACCTGACCCCTATAAAATATAGGACTGGCAGTGTAAAGGTCACAAACCTGACCCCTATAAAATATAGGACTGGCAGTGTGTAGGTCAAAAGCCTAATTCCTGTTAAGTGTAGGACTGGCAATGTAAAGGTCACAAACCTGACCCCTATAAAATATAGGACTGGCAGTGTAAAGGTCACAAACCTGACCCCTATAAAATATAGGACTGGCAGTGTAAAGGTCACAAGTCTGACCCCTATAAAATATAGGACTGGCAGTGTAAAGGTCACAAGTCTGACCCCTATAAAATATAGGACTGGCAGTGTAAAGGTCACAAACCTGACCCCTATAAAATATAGGACTGGCAGTGTAAAGGTCACAAGTCTGATTCTTGTAAGGTGTAGGATTTAAGTGTAAAGGTCACACGTCTGACCCCTGTAATATTGTAGGACTGGCAGTGTAAAGGTCACAAGTCAATTTCCTGTAAAGTGTAGGACTGGCAGTGTACAGATCACAAGTCAGATTCCTGTAAAGTGTAGGACTTGCAGTGTAAAGGTCACAAGTCTGACCCCTATAAGGTGTAGGACTGGCAATGTAAAGGTCACAAGTCTGACCCCTATAAGGTGTACGACTGGCAATGTAAAGGTCACAAGTCTGACCCCTGTTAAGTGTAGGACTGGCAGTGTAAAGGTTACAAGTGTAATTCCAGTGTAAAGGTCACAAGTCTGATTCCAGTGTACAGGTCACAAGTCTGACCCCTGTAAAGTGTAGGACTGGCAGTGTAAATGTCACAAGTCTGATTCCTGTAAAGTGTAGGACTGTCAGTGTAAATGCCAAAGGACCTTGGCAGGATTTACCAATTGATGGCCCATATATATGGTTATTATAGTTTTTACAATACATATATCTGGACTATCATTTGGAAAATCGTGCCAAGCCCCTGTGGTGAATGCCACAAATTTGACTACTATTTTTTTTCTTTCTTTTTTTTGTGTGTTTTTATTAATTATAGGTTGGGTAATGTTGAATTGTTACTGTGGGTACAGTGTGAAAAACTTGGTGATAAAGCAAATACAGAAATAATTGTAGCTGTCCAAAAATTTATTCATGAAAATAAAAGGTTCGATTATCATATAGATCTATTACATTTAGATCTGTATGGAAAGCCGGTACGACATGCTTTATGCGACATGCATTATGCGATATGCTTTATGTGACATGCTTTATGCGACATGCTTTATGTTTATGCGACATGCTTTAAGCGAAAGGCTTTTTGCGACATGCTATATATTATATGCGAATGGAGTTACTGCCCATGTCGTGCTTCTTTTCCGGTGTATTTCCCGCCATAAAAATGGAAGCAACCGTAGCAAAGTGCCATAATATGGAAAGCCGGTACGACACGCTTTATGCGACATGCATTATGCGGTATGCGTTATGCGACATGCTTTATGCTTTATGCGATATGCGTTATGCGAAATGCGAAATGCTTTGTGCGACATGATTTTTTCGGTTTTTGGCCGGAAACGCCCATTCGATAATTCTCGTCTTTTAATGTAATTTAAGCACGATAAAATACAAGGCATTCCGAGGAAATGCATATCTTATTGCTGTAATCACAAATTATGTGATCTTGACCTTTGACCTTTGACCTTCATCAACATATGTTCGGATTCATCTCACCATTCTTTACTGAAACCGGCTGAAGTGGTATTTGAGAACACCTTTAAATCAAAAGTTAACAGGTGGACGCACAGGGGCTTGGCACGATTTTCCAAATGATGGTCCATATGTATTATAGTGTCAGACACTATAATACATATATATATGGACCATCATTTGGAAAATCGTGCCAAGCCTCTGTGGGTGGACGGCACGAAAGACACTTGTCAGATAAAGGTGGACAGGTGACGGGCAAGCCATGACAATAACTCACTTAGTGGGGATAAAACATTTGTTATGTTGAATGCATACCTTTGATGTCTTTGCTTTCTTTGAGCATGTTGAGGGGGAAGACATCTGATCAAGGCGTTTACCCCTGATTTTTATGAGTTTCTCTTTCACTTCATTGAGGGTTAGCTGACCTACAAATTTTTTTTTATATTAAATACAATTATTTATTGCATATTTCCTAGTGAAATATCAGGATTTATCAAACTGATAAAACCTATATCATCACTGACAAAAATGCTTATATTATCCCTAGTGATGATATAAGTTTGTCCTATACAAATGCATGTAAAAATCTTGTATCATCCCTAGTGATGATATAAGTTTGTCCTATACAAATGCATGTACAAATCTTATATCATCACTGATGATATAAGTTTTATTGTACTGAATGGGAAACCATTGAATTTTCTATTTATTGCATTTTTTAGTGTCAAAATATTAGCAATAAATGTTTCCACAGTTTGAAATTAGCCTATCGTATAACTCCCACAAAAAGGTAGTTCCGGCATAAAACTTATATCATCAGTGATATAAGAATTTTTGTCAGTGATGATATAGGTTTTATCAGTGTGATAAATCCTGATATTTCACTAGTAAAAATGCAATAAATAATTGTATTTAATATAAAAAAAATTTGTAGGTCAGATAACCTTCAATGAAGTGAAAGAGAAACTCATAAAAATCAAGGGTAAACGTCTTGATCAGATGTCTTCCCCTCAACATGCTCAAAGAAAGCAAAGACATCAAAGGTATGCATTCAACATAACAAATGTTTTATCCCCACTAAGTGAGTTATTGTCATGGCTTGCCCGTCACCTGTCCACCTTTATCTGACAAGTGCCTTTCATGCCGTCCATCTGTTAACTTTTGATTTAAAGGTGTTCTCAAATACCACTTCAGCCGGTTTCAGTAAAGAATGGTGAGATGAATCCGAACATATGTTGATGAAGGTCAAAGGTCAAAGGTCAAGATCACATAATTTGTGATTACAGCAATAAGATATGCATTTCCTCAGAATGCCTTGTATTTTATCGTGCTTAAATTATATTAAAAGACGAGGATTATCGAATGGGCGTTTCCGGCCAAAAACCAAAAAACCATGTCGCACAAAGCATTTCGCATGAAGCATAACGCATATTGCATAAAGCATAAAGCATGTTGCATAACGCATACCGCATAATGCATGTCGCATAAAGCATGTCGTACCGGCTTTCCATAGATCTGTACTGTATGCTACTGTATCAACCACAACATTGTTGTTTGTTGGATTTTTTTCCTCAATATTATATAATTTCGGTGTGTTCGGCCAAACATAATAATGCTTGTCATATTACTTGGGGAGAGGAAATAATATAAGCTCTCATGCAGCTTGTTTTCCAATCCCCGATATACTTTATTTGAACAACTGTTGTAACATTTTCTGAAAATAAAATACTGTTTATACAAGGGGTTTATCTAAATGAAGTACATATGTAATTATGAATTCCAATGACCACAACATCGCCATATATTACTTTGGCATATAGACTGTATAATACTGAGTATGTCGAAGTATAAATAAATCGTTGACAAATATCCAAATATTACTGGTAGAGTCTATAAACAAATTTACTTTTAAATAAATGTTAGAATTAATCAGATTAATCCCATAAAATTGTCAAACAATACTGTTTTTAGGCCTAATAATTTATCGGTGAAAATTTATATTTTATAGAGAAGATACTGTAGGCCCTACTTAATTTAAATAAACGATTTGGGAAAGATTCTGTCGTCTGTACGTGCACGTGTCAAAATTAGAGTTATCTCCCCATGGAAATAATTAATTCCTCTGTATTTTAGGTTTCGTGTTGCTTTTGATAACTTTTCGGGATACTTTGTATGGGATACTATCTTTTCCTTTCCGCAATGGTATTTAGTCATGAAAATTGCAGTAAAAACCCCCATTTCGTCTTTGTTTATGTTTTCTTCCGCTTTGGGTTTGAGAGTAGGCTTGATGTTGCCATGTGACGTGACGCTGTTCTCGCTGACAACTCGGGGCGAGTGTAGGGCTTATGTCAGTAATTTTACTACCATGTAGGGCAATAAAAGGGGTGTGTGCTTGAGGAAAGTATTATTAGATACCCAGTAGTCAATCGAAGGAATTATGGCAGAAAAGAAATTTAACGGAGCTCCATTTGGCACACAGACTGCAAGGCAAGTATGAAATAATAAAAGAAATACAGGCCAGTCAGCTACAAAACAGGCATTTAATCACATTATAAATGTAATGATTGTTATGGGAAATTAAATGCTAAATATTTGTTTTTGGCCACTATTACCTCGGAAATAAGTAATGATTGTTACACGTTACATGGAAGCGATGTATTATATTTTAAAAGTCCTTTAGATTTATCTAAAATTAACTTCTGTATCCAACAACCCGAATACCGAGTATTGCAATATATCACATTAAATGTATTGTTGATAATAATCTTTCGAATCCTGTCTAATACCATTGTAAATAATGGCGATATCGTTGCCTGTAAATTACGTTTGATAAATATAAGCCCAGGACATTTAAATAAACCTTTGTATTATTCTAATTGCAGTTTGAAAAACGGTATCGGATTGTAATCTAATGGAAATTAATACACAACTGTATTCCAAATGTACTGAACAAAGCGAATACGGATTAAGCTTTATCCACTTGTTAAAGAGGATCGCATGAACCACAGTTTTATCTACCTGTTACAGGAATACTATAATTATACTATAACACATTGACAAACTACAAAAGAGTCTGGAAAAAAAATAACGCCCATTAGCATTCAGAAGATTTAAAGGTAGTTTTATAAGCAAGGACAAATAAGGACCATATTTGATGTTTGAAATTTCAATATTGATTGATTAATCAATATTTATTTATCTATTAAAAAAAACAAAGTTTTGTATTGATAAAATATTGATAATTAAACAATTTGTATATTAATTTTTTGTAACTTTTTTTTTCAGGTTTGATGTATCAGGAGTACATCCGAAAAGTAAATATCCTGGCACATTTACAGAGATTCCATATGACAAAAAGTCTATAGATGTACTGGTGAGTCATTTAAAACATTTTATTTATCAGTGTTTCGTTTTGACACTTCACCCCTTTAAGGACAGTTTTAAATTTGTGTGATTTCCCTGTCCTCCAAACTCAAAGTCAGGTAAATTGCTGTTGTCCTTTAATCATGAGTGGGGGTAAATTCCACTGTGTACCCCAAGTCATTTAAATTGACCTCCAGATTAGTCAAAAATATTCCTGGACAAAGTATAAAACAATGTCTATGCATGTCTGTGTCACAATTGGCATAAATAAAAAAAATAAATGACGGAGATATACTGTGTCAGTTTCAGAACACTTCAGCATCATCCAAATGAGCTGTGTACTTGTGATCTGTTTTTTTATGGGTCCTATATTGCATAGACTCATCTATATAATGTTTGAATGTTGAGAGAAACTTTCACAAAATCAACATTATGTGAGTTTCCTCTCAAATGAAGTTTAGCAGAGTAAATTAAAGCATCATGTTTAAGCCAAGGATACAATATCTTTAATATGTGGGGTTTGAACTTATACAACATGTCCAGTTCTGTTGAAAGACCAACACCACTGCTATGCTTCATATAACTGTTAATTTTGCAAAATTTCTTTTGGCCTCTTCTTGACAAAGTTAATTAGTAAAATAACATCAATACCAGTACTTAATTTTGCTCTTTCTGTAGCACTTAGTAAATTGGATTTTAAAAATCCAAGCAATAATTTTGTTTACTGTTTTATATATTGTAGGTATCAAAAGAAAAAAAAGGTCCCAATTTAAATACAGTACAATAATAATGTAACGATCAGAATTTTTTTTTTTTTTTTATATAACAATTCAAGTTCAGTTCAACTTTTAAATGTCTACTGTCATGTAATATTCCTCATGAGATGAAATTAAATTCTGATTTTTTTTTCTCTCTCTCTTTCTCTTGCTGTTCTTCCAGATTTTGAGTAATTGTATTGTAAATTCATTGACATATATATATATGTTTTATATGATATGCCATGCTTTATTTTATAGAATCGACGACTAGGACCAGGGTCATATAAGGTGGACCATGGTGGATTCAGCTCTAAATCTGTAGAGGAAAGGTCAGCGGGACCAGGGTGGGCACGTGCCTTTGAGGTGGAGAGAATGGCTGCCTTACCTCACCTGCTACACAAAGACCAGTGGGAACTAAAGAAAATGCTGGTAGGTTCAGAAAAAATATCATTGGTACTAATTTATAAATAGAACTTTATCATACACAAACAAATTTGACTGCGATAATGTATTAACCTGTAATTGATAAAAATATGGATCTCCGTCTTACAGGAAGACTTAAAAATGACCCACGTCCAGGTGGCAACAACAAACACCAATAGGCTGTTCACAATGCACTAGCCTATACCGGTGATGTCATTTAATGATCAACAATTACAAAATTACAAAAAAAATTACTTTGATCTTAGATATTACACTTTAATAGGCAACATTGTACAATATTTATATAATTTTGAACAATTAAATAAAAAATTAAAATTTGCCCTGAACAGACTTGCTAGCTCACCAGTTGCATCTGCCTGTCATGCCACTACAGTAACGCCACCTATTGGGAGAACCATTAGAGAAAACTATTTCACATTAATTAAATTCCTTGTAGTCAACCTCGCGAAATATGATAACTATTACCAGTGTCATAACACCCATTACATACCTACTCTGTTATCGATCATTTTCTTTTCTTTAGTTCCAACCATTATGATGATTAACAGTCTTGGGGGTATATATGATTCACAAGATACAAAGAAGAACTGTAAAACACTGTGTCAACATTGACTAATCTCCCTATAATACACAGAGTACTGTGGACATTATGTTATCATTAAATTGTTTGTGGATTAAAGAAGAAAGATTTCAGCTTGGGAATTTATATTTCCCAAGACACCAATAATGTATGTTAAATGGTTTGTGGATTGCATAGGTGAGATTTTCTTATACTAGCAATTTGTGTAAATATTTTTATACGAATTAGTAAAAGCTTAGTACAGGTGAATTTTGAGAATATTTGAGTTAAATAACCAACAAAAACCTTTACAGAGAAAACCCACACTGAATTGGGAAAGGCATATGCCTGATGTATCTTGCTATATATTGTAAGAGGTGACATATTGTTGGGCCCGCCTGTAGGTTGTGGGAAGGGTTTGACACCTGTCCTCATATGACCCTGGTTGTTGGTGTTTCCTTATACACCTGTCCTCATATGACCCTGGTTGTTGATGTTTCCTTATACACCTGTCCTCATATGACCTTGGCATTTGGTGTCTCCTTGCCACCTGTCCTCTTATGACCTTGGCTGTTGATGTCTCCTTGCCACGTGTCCTCTTATGACCTTGGCTGATTGTGTCTCCATGACACCCATCCTCATATGACCTTGTCTTTTGGTGTGTCTTTGACAACCATCCTCTTATGACCTTGGCTTATGGTGTCTCCTTGCCACATGTCCTCTTATGACCTTGGCTGTTTGTGTCTCCTTGACACCCGTCCTTATATGACCTTGGTTTTTGGTGTGTCTTTGACAACCATCCTCTTATGACCTTGGCTTTTGGTGTCTCCTTGCCACGTGTCCTTTTATTACCTTGGCTGTTTGTGTCTCCTTGACACTCGTCCTCTTATGACCTTGGCTGTTTGCGTCTCCTTGACACCCGTCCTTATATGACCTTGATTTTTGGTGTGTCTTTGACAACCATCCTCTTATGACCTTGGCTGTTGGTGTCTTCTTGCCACCCGTCCTAATAAGACCCTCCCAGGTGGTTGTGGAGCATTTATCCCTGGAAAAACAAAAGTTACGGACGTCTTTATTAACAGGCATCCTGTTATTGACCTGTACCCTGACATTACTCATCTCAACATGCTAAATAGCTCTTTGAAGTATCACTGAAAGGCGACCCTTTAATTTACTTTAATGTCATTTATATTTTGATGAATTTGGTAAAAGTTAACTGATAGAAATGATACATTAAAAATCATGACTCAAATAAATTTAATTAGCAATTTAACACACTTTAAAGAGCCAGCTCATGTTATATACAAAATGTTGATTATCTGTACATAAAATTTAAAACAAACATTTGTACTGATTTGCCTCTGTCATTTTACAGGAGTGTGCGAGGTATACAGTCCCATATATATGTCCGTCCATGTTTCTGAATGAATAACATTTTCAGAATTCCTTGAAAAGTTTGGTTCATCATCAAGGTCTCCATCTGATTATATTTTGGTGGTCATTCGTCAAGGTTAAAGGTCAAAGGTCACCTTAGCCCCTTCTTCACAGAAGGCATACTAATGCATGTGCATAGGAGCATGCAGGTACATTTATGTCTTGCAGACATTTTCTAGCTGAATCCTGAGTGAACAGCACAGAGAAACAACTGCAGGGGTTAAAAGGATCCCATTATTAAACTAATAAGACTTTATACATGTCTCTTGAATCTGTTTGAGACATACCATATTTATCCATCTATAGGCCCACCCATGTCTGCTGCAGTTCAGTAATACAAATTGCTATTTCCTTCTCCAGCAGTTCAAGTCATAATTATAGGTTCTACAATATTTATGTGAAAAATACATATCCAGTTTTCAGGAAAGCCGCTCTCAAGATTCATTGTCAAAACTGTGATTATTAAAGGGGATATTGACGATTGTTTTCCACCAACTAATTATTACCAGTATCATAACAATAATAATCACCTACCAATTTTGTACATGCAGAAATAACATTTATTATGAAATATTCCAGGTATATGAAAGTTTATACATTTTTCATTACAGACTATGTAGTTATTAACTTATATAAGTTAAAATGGATAACTTTTTTGTGAGGAAAATTACCGGTATCGCAGATCCAGCTATGCCTTTAACGAACCCACTTACCACTATGAGTAAATATTTTAAGAGTTTGCCGTCTGACCTTATTAAAGGATTTATATGGTAATGTACCTGACTGTAGTCACTTAGGTTTACATTTGGTTCGTAATTCAAACATAAAATGTGTATACACAAACACCCTATAGATTGAGACATGATGCTTTAGATAATGATTTATATAGGTACTTGAAAAACATATATTTTTCGTGGGAAGAAGTTGTAACTTTCGTCTGTGTAGCCTGTAGGTGATGATAGAGATTTAAATCTATATATATATCACCTGTAAATTGTATAAATTTGTCAACGTCTCTTTACCTGTAATTATATTATTGTACAAGTTTCTCATTTCATCAGCTGGTTCATTCCAGTAGAATTAGGTTATATATGTTAGATGTTGATAGATATTCCATTACGTTGGTCAGGTGGCACAGTGGTAACACACTTGCCTATCACCTACTAGGCAGCCAGGGTTCAATACCCCGATCGGACATTTTATCTCTGTACATATGTATGTAAGCTTGAAAAGATTTTAATGGGATTGATAAATATCCTTGATGATCTTGCATGATCACATACTGTGATTTTTAGAATATCGCGAAATTTTAAATTCAGCAGTGGCTCAAAAAAGGTTGCTAAAATATTAAAATAAATGTGATGAATACTCCACCTCTGGGACGCGAGTTCGAAACCCACGTGGGACAGTTGCCAGGTACTGACCATAGGCAGTTTTTTTTCTCTGGGTACTCCAGCTTTCCTCCACCTCCAAAACCTGGCACATCCTTAAATGACGCTGGCTGTTAATAGGACGTTAAACAAAATAAACCATTAATGATGAATACTGGACATGAAGTTCTATCAAAAGGATTTAAATAATATATGTTGGGTCTACCTTGACCAGATAAGAATCTGCACTGGATCATACCTAGCCTGTGGTAGATATCTATTATAATATGTAGGCTTGATGGATTCTAATGGTTTGACTTAAATGTCTGGTTCATTTGACCTTAAGTATATGAGTGGTCTCACAGTGTTTGCTCAGCCCTAGACTTAAGTCAATGTTTGAAGTGTCTGGTACACATTGTCTAAGTACTGTGATCCTACAGGGTCATAAATATTCCAACAAAATGTTAATGGGTATTGTATGGTCAGGTGGTGACATGATGGACTGTACAATAAAATTCAAGACAATATGTATAGCATGTTTACATACACTTCTTCGATATATATTGGATAAGTGGGGGTTGAGTGTTCATTAAATATGTTTCTTTTAAAATTTTGGAATTTTAATATATTTCACATCTATTTAAATTGCCTTTTGGGGTCAACTTGATCAAGGATTAATGTACATGTAGAAAGTTTCAGAAGATTGATTTTTATCTAGGTAGTTACTGACCCAGGCCTCACTCACTAGATTAATATCATATTCTGTTCCTGACACAGGCCTCAACCTGACCCAACCAAAGTAACCAGAAAATTGTCATATGTAGTGACTGACACTCACATGGCCTCATTTACCAGATAAATATCATATCCAGTTACTGACCCAGGCCTAACTAACCAGATTATTATCATACCCAGTTTTTGACGCAGACCTCGCAAACCAGATTAATATCCTATCCAGTTACTGACCCAGGCCCAACTAACCAGATTATTATCATACCCCGTTACTGACCCAGGCCTTAATAATCAGATTAATATCATATCCAGTTACTGACCCAGGCCTTAATAATCAGACTAATATCATATCCAGTTACTGATCCAGGCCTCACTAACCAGATTTATATCATATCCAGTTACTGACCCAGGCCTAAACTAACCAGATTAATATCATATCCAGTTACTGACCCAGGCCTTAATAATCAGATTTATATCATATCCAGTTACTGACCCAGACCCCGCTAACCAGATTTATATCATATCCAGTTACTGACCCAGGCCTTAATAATCAGATTAATATCATATCCAGTTACTGACCCAGGCCTCACTAACCAGATTAATATCATATCCAGTTACTGACCCAGGCCTCACTAACCAGATTTATATCATATCTCAGGGATAACTCTGGCTCTTAAAACCTATGGGAGATTTTATGAGATTAGCAAAATTCCTATGAGATTTGTCTGTATAAAGAGGTACAATTTTGAATTTTTAATGAGATTTTTTTGAAAAACATGGGTAAAAATCCCCAAATCTCTGCCCAAAGTGATCCCTGATATCTAGTTACTGACCCAGGCCTCACTAACCAGATTAATATCATACCCAGTTACTGACCCAGGCCTTAATAATCAGATTAATATCATATCCAGTTACTGACCGTGGCCTAACTAACCAGATTAATATCATATCCAGTTACTGACCCAGGCCTAACTAACCAGATTAATATCATATCCAGTTACTGACCCAGGCCTAACTAACCAGATTAATATCATATCATATCAGTAATCTAGATGCTGTCGTCATGTTCCATGAAACAGTATTAGTTTGAAAATCACTTTTGATTTAAGATATGTACTCCTTTAACCTTGCACAAAAAAGTATACATGAATAATAAAATGGAACATCAATTAAATTACTGACCTATTGATTTGCATTACATACAAAGACAATAATTGTCTTCCAGAATAATACAAAAACATTTTAATTGGTATAGTTATAAGGACTGTTCAATAGAAATGGAAATATTTGAACTGAAACTATAACTGTAAAGTGTATTTCCTATGTTGAATCAAAATATTTGTGTAAGGTACATTGTACGGCCTATAATAAAGTAACAGATAATGACAAAATATGGGATTACGCTGTCGGTGTTTACAGAGTACAGCTCCATAGCCAATCATAAAGGAGTATTGATCTGTCGTACTAAGCTACTCTGGCTGAGTGGGTTGAGTCTATCAGTATTATCCCAGGTCAACACAACTGTATCAATAGACTATGTTTGTTGATATTAGCCAGGATGGTTGCTATCTCCGATAGATGTTGGTCCGAGGTATTTTAATCAATTATTGAACACAATTATATTGACCCAATATAAGGATGATACACATCAAATGTTGAGTCGTTCGTACAGGTACATGTATATACCCGGTATTCTTACTTGACCAGGGATCAATTTCTGCCCAGTGTAAAATTACAATACCAAGGAAACTTTTATCTAAGTATATATTATGGACATGGCTACTCAAGTCTCATTTGAGTTAAAAAGCTCAAGAATTCAGACGGAGAAAAATGTTGTAAAGTTGTTTTCTAAAGAAATATTAGACCCGTAATACTGTCATTAAATTCATATACATGTGACCTGTAAACACTTTCTTGTATGTATTCAACATATAATGTATTTGCAAAACAGGCGTGGATCCAGGAATTTGAAAGGGGGGGGGCAGTAAATTAGTGGTAATGTGATTTATTTTTTGGCGAGGGGTCTGGGGGCCAAAATTTCGGAAAATGAAATGATTATAGTGCAAAAGAGTTCTTAATAATTGAAATTTACAACAGAAAATGTGGCTAGGAAGCTGCAGAAAAAGTAATTGTTATCAACATTTGAAGACCTACATAAAGCTTCAGTATCTTAATTACAAATTTATGTGTTGGACAAATAATATTAGCTCTCTGGAATTTATTTATTTCATTTTTTTTTTTTTTTTTTTTGCCTTTATAAGATTAGAATAGAGTATAATAATATTATATATGTGTATTTGTAAAAACCCCTTAAAATTAAATTAAGGGACTGCGATATCTCGGCCAGTTGAAGCGCTGGCCACGTAACCTCAGGTAAAGATCTGAGATATAGGTTTTTGTGTTTCTTGGGAATCTGAAAAAGCGGGCCAGTCTGTGCTATTGTGATTATGTCCTATAGCAAGAAGCTTAATTTAATTGCTCTGTTTGGCATGAGATGGGCTTCCTTTATGTTGTTCAGTGAGGTAGTCACCAACTACTACAAGGAGCTCCCACCTCAAAATAACCCTGGCTGCGCATGGGTTGATAAAACCAGCAAACAAAAAAACAAATCCTTAAATTAAGTAACTATTTGTTTATGAGTTATTTCTTTTTTTTTCTGTTTAAGGCAAGGAAACTTGGTCCAGGTTCATACGACATCAAAGATTTCTTGCAGCAAACTGATGAAAAGCCAAGGAGCTACCGGGGGATCTGTCAGACTTTGTCACATCGCTTCAAGGACCAGTCTGTGGTATGTAGTTCCCCAATGTTTAATACTGCCCTGCAGGTAGAGTGTAAGAAAAGTACCTGCTACCCCCATTGCATGATTGTAAGAGATGACTAAATTTGGGATCTTCATATTTCTCTTCTTTCAAAACAACTTTTTTTTCACTATTGTCTCCCCTGACGCTGCCTGACTTTTGGCTTTTATTTGAGTGTTTACCTCTGTGAGAAAGGCTTTGGTTTCTGTCCCCTGGCCATGGACATTATACCAGAGTCCACAAAAATGGTAGTTGTTACTCCTGCTAAGCGATCAACATTTTTGGGAGTGGGGCAGCTGGCTTGCCCCTTTGTCAGTATAATGGAGCAGGTGCGGTTTCCTGCTGGGTGTCTTCGGCAGTATGTGCTAGTGCTACGTCATTAGTATATATCTATAGACAAATTAGTGTGTGTGACTTTTTCTCAAACTTAACTCTGCTCCTTCCGTTGGTTATGTAACCAATCGTAGGGACAGTTTAACATAGCTAATGCATAGCCTCAAAATGTATGAACTGTATTAAAGTGGCACTTTAATTGTTTATCACAACATGTTACATTACTACTTTAATGCATACAAGTAATTTGGCATTTAACACCTGTTTGACCATTATAGTTATCAGGCACAGGGGCTTGACACATTCCTATGACCCAGAAAAGAAAAAAAGCTTACATGAGGTAGTTGCCTTTCTTAGTGCTGTGAGGTCCTAAGCTATTGACTTTATACCATACAAACATTCATGAGATTTGTGTTTTGTGGTAACCAGGATGACACCCCTGGCCCCGGGACGTATGGTGAAGGGGGCGTGCCTCATGCTGCCATCATTCAGAAGGAGAAGAAATCGGCCAGTACGATCGGAATGTTGGACGCTGGATCATCCACACCAAGAAATCTTCCCTCTGTGGTAAATTATATCACTTATTTTAGAAACTTCATTTTGATAACTGTAGCTTTGAATTGAATTCCTCTTTGACTAAAATTTTTCATAGATGTGTACATGTAGTAAATAAATATGCCTGCTCATCAACACCAAAAAACACATGTAATTGATAATAAAACTTTTGTATATATTGAACTCAAGTATTTCTCAAATACACACACCGAGAAATTCATATTTTCTTTGGTGTAAAGCAAAATCAAAATGCATTCTTTTTTCAATAGAAATATGAAATGGACAAAAATAATTTTCTGTGTTGATTTGATTTTTAATTTTTTTTATTTGACACTTCAATGTACATGTATTCTCAAAAATAGCGAAAAAATTACCCGCTTGAAATAAAATCTTCATAGTTAAGTAACTGATGAACAAAAATTCCTGGTTTCTTATTTACAGGGCTCTGAACTTGGGACCTGGTACATACAACTTTAAGAGTTTTGCAGATGAGCGAGTAAATAAAGTAACGAGTCTACGTGGACCATACGATTTATTTTCTGGTGACAGAAATAAACCAATCACAGTGGGACATTTAGCAGCACCAGTAAGTATAAACAACCAATCAGAATTGACAATTGTAGGAATTACCGTGTAGTGTTGTTCAGAATTTTGTCTGAAGCCTCTTTGGATGATAGGAATCAATTTCATATAAATGGTTGGTCAGGACTCACTGGGGTCTCAGGGGCATGACAAAAAAATCTGAAGTGAAACATCATTGGATAAATTTTTGAGCTTCAGCATCTTTGGATGAAGGGAGTTCAATTTTGTATAAGCTGAAGTTCTGGCCCCGGGAGCAGAGGAGGCATGGACCAATGGGAGAAACCTAGAATTATTGTTTTGTTGAGATAAAGGGATTTTGATTAAGATTTCATCTTCAGCATTTTTGCAAAAGGGGAACCAAATATTGCATAAGTTGGGGGAGGGGTGCAGAATATTGCATAAGTTGACGTGAGGGCCTGCCCCCCTCCCCCTTGAGACAGAAGAGCATGAGGGCCCAGTCACTAGAGGAAATTAAAATGAGTGTTAATTTAAAATGAATATGCTTTGAATCATACCAGAACCAGGAAGCCAAACTAAGATAGAGAAATTTAGTGTTCACCTCAATCATACATGGTATTGGAGGCAAATGGGGAATTCCATTAAATATAATGATATATCCAGGTGAGCTATGCAGGCTCTCTGGGCCTCTTGATTTTTTTTATATGATTAAGTAAGAAATACCAGACTGATTTATTATAAAATTGTATTTTAGAAACTAGCTAATCTGGGACCGGGGCAATACGATCTACAATCATTTGTGGATGATCTGAAGACAATCCACAGGAAACGTCAGGGCAAGTTTGGTAAGGTGAAACAACCACCATCTAAGGCCACAGAGAGGATATTCTGTCATACTTTACAACAGTGTCCAAAGGAAGAGGTGAGTCTCCAATACCAACAGTTGGTGACAAATTTGTCATCTGTATTTCATATATGAATCTGAAAATGCAAGTTAAGTTGTTAAGTCCCACCAACTTCTTGTGTATCCAAGCTTCCAAAGAAAATTTCTCTAGCAATTTTACATTTAATTTATTATCTATCAATTTGAAATCAAAATGGAAAAATAGGGATCGTTTAAAAAATCCATATACATTTGCATGTACAATTTACATTTTATTAATAAGTAGAATAAGTGAGCTTCATAACTTCTTATTAAAGTAAGCTTTATTGCATTTAAGACTAGAAACAATAAGTATACAATGTATAATGATTTACTTTGCTCTTTGACCTCCAGTCATTCCCGGGACCTGGCAGCTACGAGCCAGCAGAACTTTCCAAACCAGGGTCGAAGAATGCACCAGGGTTTCTGTCAACTGCTCAGAGGAACGATAAAATGTCTCAACGATTCTTTACCAGGAACTTTGTAAGTGAATTAAGTTTGTTGTTTATTTGGGTGATTTTAATTCAACTTCAGAAAAGTTCAGTTACAAGGATAAACAATATGTGTATATGTTGTTGAACTTCCTATGTAATAGCAGTAATGAAAAATACCCTGCCATGCTTGGGCTTCCTCGCTGTTTTGAGCAGTCAACCTACCATTAAGGTTGAATGCTTACCAACCGGATCTAATGAGGCGACATTAGAATCTCGAATTTTACACTGTCCTAAATTACCCCGACATTCGACAGGCCTCTCATATATTGCTTTAGTGAGGTAGCCACAAGCTACTACAAATATCTACTACTACGATCCCTACCTTTGGCAGTTTGTTTTTTCTTAGAAAGCCAAGATCACATACAATCCTGTGCTTTCTTGTTCATCTTTGATAATCAGTAAGGTAGCCACCAGCTACTACAAGGTGACCCTGCATCAAAATGATGAGGCTATTACAATGGAGCAACATGCAGTAGACATGTTTTTGTATAAATTCTCATAAAATGTCACTCTATGTCAAAAGTTGATTGGGTTTAAATGTACACACAACTCTTAACAAATGATTCAGATTAAATTGGCTCTATTTGTAATCAAGCTAGTATAAGTGTGTAGAGGATTTGAGATTAAAAATTCCTTTTATTACAGGAAAGTATATTTCTCGGAACTTTGTACTGTATTTTTTTTTAGTTTTATAAAACAAAGGTGGGTGCGAACTGGGAGTTGGAGAGACTATTTATCATATATCATATTATATTGTCTTGTAGAACCCTGTGGGTCCAGGTCGGTATGACATCCAGAAGTGGGAGGAAGCACAGCACAGAAATGGTAACGACAGTGTGTTCAAGTCACGTACAGGAAAACTCAACGCGGCCATGGAAAAATTCCTCAAGTAAGCAGATTAAAAAAAAAAAAATGGTGAAATGTTCATTTAATATTTGTAGCTTCTTATTTTATATAGCAATCATATTGAGGTGTTTTCATGTGAATCATAGGATCTAGTGAGCCTTAGACACAGGGGCAAATCTCCACTTAGTACATGTATTAGAATTATAGCACCCCAACTTCTAAACAGATTAGATTTTGGTCATGGTCTTTCAAGGTTAAATTGTCAAAAGACACATTATACCACTTTGGAAATCTTCTACAAATAATTATATATATATAATCACATACAAAATATAATGTATACTTTTTACCGATGGAGGGGGTGGGGGTTGGAATATCTATGCAGGCCAGGTCAGTGTGGCTTATAAATATGTACATATGTTGCTGGAGTCGTGGATTAATTTGGCCCCTAAAAATTAAATATCAAATGACTAATTAATTTTGTTTTCTCCAAAAGAGGAGCCTCTTGTTCACTCAAGCGTCATTATGAAGATTTCATATAAGAAAGAGGCAAACTATTATCTAGTTGTGAAAATTCATCAATATGCAAATTTGTATCACACATGAAAACAGCTTGATATATAGGTATTTGCAAATTGTATTCACTTTCCAATAGACTTGTAATTACAGCTTGAGGTAAAAGAAGTTTCAATTACCTAGCTAAGGTAGCATGGTGTATTCTTTCAATTTAACATACAGTGTATTATGTTACATAAATCAACATACGTAATTATTGGCAAAATTTGATGATCATCAAAATATAAAAGTTACCCATGGTGGAAGGAGCATACACTATTTGAAAATAAGCATAAAGGATCGATCGAGGCATAAAGTTTGTAGAAGGAGGTGGGCTTATTACAAAAAAAAATATCATTTTTACGGAACTGCAATGGACAAGGGTGGGCTTATTACCAGGCATGGGCTTTATAATTGCTGGAAAAGTATGGTGCTTATCTTATTATACTATAAACCTTTTATAAATTTTGTTTATATTATACTTGATGATTATGGTTTGGGTGTATTTACATTTGGTGGAAGATTCTGTACCGTATTCAACCTTACAAGCACATCTTTTCCTATAATTCCACTCCTCCCTCTTTTCTCTACGGGAAACCTGCCAATCATGAGTCTTTTAATTTTAGGAAATAAAAAGGTTTCTCATTTCACTGGTATGTCTATATAGTCTATTTCTATGAAAGGTGTTCCTAGGAAGTGATACAACACAATTTGGAAAAAAACATTATCAAGACATGATTTCTTATGGAAACGTTTCCCTGAAAATTGCTTTATTGAACAAACTTCTTTTATGTTTTGGAAGTGCACTGTGAAGGTTGAATTCGGTCATTATTAATAAATATATTACTAGAATTCATAACCACTAATATTTGTCTACAGGGAGAGAGTTCGGGCGAAGGATGTGCGGCTAGAAGACCGTGTATTTATAGTAACACCAGAACCTCCGGAAGGTTACATGTTACGAACAAAAGAACAGATGCAATTTGCGGCACGGAAAGCAGCTACTGTGGTATAAATAAACTGAGAATAGATGTTCCGTGCACGAGGCTAGATCTAGCGCTAGCCAATCTTGTTCCTAGCAGTTTTTGTGATGTTTACCTTACCGCATGCACTTTGTGGAAGTCTGTGAATAAGAAGTTATATATTCCATGAACATTATTATAATGCACAGGTTCAGTACACCAAGCATTTGGTTAAGGTGCTAAACACAGATTTTGAAGTTAAGTTCACATAATATAAGAAAGTTTTTTTTTCTAAATTGAATAGCGGATATTTTTTAATGTCATGCACACTAATAAATTCGTGTATGAAGTTATAGGTATAAAGTTCCTGTATTGGGAAGTGATTGATCAAAGCACAAGCTGCATTAAACATCATTTGATCAGCTAATTTCAAATTATAAAAATAACCAAATTGATTCCTGGCTTTATGTACCAGTTTTATACACAATTTTGTTTTTGTGTGAAAAGAGAATGAAAAGAATATGTGTGCAAGATAATAACAGTGCAAGATAGTATTCATGGAAATTTGTAAAAGTTTTCCTAAATGTACAATTCATTTCATTATATATTGTTGTGAAGAATTAATTTGTTGTTTATTGTTATTTCTTTTGTCATTTTTGTTTTGATTTTGTTATCCCATTGTCTTTTGTGGTATAATCATCACTGTATTTTGGGAGAAATTATATTATCTTTGGAGGAAAAAGATACACACTTTTGTCTCAATAAAGAAGAAGTTATTACACCTCTTGGTCACAAGTTCAAAACCCATGTGGGGCATGCATTGCCTTGTACTGACCGTAGGCTGGTGGCTTACCTTCACCTCCGAAACCTGGCACGTCCTTAAATGACCCTGGATGTTAATAGGACGTTGAACAAGATAGTAAACCAAACTTAAGACTTTAAATATGTATGTACAAACATTTCTGCAATTTTTAGATATTATGTTATCTTTAAAGAAAAAAGATTTACACTTTTGTTTCAATAAAATAACAAACTTTTATAAATATAAAGATAGTGATAATACCAAACAGTTCCAATTGAAAGATAGCATATTTGATGTTAAATAAAATCCATCAAGGGAAGTAATCCAATCACAAATCACATGTAATCTCCTTCCTAGAAAAAATGTTCCATGTTTGTAGGACATTCTAAGTTGTACATTTTCGCCCAATTTCTTAACTAAATTTAAACAATTCACAAAACCAGCAAAAATGTATGAGTCTATAAATATGGCTCTTTCTTTACTGCTGAGGGGAGTTGTTTGAAAATTAATAAAACAGATCTTAAATGTTAATTTGCTAATTATTTGTGAGATGAAATATTTGTTGCATGCTTTTTATTTAACTTCATTTCAATTTTTTTTTTTTATGATTTATAAGGATTGCTCCAAGTCCTACACATACAATATTATTTTACATAATATATCATCATTTGGTATGAAATGGTCAGATTAATTTCTTAGTCTTGCTAATTTATTTTTATTACCTTGGTGTATGTATTATTTTTTAGACAAAATCAAGATTATCACAATATGAAAATGTAAGTACTTAAAGTGCTGAATCATGTCCACAACTAAAGTACTCGTAGAGAAAACCTTGAGGGAGAATCGATTTTTAAAGAATTTAGTTATCTTTATAATATAAATACAGTATTATAATATCAATATTATTTTTACACAAATTTGGTATGGCAGGTATCAAGAATTTCGGAATAATTGAATGAAAAAAAAATTGATTTCAAGGCAATATTTGGAAAATAATCTTGAAACCTACTTATTTTCAAAATTACATTTTATTCATAAGACATGGAGTAACTTTTGGCATTTTGTCTACTGACTTTTTTAATTGCATTATTGTGCTATATTTTTAGACAAAATCAAGATTATCCAATTGTGAACATGTACTAGTAAGTACCTACCAGTCCATCTTTATGGACTGTTTTGGCCTTGCACCATCACTAGCAGAAAGAAATACCCTTCCACATGCAGTTTAAACAACTCCTCTGTTTAAAACATGCATATCAACTTGTATTCCATGCATATTACTAGCAACTTGTATTCATATTATATGGCAAAGATATATTGGATATCAAACTTTTGTAAAACTGAATAAAATATGGATTTTTAAAATTAAGAAAAAATATTTAAAATTCTTCAAACAGTTTTAATTATATATTTATTTTCTTTAATTCCAAAATTCCAATTTTTTTATTCCTTTTCCTTGTGTATTTCCAGCTTGTACCAACCTTGCAAGAAGATATTGATATGAAAACACACAATTTTCAGCGACTGGAATAATAATATAACATGTCTTGATTTCGTCACCATAAAATTGTGTTACAAAGTTTTGTTTGCTAGAAATTGCATGTGTTTGTGTTAAATAACTAAAGAACAGAATTTTGCGATTTTTATTTCAAGAAAATAATAGTGAGTTTCACTACAGCACAAGTATACTGTACAGAATGATCAAATTGACGTTTATTTTGTATGAATATTTTTAGTTCTCATACAAATACAAAACCACAAAAATGAATAATTGTGTATGCTCATAAGAACTATTCAAGAGAACCCAGTAAATTTAAAATGTTGATAACAAAGCAAATTTTAATTATTTAAATCTAAATGCAAGAAAAATTCACAAATTTCACTATTTTAAATCTTGTTTCTTGAATTTTATCAGAGATGAGAAAAATTTTCAACATTAGTATTCTTATTGAAAATTGTAGTTATGAATGCATTTTTGTCTTTTCAGAATGGACGGTCAACGGCCTAAGACATAAGTTAAAAAAATAAAATTATTTTGCTATTTAACAGTGGATTATAAATTCATTATGGTTAGATAATGCTTAAAAACAGTATGGAGTAGGATCATGAAGGCCATAATTAATTTAATGTAACTTCAGGTGAGATTTTAATTGTTTTAGCAAGAACAACAGAAGAGGAATTTCATGTACTAGTATATATGTTGTTAATCATGAAAATATTGTAAAGTTTGAAATTCAATAATGAGTGAAATGTTATATACAACAGTTGATTGCTTTCCTGTACAGGAAAAATACTTCATATTACATAAATATCTTCATAGTGAAATCTCATAACTGGTTCAAAACGCATGATTTACGTAAGATGCATTTACGATTATGATAATTGGTGCGATAGATTCTATCAGTATTACCAGATAGATATTTTAGGTTTGACCACAATGCTGATTGTGATTTAAAAATATTTCCAAAGAGAACTTGCTTCAAACTCCCAGATCCATAAATATAGCTGTATGTATATCCAAATCTTTTGATATAAACTACACTGGTAAAAATGTTAGGTTTGATATACAAAAGTGCCAAGAAACCCTACGTTTGAATTGATAGACCTGTTTCACTGCCAATCATATACAATGTACAAATTATGCTATCACAGAAACTGGTAACTTGTATATGTATTTGTCAGCCTGCATAATGAGAAACAGGTGTGTAATTTCCCAGTTATTCCTGGAACTGCAGGTATTAGTATTGGCCTCGATATTTACTCGGATTTATCTGGCCTTCATTAAGACAGAATTTGCATTGTATATTTTGTCTTAAGGCCCATTTATCTGGGAACCACAACATCATTAGATAGTTAATAACATTTCCTACAGAAATGTAGATATAGCTGACGATTTCTGTATGTTATCTGAAGAAATACTACTTCCAATCATTTTCATTCCAAAATCATGTCATTTTTTCAATAGAATTCACAATGGTGTTGGCCAATTCATTTCTCACCAAACTCTACAAATCACATTGTTTCCTGTGTTAACTGCTGCCAGATGTTTAATTGTAAGCTTAACAATATATTATGAATCCATTGTGTATTATTGAAATTTGTATATCACTTGCCTTTTAGTCCTTTTTAAATTATTCGACACATTTTAACATGGAATACTGGATTAGTCTTGATAACCAATTTAATTTACACTACTTGGATATACATTTTGTACACGAGTTGGATCACTTGGGTATTTCAGTTCACCTGGGGATGCGAGGACTAAAAAATGAGCTGCTTATTATATTTTCTTCTGACGGATGAACCTTTAAATTTATAAATGATCAGAAACAAACAGCATGCTTGACATGGAGAATAATTAATAATTGAATCGTTATAATCATTAAAATGTGATTCGGTTGACAAAATTCCAGCAGTATTAAGGAACCATAAGATGGTACTTCTTCCTGGTATTTTTTTTTGTTTGGGAAAGGGGCCCCAAGAATTTCGGATGTTGACATTTTGGAGATAGAACTATGGTAGTATAAAGTTTGTTGCTTAGGCTTGGAGCAAAGCTCAGTCATTTGCTATAAAATGTGGGTTGCTTGAAATATTTTTTAAATTTTTTAAGCATATTTATTTAATTGCTACTGCAATACATCATCTGTGATACTGGTATATACATGTATAGATTTATATTTAAAAGAAAACTTATTATATTTGTGTACATTCATTGTATCAAGTTTGATTGTGAAATATTGCCTGTGAAAGTATTATATGTTTCCCCCTTTTTTGTGCTGCACCCTTCAAATATAAAGATTTTTATCAATATATAATATACATTTTTGTAGTCATTATATAATTAGTTTAATCAGGAGCTTGACATTAAAATTTGTTGTGATGGGACTTTCAACTGCTTCCTTCAATATGGGAGCATATATATGTGGGGAATTTTGTTATGCATTGAAAAAGACATTATCAATGGTTAAGATGGTTTTATTTCTACAGATTCACCTTACCAGAAATACCATCATGCTGATTTTTAACCTTGTGTTGGAGGAATAGATAGTTTTTCAGTGCATTGGGAAGTTCACAGGGACTAGGAACATGACATTACAAACCTAACAGTTCATTTATAATACATAAAAATGTATATAAATGGAGCGTGATATTGTAAAATTGTACCAAGTCCCTGTGGAGCAATTCACTACTCCTGGAATTGGTGTAACGCTCCTGTAAACAAGCTCACTTCAACAGTATTATCATTGTTAGTCCACTCAGTTTGATGTTGTTGCACTACATTTTTGTTTGATTAATTAAATACTGTGTATGGTACCTTGTGTTTTTGTTGTTTTTTTTACCTCTCCTAATTAAATTCAAACGATCTATAATTAATTACTGGTATATTTGTAGAATTAAGGAAGACCCATCACCTCAGAATGCTTTATATCATCTATGTCTATGCTCACCACAAAATAAAACCAAGGCCGTTTCCATTTTTGAACTAGTTATTCAATAATGAAATACAACGGACCTGGTGATTTTATATGGATTTCTGACGAGTCTTGACAAAGACTTCCAAAGCCTGTATTAAAATTTGCAGGACTGTCAAGATAAATGTCTGAAATATTGCATTTCACAAGAATTCCACAGAAGTGGCTCCTGAACAGAAAGTCGGGTGTTCTTTGAAGTTCGGACTTGAAAAACAATCCAAGCAAGCACTTGTGGTAAGGAACATCTGCATGAAGTTAGAGTTTGATCAGCCCAAGGGAAACACAGAAACCTCCGAGGACGCCACGGACATAGCCATACCTATTCGTCGCCTGCACAAAAATGGACAACCAGGTTTGTCAACATATTGACAATGGCGATTTTCTTTGAATTTTACCTAGGCGGACTAATCTAATGGGTGTCCAAAACCTACAGACAGAGCCCAATTTAAAATCATCTGTACATCACATGGATAACAACTCGGTCAAATAATCAATCGCACAATAAAATATTAACAATATCTTTTATTATTGTACAGCATGTAAAATGATTTTCAAATAAAATGTGGAGTAGGCATGACCAGATGTGGAATCATCACAGTTTAAACGTCACAACATTCTCGACAAGTAAAACCAGCCAGTCCATTACGACCGACTAGAATAACTGATCGAACTTGAAGCAAAAGTGAAGACAGTTTGCTTGTGAATACAGATAAAACATTTAAAAACCTGCTTGGACAGTATATGCAAACCTTGCAAGTAAGTGATATAGATCTACTATGCAACACAATGTTGTATCTGAAAAAAGGGATACAAGATTCCTTTTTGAAAATGTATATGTGGATCAAAACTACCTTCAACAGGAACAATACAAGTAAAATCCCTGTTAAAACACAGGAAACTGAAGGTTTACTATAGGGAAAAATGTAGCACTAGAACACTGATGCATATTCTATTCATCTTAAAGAGATGCAAATGTTTGGCACAACGAAGCAAAATCTAAATGTGTGAAGATTTGTTTATACCTTTAAAACTTTACTCAATCAAACAGAATGCAGATTGGGAGAAATCTTTACTTGAATCTGAAGAACCTGCTACCTCATCACAGGATCTATTGCTGTTCCCCTTAGTAACAACACTACCTGTGCCCAATGTTGGGTCTGATGACCTAAAAACAAATTATGAAAGAGACAATACCAAACCAACACTGCACATTAACTTGAAACTTTTTAAAATCTACTAGTTGGTCCACTAATTGGGATTATTCCTACATTACAGCTGGAATGGTTTTGCCCCACATCTAGGTGTAGTAGAAAACTTGATGCCACAATGATAACACACGGTCATCCTTGATCACTTCAATCACATACACAAGACTAAGTACCATTAATGCCCTTGAAAATATTCTGAATTGCACGTTATCACATCACAGAACTTTAATAACCATTTTTTATGAACAGTTTTGGCAGAGCTGCTTCATTGACAACTCCGATACGCAACGTCTGATGTCTAACAACCAAGTTTTCCATATTCAAGCAGCAAGGCTTGTTCATCACACTGGCTTCCTAAAATCTGGAGATAGCCTGGTTTGTGTCCGAGGTGCACATAGGATTTTCCTTTCTACATTTCACAAACCTTTCAGCAATATAATGAACATGGCAACTGATAAAAAGTCATGGATAGGGCTGTACCACTAGACTGAACACATTTGAAAGCTTCAATTCTTCGTTTCATCAAAATTTAACATTTTCGATACATTATCCATTCATACTGGAATACTAAATTAATATCGACACAGTTAATATTGAAAGCTGATAATGCTGAATAGTGTTTCATGATCAATTTTGCTTTAAATGATGAAATATCTGTAATACTCATGAAAAATAAGACTTTGGCAGACTTGCAAAAAGACAGCTCTGCGATTTTCTCCATGGAATTGATAAATTAACAAATGAGTTCAGAGCAGATGAAACCGGACAATGAAGTTAAATGTTTTAAAAGACAAAATGACCCGAATACACAAGTCGTGATTAAACCAGCTTTAACAACTGTGTAGGAAGATGGGAGTGTGTGTAATACATTCTGCAACACAAATACAAACACCACAACCTCTCCCAGCACTAAGATTTGTACAAAAAGGACTGCCCATGTCCAATCTACAGGCTGAGGCACGCTTGGCACGTTAAATCCCCACCCAGTAGATCCACCGATTGCAAGCCAGTCAAAAATTAATTCTAATTTGAAGGACTGAATTGGGAGAACTCCAGACTGCAAAATGAAGTTTCACTATCCATCGGTGGCCGGATAAGAAAAGTTATGTAAACACTAGTCTAAAGAAACAAAATGTACATTTCGTAACGACTGACAAAAACTTAATAGGTACCTAATCTCTAGTTGTTTTTTTTAACACTTGGAAACAAATTTTAACATAGAAAAAAAACAACAATGAAAAATATAACACTGGGACTCCTTTCTCCCACATGAATGTTTAGCTGGTTATGATGTTTATTAAGACCCCCTGTATCTTCTTTGGTAAGGTCATTCTCTTTGGACCAATACCACCATCCAAACGGCAAGTTTTCTCACGCAACATGGTGACACATGGCCGGACCTCAACACGGCTGGAGACTGGGCTAGTGTTAGCCGTAAAGTCTAAGGATCAGTCTCAATCCCAATCTTCCTCATCGTCATCACCGCCTATTTTGGCCGCCTGACCACCAAAACCACTGCCATATCCCGAGTAGGAACTCTGGCCATTTCCAGCGTGTTCTCTTGTCTGAAACAGCAATTAAAAAATGTGAGCTTAATGGTCAATGACAATGTCCTGAAACAGTAATAGAGGTAACAATTATACATTACAATGGTTATATAATTTACCATTTTCAATGGAGACATACCTTTAAATGTTTTAATTTATACCCAATGAAATTTTACCTGCATCACCCTTCTGTTTCCTCAGCAGTTGAACTGACCTTATTTAAGTAATAATTGGCTCAGTGATGTTTCACATTAACTTTCACTTAAAGAGTAGCATTTTGAAGCAAACAAAATTTCAGCAAATTTTCTATATTGAGCCAAACTACTTTTAATTGGACCGGAAATGTCAGCTGACCTAAATATTATTATATCCGATATTGATAATTCCGGCAGCAAAACATACCCTTTCCTGGTCCTTCCTGATGTCCCTGCCTCCAAATCGACCACCTCCAGAATAGGAGCCAGAAGACATACTGCTTTGTCCGCTAGATTCTAACCACTCTGGTACATTTTGTTGAGCCTGTAAAATGACAAATTTTGTGAAATATAAATGGGTCATTTACTAAAAGCAAGATTTTAAGACCCCCTGTATCTTCTTTGGTAAGCCTTAAATTATGCAAACTAGCCTTATAATGGCATCGGTTTTCGAGCACCATATTTACACAGGAGCATGACCATCAAGCGCATCCTGACAAATCTGAAGAAGCATAAGATTTTCTACCTTCTTGATGTATTTTGCCAAATCCAAGAGTTTGGTTTTGTCCAACATCCTATCAGCAGCTATGGTCAAATCCATGACCCCTATATCATTTTTTTTTATAAATCATTTAGCTCTAAGCCAAAAGGAAATTGCATCGTTTATATCATAACGAAAATTTAATAACAATCATCACAATAGCTGTTTTACATGCAGTCATGCTTTTTAGAAGCAACTTACATCCACCAAGATTCTCAAGAGTGGTTTGGCGAGACTGCCGTCCGAGTCTTCAGAGTAGAAGCTGGTAGCCTTGCCCAGATTGCCACAACGCCCAGTTCTGCCTATCCTGTGTACATACTCGTCTATTGACTGAGGTAGGTCATAGTTTATAACATGTTTTACATTGGGAATGTCCAAGCCACGTGCTGCTACTGATGTAGCTATCAGGATGGGAGCCTTGCCTATTTTGAAATCCCGCAGTGCTTCTTCTCTTTCTCTTTGGAGACGATCCCTACAGAAAAATTTACAAATCAAATCAACAATAAAAATATATTTGACAAAATTCAAAATCCATCGATCAATTTCTCTAAGTATTGGCAATATGTTGAAACATGAATTTCATATTAAATTGATTTGATCAGTCAAAATTGAATGTACAGCCGACTCAAAGTTAGCACTAGGTAGAGAAGACCTTGTAATGATCAGGACACCGACAACCTAAACAAGAGGCCTATGGGCCTTAACGGTCACCTGATTTTTGAAATATTTCAGTAAATTTGACACTTTTTGGGATCAGTCAGGGCCAACATGTGCATACCATTAAGCAGTCATCCCATGCTGATAATGTTAACAAATTTAGAATGAATTTCAAAACAACTAAAAGAAACGATAGTCAAAAATGTGATTTCCCTATATAAACAATTTGACCCTTTTTGGCCCCGCCCACCAGCCCCTGGGGGTCAACCAGTGCCAATATGTACATATCATTAAACTGTCATCCTATGCTGATAATTTGAACCAAGTTAGAATGAATTCCAATACAAATGCAACAAATAATAGTCAAAACTATATTAAAGTTTACCCCCTCCCAAGGGGCAAACATGAGACCCCAGGGTCATGAAATTCACAATTTTGGTAAAACCCCTTAACCCTTTGCCACATGTAAGCGCCTCTGGACGCCTTTACCCCTTGCCACATGTAAGCGCTTCTCGACGCCTCTGCATTATCTCCATGTAAGCGCTTCTCGACGCCTCTACGTTATCTCAATGTAAGCGCCTCTCGACGCCATGCCGGTTCGGTAAACTTAGACATGGAAAATCCGGTGATTGAGAGCGACACCTATCTGGAAATCCCTGATACTATTTTAAGAAGATATCAATGCATCGACCAATCAGATTTGTACATGTCATTCATACGAAAGTTTTTGAATAAATTAACCTAGAAAGTGTGAGTCATGAGTGTAGAAAAGTGTGACAACAACGAGGCGTGATGGCGGCTGTGGCTACGATTTTGCGCGACATTTTTGACGACGATGATGATAATTTAGAGTTTGATGGCTTTGGACCTGAATACATTTAGTCAGATATTGATCTTAACGATGTTCTAAATGAACTGTCAACAGATAACGAGTCCGAAAATGAGGACGAACGGCGACTACAGTGCAACTTCCGAAAACCGAACCTTCTAAAAACCGAACACCTCTGAATACCGAACGAATTGACATTGTACGGAATTGGTCCTTCTTTATTATAGTATTAATAAACTTCCAAATACCGATCCCTCTGAATTCCGAACACCGGACCGATTTTGCGTCCGGTTCCTGTTAAAATATACCAAAAATTACTTCTGAAAACCGGCCTTACCTGAGCGATTATGACACGAGGTCAGGCCAGTCAACCGTGAAACAACAACTGTGACGGGTATTGTGTGAAGCCTTATTGTCTCGGGACCTACGTATGTGATTTGTACAGGTATCCAATATATATCCCAAGGGGGCATTATGACGGATGGCCCAGTGTATAATCAACACGATAATTATGAAACAATTTCACACTTCATTGAAGCGCGTCAGTATGTTTATCTTCTCAATGCAAGTAGAGCTAGAAGCCTGAGTTTCACATTTAATTTAAATGAGGCCCAAAGGGGGTTGTTTTCGTAAAAGAAGCCACTGATGTTTTTTTAGACAACAGCGATGTCGGAAATACGACCAGTATCAACTGATCAATTGTAATTGACATTGAAACAAAACATCTTCACACCCTTTAATATTAGTCGATATGTAAAATATTCCGTATTGGACTATCGGCCCCATCCACATGACGGAAGCTTCACCGGATGTAACAAAATGTAGGTCGATCGTAAAGTGTAGTTGTACATGTGAAAAAACTGTTTAAAACTATAGTTAAAGTCATTTGCCTTTCTTATATATTCTGCAATATATACATGTACATTTATTAACTTTCATAATATGCATATTATTCAGACAAACCAAATATTGTCTACGTGCCGGTTTGTAATCGGGTGCATTCTAATAAAAAATCGTCCGACCAATTATATCCGGAATTCGACCGGTCATTTTTCGATCAACTTCTCCAAACCGAACCCTCTGTAAACCGAACAAATAGTCATGTCCCATGCATGTTCGGTTTATAGAGGTTCCACTGTAGTTGTACCGCCGCCATTAGGTAATGTTGACCGAGATTTTTCGCCGATCACAGTAAATGATTTTGTTAGGGAAACGGGGCCAGTACTTCCAGAAACTTTTGATGTTGATACTGCAAGTCCCATTGATTATTTCTACTTTTTCTTCAATGAGAATCAGTTTTCCACCATAGCTCGACACACTAATAACTACGCTCGCTGGCATTTGAAAAACGAAGGTAGATTTGACCCAAAATGGTCGGATACACATTCCTTCGTCGCGACATCGGATATAAAATATTCTAGGCTTAAGCCTGAACTGTTGAAATATTCTTGTGAAAACTTTGAAAATTCAGTTTGTTTCATTTGGGAGTTAATGTTGAATCATTTCATGAATTACAAGAGGCCCAGAGGGCCTGTATCGCTCACCTGGTTTCATGAGACATGAAACAAGAATGATGTCCCATCAAAAAAAAATCATTTGTACAATTTTAAATCCCCACCCCATAATGATGCTACCAGGCAAATATGAGCGACAGCCATTGCTTGGTTTCAGAGAAGAAGTCATTTATATAAAATATAGCCCAATTGACCACATTTGGCCCTGCCCCTCAGGCCCCTGGGGGGTCAGCCCCATCATTTGTACAATTTTGAATCCCCACCCCATAATGATGCTACCAGGCAAATATGAGCGACAGCCATTGCTTGGTTTCAGAGAAGTCGTTTATATAAAATATAGCCCAATTGACCACATTTGGCCCTGCCCCTCAGGCCCCTGGGGGGTCAGCCCCATCATTTGTACAATTTTGAATCCCAACCCCATAATGATGCTACCAGGCAAATATGAGCGACAGCCATTACTCGGTTTCAGAGAAGAAGTCGTTTATATCAATATAGCCCAATTGACCACATTTGGCCCCGCCCCTCAGGCCCCTGGTGGGTCAGTCCCATCATTTGTACAATTTTGAATCCCCACCCCATAGTGATGCTACCAGGCAAATATGAGCGATAGCCATTGCTCGGTTTCAGAGAAGTCGTATATATCAATATAGCCGGATTGACCACATTCGGCCCCGCCCCTCAGGCCCCTGGGGGGTCAGCCCCATCATTTGTACAATTTTGAATCCCCACCCCATAATGATGCTACCAGGCAAATATGAATGACAGCCATTGCTCGGTTTCAGAGAAGAAGTCGTTTATATCAATATAGCCGGACTGACCACATTCGGCCCCGCCCCTCAAGCCCCTGGGGAGTCAGCCCAATCATTTGTACAATTTTGAATCCCCACCCCATAATGATGCTACCAGGCAAATATGAGCGACAGCCATTGCTCGGTTTCAGAGAAGAAGTCGTTTATATCAATATAGCCCAATTGACCACATTTGACCCCGCCCCTCAGGCCCCTGGGGGGTCAGCCCCATCATTTGTACAATTTTGAATCCCAACCCCATAATGATGCTACCAGGCAAATATGAAGGACAGCCATTGCTCGGTTTCAGAGAAGAAGTTGTTTATATCAATATAGCCCAATTGACCACATTTGGCCCCGCCCCTTGGGGCCCCTGGGGGGTCAGCCCCATCATTTGTACAATTTTGAATCCCCACCCCATAGTGATACTACCAAGCAAATATGAATGACAGTCATTGCTCGGTTTCAGAGAAGAAGTCGTTTATATCAATATAGCCCAATTGACCACATTTGGCCCTGCCCCTCAGGCCCCTGGGGGGTCAGCCCCATCATTTGTACAATTTTGAATCCCCACCCCATAGTGATGCTACCAGGCAAATATCAGCGATAGCCATTGCTTGGTTTCAGAGAAGAAGTCGTTTATATCAATAGCGCCAAATTGACCCCTTTTGGCCCTGCCCCAGAGGGTCAGCCCCATCATTTGTACAATTTTGAGTCCCCTACCCATAGGGATGCTTCTGACCAAATTTGTTCAAACTCCGATCAGCGGTTATGAAGAAGAAGTCAAATAAGTCAATTGTTGATGGACGGACGGACGGACGCCACGGTATGGCATAAGCTCACCTTGGTCCTTCGGACCAGGTGAGCTAATAAATTACATTGTCAAAATATTTTGAAATTTTTCTGTTCTGTTTGTATACAGCTGATTTCGTGGTTATGTGTTGTTGGTTTTATAAAGAAAATAGCACAGAATTAAAATTTAAGAAATTCTGAACATAATTGTAACTTACTAACAAGAGGCCCAGAGGGCCTGTATCGCTCACCTGGATTTCATGAGATATGAAACAAGAATGATGATTAAAGTATATTTGTCACTGGTATTGCTATGTCAATATATCATAGGCATTTTATATGGGTACGTGAGGATTTTATGTCAAAAAATGCATTAATCCATGAAATAAAATTAACTTTTGGCACAAACCCATAGGAATGCTACCACACAAATGTGAGTGATATCCATTGCTTAGTTTCGGAAAAGAAGTTGTTTAAACCAATTGACCTCTTTTGACCCTGCCCTCTGCAGGGGAGTGGGGGGTCAGTTCCTTCCTTTATAAAATTTTGAATCCCTACCCAAAAGGATGCTACCAGCCAAATATGAGCGATATCCCTTGCTTAGTTTCAGAGAAGAAGTTGTTTATATCAATTCAGCCAAATTGACCCCTCTTGGCCCCGCCCCTCAGGCCCCCGGGGGGTCAGCCTCACCATTTGTACAATTTTGAATCCCCACCCCATAGTGATGCTACCAGGTAAATATGAGCGATATCCATCGCTTAGTTTCAGAGCAGAAGTCGTTTATATCAATTCTGTAAAACTGACCCCTTTTGGCCCCGCCCCTCAGACCCCAGGGGGTCAGCCCCGTCATTTGTACAATTTCAAATTCCTACCCCAAGGTGATGCTACCAGTACAAGATGAGAGATATCCATTGTTTGGTTCCAGAGAAGAAGTCAATTATATGAATATAGCCCCATTGACAACATTTGGCCCCGCCCCTCAGGCCCCTGGGGGGTCAGTCCCATCATTTGTACAATTTTGAATCCCAACCCCATAGTGATGCTACCAGGCAAATATGAGTGACAGGCATTGCTCGGTTTCAGAGAAGAAGTCGTTTATATCAATATAGCCAGATTGACCGCATTTGGCCCCACCCCTCAGGCCCCTGAGGGGTCAGCCCCATCATTTGTACAATTTTGAATCCCCACCCTATAGTGATGCTTCCAGGCAAATATGAGTGATAACCATAGCTTGGTTTCAGAGAAGAAGTCGTTTATGTCAATAGCGCAAAAATGACCCCTTTTGGCCCCGCCCCAGAGGCCCCCAGGGGGTCAGCCCCATCATTTGTACAATTTTGAGTCCCCTACCCATAGGGATGCTTCTGACCAAATTTGGTCAAATTCTGATGTGTGGTTATGAAGAAGAAGTCAATTGTTGACGGACGGACGACGGACGACGGACGCAACGGTATGGCATAAGCTCACCTGGTCCAAAACCAGGTGAGCTAAAAATGTCTAAAACAACTATTTCACTTTCAAAATTAGGTTTAGAAAAATTAATCAAAACAAAACTTAATTTCTCAAAAACTGCCATTGAGATGGTGTATGTATATTTCAGTCAGCACAATAATGTTGCATTGCAACAATGTATCTTTGCACTATTGGCACAGAGTGCTGAAGTGTTATAACCTGCATGTGGCAAAGGGTTAAGACCCTTTCATCTATGAAGAGTGTTTGATTCCACCTTATCTGAGAGTAGAGAAGATTTTTGAAATTTCAGTCAATTTGACCCTTTTTGGCCCCGCCCCTCAGGCCCCTGGGGGATGGGGACCACATAATTCACAATTTTAGTTGACCTTTAGCCATAGAAGCTCCCTGCCAAATTTCATTGAATTTGGTTCAGTGGTTTTGGAGAGGAAGTTGAAAATCAAATTGTTACGGATGCACGACGGACGAAGACAGACAAAAGGCGATAAGAATAGGTCACTTGAGACTTTGTGTCGGGTGACCTAAAAACTTACAATCTCGACCAAAATAAATTTCTGTAATGTTCCGTGTAATGCCCACCTGTGTAACCTGGTGTAACGTCATACATCAAGCCAAAAATTAAGTGTCGACAACATTTACAATGTCAACAAAATCCATTCAGGCATAAATCTGTCTTGTTACCAAAGACCAGGTATTATTTCAGGTGGGGAAACTGAAAACTACGACCAATCAATTAAATGTTCTATTATAACTGATCATCAGAACACTACCAGCAGAAATCCTATTGTATAATTTATTTGTTTGTTACTGGCAATTAAAGTATTTACAATACTTTTCTAAGAACTTACCCATGTATGCTAGTTGTGGGGAAACCGGACTCTGACAGGTAGGATGCCAAGAAATCGGCATTCCTTTTCTGCTCCACAAATACTAGGGTTTTGTCTGCACCTGAAATATAACATGAAAATTCTGATTAGAACATTTTTTTTTAGACAGAGTGGACAACATTTCAGATGCATGTCAATTATTGTTTGAGAATTTCATTTATATTTAAGCCACAAATAAACTGGTAACAATAACTTTTGATATTTGAGAAACTGAATCTGTGTCAATTTCTGCCAGAATGCATCATCACCAGATTTTGAACAAGAGGCCCATGGGCCTTAACGGTCACCTGAGATTTGAAATATTTCAGTTAATTTAATTTACCCTTTTTGGCCCCGCCCATCAGCCCTCAGGGGTCAGTCAGGGCCAACATATGCATATTATCAAACTTTCATCCCATGCTGAAAATGTTAACCAAGTTAGAATGAATTCCAATAGAAATCAAACAAATCAGTCAAAAATGTAATTTCCCTATATAAACTATAGTAAAATGTAACCCCTCCCCAGGGGCAAACTTATGACCCCAGGGTCATTAAATTAATAAATTTTAGTAGAGCACCTAAGACCCTTCCAACTATGAAGAGTATTTGATTCTACCTTATTTCGGTCTTGAGAAGAAGATTTTTGAAATTTCAGCCAATTTGACCATTTTTAGCCCCGCCCATCAGCCCCTCTGGGTCAATCAGGGCCAACATGTGCATACCCTCAAACTGCCATCCCAAGCTGATAATGTTAACCAAATTAGAATGAATTCCAATAGAAATAAAACAAATAAAAGTCAAAAATGTAATTTCCCTATATAAACTATAGTAAAGTTTACCCCCTCCCCAGGGGCAAACTTGAGACCCCGGGGTCATGAAATTCACAATTTTGGTAAAGCACCTTCAGACCCTGCCATCTATGAAGTGTATTTGATTCCTTATTATCCGAGAGTAGAGAAGAAGATTTTTGAAATTTCAGTCAATTTGGCCCTTTTTAGCCCCGCCCATCAGCCCCTGGGGGTCAACCAGGGCCAACATGTGCATGCCATCAAACTGTCATCCCATGCTGACAATGTTTACCAAAGTATAATGAATTCCAAAAGAAATAAAACAAATAAAAGTCAAAAATGTGATTTCCCTATATAAACTATAGTAAAGTTTACCCCCTCCCCAGGGGCAAACGTTAGACCCCTGGGTCATGAAATTTACAATTTTGGTAAAGCACCTTAAGACCCTTCCATCTATGAAGAGTGTTTGATTCCACCATGACTGGGAGTAGAGAAGAAGATTTTTGAAGTTTTAGTCAATTTTACCCTTTTTAGCCCCGCCCCTCAGGCCCCTGGGGGTTGGGAACCATATAATTTACAATTTTGGTTGACCTTTAGCCATAGAAGCTTCATGCCAAATTTCATTGAGTTTGGTTTAGGGGTTTTGGAGAAGAAGTCGAAAATGTAAATTGTTTACGGACGCACGACGGACGACGGACGACGGACGACGCACGACGGACGACGGACGACGCACGACGACGGACAAAAGGGGATTAGAATAGGTCACTTGAGACTTTGTCTCAGGTGACCTAAAAATCATGCAATTTCTCCATGTCGATTTCTGCTAGGATGTATCCTTACCAGATTCTGATAGAATATCACACAGTTTCTGTCGTTTTTGCTGCCTGTCGACTTGGAAAAAGTTTTGAGACACATCAGAACATGCTCCTCCAACACGACCCACAGTTAAAAACAAATAGTCATTGAGGAATTCCCCAGCTAGTTTCTGGATTTCTTCTGGAAATGTGGCACTGAACATCAGTGTCTGTCTTTCTGTTTTATCTGGAGTACCAAGTTCATGTACAATTTTTTTGATATCTGGTCCGAATCCCATGTCCAACATCCTGTCTGCTTCATCCAAGATCAAGTACTTGAGTTTCGACAGACTTATCTGAGAAAGAAACAGTTCAATGTAAGGAACAGATAAATATACTCCAAGAAAAAAACATGTGTCACAAGATCCAGGGTTTTTGCCAGGCATATTTTGGGTCCGGTACACGGACCCATTCCCAATTGAAAATTGGCATGTATTTTCCCAATTTCGGTCTATATTTTCCCAATTCCGGTCTGTATTTTCCCAATCGCTGTTAACATAGACAACCTAAAAATTTGGATTTATACGAGCTTCCAGTCATTATTTTGTCAACGTTAAAATGTTACCGTGAGTCATCGTGTTGTTGTTGGTTTTGCAATTCGCGCATGCGCTTGGATAGTCTTATTGAAGTCATATCATATCTGCGTTTGAATCGCCCATTTAAAGGGGAGTTTAATGCAAAGCGTTTACGTACGTTGACTCGTTCTATTTACCGAGGTCAAATCAAGTACTGGACTCGGGACGATGTCAGACAATTCCAAATATTACGCAAAGAAGATTTTGCTCAAAGATTCGAAAGATTTAATGAAAGTTACAAGCTTTTTCAAACGAAATACTGGTAATTCCCGATCTGAAAGTCAGGCAGCTGCTTCAAACGATCTCCAACCTGACTGATTTCCCTCTTGACAAGCTTGTTAATGAGTTTAAGCACACTAAAGACAGAAAATTAAACATTCTCTGATTAAAACAAATATCCTGAAAAGAGATGCTGACTTGTATTCATTTGTACAAATATTATGAAAAGAAACAGCTAAGCTTGTATAATTCATATATTTTTCCAATTTTATAATATATTCCCAAATTTGATGAAACACCGATGGTATTTTCCCAATTTGTGGAAAATGCCGATGATATTTTCCCAATTTTTGTTCAGGGACCCTTTCCCAAAATAGCTGGCAAAAACCCTGAGATCATGTCCACATTTTGCTTCTTTGAACTACTACAAGACTTAACATAAAGTCCTTTTGTCATTCATGTTAGGTCAGCATAGCAATGGCATGTTACCACTGAACAATGTGCTCTGTCAGATGTGAACTCAAAATGAAGTTATCAGACAGTTGGACACCCAATTTCATTTAATAGTGATGTAAGAAATTGTCAACAAAATAGAACCAGCAGTAAATATCACATACAGCATGTTCAACAATATTTATCAATTAAAAAATATTATCTGGTTACAACAATTTCAAGTTAAATATATCTCAATTCTTACCAATATCCAACGTATTAAGTCGATACTAAACTTCAGTCTTTGTCACTTAAATCAAAATTCTGAATCAAGATGAGCAAGATGTTGATGCCTACCTTGCCTTTCCCAATGACATCTATCAACCTCCCCGGTGTGCCGACAACAATGTGAGCGCCATTCTCCACCTGCTTAAGCTGATATCCAACGGATGTACCTCCATACAGCACAACTGGCCGCAACATGGTTCCATGCGAGAACTTTCGAGCGTCGTTAAATATCTGCAAAGCCAGTTCTCTTGTTGGAGCCACAACAAGGGCTTGTGGCTCCTGGACCTCAGAAAATGCACTTCCTGTCAGGCCATTCTTCATCATTCCAGTCAGCACAGGCAGCAGAAAAGCAGCCTACAAATTAATATTTATTGAATTACTGTCCACAACAATAGCAGAACTATAGCAATCAGAAATAACATCAAATTTTTTCTTTCTATTTATAGAAGTGAAGTGTACAGTAGGGTTACATTTTAGCGAGCATGGCAGGGCATTGCCATACTTCAACATTATATCAATATTTCTCAATTGTGATTTTATTCCAAAACTAAATTTTGAAATCAATTTTCTGATGATAAATAAAGTATTTTTTCCTCAGTAACAATCCAAACGTGCAGATGGGTGCATGAGAACTTTGGGCATATATCACACCATTGCTTGAAGCAAGGGTGGTTGTTTGCAGTTTTAGCATAATTCAAGAAAGTTTGGACTTTAATCACAGATCTAAGATCAGGGACTATTAGAATGTTCTTTGTCAAGTGTTTCGCAGCTTAAAATCTCCTCCTGATGACTCTCTTATGCCTATTATGTAGATCTTTCTGGCTATTTTGGAAATTGCCAATAAATACAAAATAATGTACTTTTGAAATTAATGAGAAACATATCGAAGTTGCATTGGGCAGTCATTACACAGGGACATGCATAATCTTATAGGATGAAATATAGAAATAAATTTATTGCTTTTTTAATGTCTCTGTGGTCACAGGCAACTGTTTTTGCACACACATGAAATTCATATATATATTGAAGGATATTGGACCATTTTTTCTTGACCATACTATCAAGAAAACAGTAACAAAAAGCTCCACAGAGTGTGAACACAATAATGAAATCTCACAACTACAAGATACTAAAATACTACATTGGTCCATGGTAAGAGAATGTGGAATTCCTTACCGTTTTGCCAGAGCCGGTCTGAGCACAAGCCATCAGATCTCTCCCAGACATAACAATGGGGATTGAAAATTTCTGTACTGGTGTTGGCTTTTCAAAATGTGACTTCACAAGATTGGTCATAAAACCCTCATAAATACCAGCCTCATCAAAACTGTTGATAGAAGCTGGTGCTCCACGACCTGTCACTTCCACTGGAATCTTCTCGTACTTGTCAAAGTTAATGCCCTTCAAGATGCCACCAAATATTTCTGTCTCGTCCTCAGATGGTGCTGGTGGGATGTATGGTGCAGGACGGTCTGGGTCTGAATAAGTACAAAATTATTTTGAGAATAGTTCATTCTGGATAAAAGAAGTTCCTACACTTACTGCTTTTGAACTTTATCTGTGGAAGATAGTACTTCCAATATCTTCAGCGTTGATATATTGTACTGTGTAATCAGAAAGCTGCATCCCACTCGCATTGATTTGGAAATGGTTGGCTGTACTTTAAGTAGGCAGAGTTAAAATTAAAATGATGACAACACTGAAAGAATGAAAAATAATTTTGGCTCATTATTTGTATTCAAACATATCCACAATGATCAAAATAGCAACAGTGGAATGATACTGCAGTGTATCCCGTTTGTCGTTCAGCTAGAGTTCAGGTTGCAGATATTGCACCACCACAATCTGGCTCACTGATAGTACTAGTACAGTTGCGACTAAATCAAATCTTTTTCAGCATCAGTTTTCCTGTTTAACTGAGGATTGATTGATTTCAGAATGCGTTAACCACGCGGCCAGGGCTGTTAAAATGCATTTATATGTAACTTTAGATTAGTTATTAATCACTCCTATCATGGTCATGCATTCAAGCCAAAGCAATGTGGATCAGAAAGAGTCGTCACCTTGGCCCTACTTATTTAAAATGTACAAAAATGTGTTTTTCTAACCAAAAAGAATGTACAAAAATGTGTTTTTCTAACCAAAAAGAAGCTTCCTAGTAACCATTGAACCATTGGTACAAACAATAATTTTTGTTTGCATTCAATCATATGGATATCCTATTTGAGCAGATACCATAAGTTCCAATTTTCCCTACATGGAGAACCACTGTTCAAAGCCAGGCACATGTTCACAACAAGCTGGTGTTGTTGAAGGGCCTGAAGCCCTGCCTACTTTCCAATGAAGAAACATTTTACTCCCCTAAAGAACAGTTTAATGTACAATTGATACTGATAACACTTGTGTTACACTTTCATAGTCCAGAAATAAGGTTAAACGGCACAAGTCTGCGAGATAAACCCAGAGAACCAAACATATAGCCTGGCTCATAGTAGGAGTTCTGCTCATTACAGGGAAATAGACTGTTGAATATGTAACATACGGTAGATCCTATCAGCAATTTATTGTTCACTTTCAATATGTGCTTCTCCGAATGTTACCCAATTATGAAGTTTCTAACCAAGTTGAATCCTAGACTGTTCTGCAATGCAACATTATAAAGCAGTTTCTAACCAAGATGGATTCCAGAAATCTATGTTGTGACATTATAAAACACCCAAATTTCTTACCAAGTTGGATCCCGGACTTTTCTGCGTTGGGACATTCCCGGGAAAAGTGGCCTTGCTCCCCACATTTGAAACATCCACGGTCACCACTTCCTCCACCGCCGCCTCCACCTAGACATACATTAACACCAATTAAACATCCAGTGTGTTTTCGTTCATTCCCAAAGGCAATACATACTAGTATAGATAAAATTACTCCTCATTATTATGTCAGCATTTTGTTCAATGACAAGTCATTAAGTAAATAGCTAAGCATTTGCGTATTTGACAACCCTTCCCATTTGGCAAGGAAGCTATTTTTTCCTTCTGTAACTAAAGACTTCAATCATCAGTAAAAATATTTTCAGATGCCCAGCAAAAACTTAAAAACACTCGTCCATCAGACTAATTGACTAATTTATAACTTTAACAATCAGTAACAAATTAACAAAAGTACTGCAGAGTACAGGTAGATCGTTGGACAAATTCAAGTATTAGGTGGATGACTAAATATATGCAGGATGCACAATACTATACCGTACTACCTCCTCCACCACCTGGAAAAAACATTCCCATTTCAAAACATCCTTATGCAATCTTACTTGTACAAAGTTGTTAGTCAAGGGAAAATAACCCGTCTTGATATTTCTTGAATTAATACAATTATAACTGGATTTTGGTTGATCATCCTCAGCTATATCTGAAACACTCTAGTATACATACATCATGCCAAACACTTCAAAACTTCACTTCCATTTTTGACTCCTTGTCATATCGAAACAATTACTTTTACTCCACAAAAGCATCATCTTGAAACTATAGCTATTCCAGCCAGCCCAAAAACCTATCAAACTACTTGTAATTTATACCTTTAGGACATTCCCTGGACATGTGGCCTTGTTCTCCACATTTGAAGCAAGACCGATCACCACCACCACCTCCACCTTAAAGAAGAGTATGACACATAACTCTCATTTGCCCAATAGATTTTTCTCTTGTGTGGAATGAGGTTTGGAAACCACAGACTAGCGAATCATCAAATAACTATTGTCAGAGATAATGCTCTAGAATCAGGTTTTTAGTAAAATACAAATGATATAGTTTCATGTTATGTAGCAGCACTTTCAAGACGGCTATTAACTACATGATCCTCTCCAAATTAGTATTGAGTAATGAAATGTGATGTTATGCAATCAATAATATATATCACAGCTATAATTCTTGTACCTGAAAAGACAGCAAAATATATAAATGGACATTCGACCAAATCTGAAACCATTGTCGATGTTCACTTTTTATCCTTCTACTTTTCTTTTTTGGCTTAGGCTATCATTAAAGTCGACATTTTTCTACAATGCAATCGAATTGATATCTTCATAAACAGATTATACAATGTATCTTCATTCTGGGATCCACTTATTTCGCTTTACAATATTCCTAAGTCATGATCTCTTGACAACATGAATGGTTCTATTGCAACACATGAGCTAACAATAACATAAAATATTTGAAAATATCAGTGCATGAAGCTAATTAGTGAGCGGTCATATAAAAACAATCTAAATTGATATAGAAAGACTTTACACTGTCCACACAAAATACACCCAGTGCACAATCCAAGCAGCAAGCAAGACTGTAAGTCAAAAGATGGACACAAACGCAACCTATACAGCTTTTTAATATTTGTCCATGATTGACGATCCTGATAAATAAAACTATCACTGGAAGGACATTCAAATAAATTAGCAACTCTGATGAAAAGGAATTACCACCAGATGGATATTTCATTAACAATTTTTTTTCATAAAAAGAAATTACCACCAGTTGGACAATCCCTTGCGAAGTGGCCTTCTTCGCCACACTTGTGACAGCCACTGGAACTGCCACTTCCCCCACCTGTAGACAAGCAAGGCACCACATGCGGTGTTTACAAAGCAGACATTAGAACATACCTAAGCAATGTTTTTAATCAGTATATTTCCCTGCAGCTTGTTTCAGCATTTTGATCAACATCAGCTATTATAATCGGCATGCAAAAGTTAAACAGCATGATGAACACAAAATACAGGATAAAAGCAGAACAAGTATCAGTGTATACATATAGCACACAAGCAGAGCAGGAGGGATGATACAAAGTATAAATGTTGATTATATATATATTCATATAATGATTAATTGGTTTAGATTATACATAAAAACATTCAAAGCTCTAACTATTCTATGATGACAAAATTACATCACCTTGATAAATGTTACAATCCCTTTTTGTCTTGCTTTGCCAACTTAGTGATATTAAAAAGAATTGAAGAGTTAAGTTCAGATTTTGGGAATTTTCGAGTATGAAATAATTTCAATTAGAACAGGTCTGTGATGAATGCAAAGAATTTATTTTAAATTTAATCACAATGATGTAATTTATGTCATTGTATAAATACAGCATCTACTCTACAAGACTGGACTAATATAAGTACAGAGCAGTTAAGACAAGTGACTCACCTCCAAATCCTCCTCCACTGAAACATGTTATTACAAAAGGTCAAAATAATTTACCACATCAACATAACATCATTCAATAATAGAATGCTCAATTCCTTCAATGTTTGCAAAAATTACAAAAAACATTGAAATATGCCAAAATCAAATTATTCAAAAACATCAACACAAATCAAACTTTCAAAAGCAATTATCAGCATAAAATAGAAACATCTGGAGAATTGTTAAGGATCAACAAAGCAGTGAAAGAAACTTGGCATCAATGGGGTGTCCTTGGTCTTCATACCAAGATACAGGGTTGTTTTATATATCGATTTGGTGTATACCTTTACTGTAAAGTTATTTTTTTAATTAAAAAAAAAATTCTGAAGATGAGAGAAATCTCCCTCCATAATTATAAAGACAGTGATGGAATGATTTTTGAAATTTTCCATTCCATAATGAGATGAATTGAATAGTGATACATACCGTGGTGGGCGATCCGACCCAAAACCTGAAACACAACAGTGAAAATCTAATTAAGAATTGGATTTATTGTTTTATCAATATAATTGGCTTGATTTTGTTATCTTAATCAATCTTGTTTGTTGACAAAAACCATCTAATAAAATTTATCTTTTTGGCCATTATTTGATACGGTCCGACAGACTACATCAATATGACCACTTTGATGTACACAGAGCAACACAAGATACAACTTACCACCTCCTCCTCCTCCACCTCCACTACCGAATCCACCGCGGCCAAAACCACCACCTCCTCCATTGGTCATTCCATTGGAATCTCCCCCACCTGTATGGAGATCAAGAAAATATCAATACAAATTCAAAAATAAACCTGTTAAGTGTTTTTTAAAGGATGTTTAACATCTTCACAATAGCCAAAATCTTGAGGAGAGGACCACACAGAACAAGTTATAAACAAAATGCAAATTATCAACAAGAACAATAATTGACTTTACCGAGTGATTTCTTAAAGGAATACATCCAAAATATACAGATCTGCAATAATGACAAAGGTTTAAAATTCAAAACACAAATAATATATAAAGACTATTTGTTGCAGCCATATCAAGTTGCACTAACCTCCTCCATTCTGTGTTTTGGAACCAAATCCACCACTGCCGAATCCTCCACTGCCGAAGCCCTTGGATTCACCAAAGCTTGGCTTGGAGACGGACATGTTTGAAAATCCTCCTGATAACCCACTGTCTCCATTGGTGGTACCATTAACTTCGGCAGAGAAACCAGCCCGTAAAACGCCTCTTCCAAGACCCTTGGTCACTCCTAAATATTGGTGTAAAATGTTTTCCAATCAACAACATTTTACTCGAGCAATCATTAAAAGATAAAAAAAAATGCCAATTTTCCTCCAACACAAGATTCGCAACTCAAATGCACCCGTAGTGCATTCATTTTTATGTGCGAGTGTTTGCTCTGAAGATTAACTTGATACACAGTTATATCTTTATGGCTATACTCAATGCATGCTCTGAACTCCTTTTTCAAATTTAAAGGTAACATTATTAAATCAATGATGTTATTTTCTATAAATGATAATCCCTACCTGTAGATCCTCCATCACCAAAGCTGAAAATCAAATTTCCTGTAGTTGAAATAATACATATATACACAAAAAGATAAACAAATTCAAAGAAATATAGACAACTCAACCTGTGATTATCAACAAATGAAACTTATTTCTAGTTCAACTATTTCTCCTTTCACATGAGTTGAACTTTTAAGGAATACATGGACTACTTTTATGTTTTGTTTTGTTAAAATATGTCATCAAATCCTGTGGTTTTGCAAGGTATATTAGAAATGTAAAATTTGCATCTGAATGAAAATTGGGAAAATATGAAAACCAAATGAAAGAAATATTTCCTGATTTTAACATATGATATCATAATTTAAACTTCCTTCATATCAAATAATTGATCATGACAGGCATTGACACCAACAGCCCTGGCAATGAATTTGTATCAATTCCTGAATGATATGGCTGATGATCGTGCTGTTGGCATTTTTCCTGGAAAAGTGTTTGCTTTCCTTTTCCTTTTCAGTGTATGCTGGAAAAGTGTACGCTTTCATTTTCCTTTTCAATGTATGCTAGAAAGTTTTGCTTTCCTTTTCCTTTTCAATGTATGCTGGAAAAGTTTACGCTTTCCTTTTCCTTTCAAATTTATGTTTGAATAAGATTTAATGGTGTACAGTCAATATAGTGATCTTATTACAGATAAGGTTTTGTAACTGTTATTCAGAGCCTTCTTCTGGAAGTCTATTATTCAGTGTTCACAATAAAGAGCTGTGTGACATTGCGAACAAACCTACCCACACTAAATTGGATTAGTTTTGATCTAGATTCATTCAACAGAAACACTTGCATTTCTTTAATTGAGCTGAATATCAGACCCTACAAATGCACACTTAGCAACAATTTTGAAATCCCTCCAAAGCACATTATTTAGGGCTCACACAACATAATATTTTACTGTTATTACTAGTGACTCCATCCCCTCAATAGTTTTTTTGTACATGAAGCAACTATCAAATTAATTAAGTTTGACATTTTGGCTACCTAAAAAATAAGGTTGTTGTATAGGTTCAATGGCAATAACAGCACAACGGTATTCACAAGAGAGTAACCCTAGGATTTACAGTGGACGGGAAACCCCAACTGGGGAATTCCAGGTTTTTTTCACTTGTGGACATACATATATATACATTATTTTTTTTCTCAGTAGGATTGTATAAACTTGTTTTTCAAGCCTTAAGACATTACTACTTATTCTTATTTATAGGAAGCAGGCCTAAACAAAAATAACTGTTTCCGCTAACCCTACCAACCCTATATTTTTGTGCCTACCCTGAAGTTCTCTGGTCATTTTCAAAGAAGGACTATTAATGTCGAGATTCCCTAAGGCTTATCTACATACTCTTAGTAAAAAGTTAAAAACTATTATAAATATAAAAAGATCTCCCTACCTACCCTATTTTTTCTGGCACGTTAGTGGAAAAACTGGCATTTTTTTAGGCCTTACTCAAAGAGAATAACTACAGAGACATTTTTGTGGCACTTGGTTCAAGTAAAACAGCAGCCGATATATATCACATAAAATGTCAAGACAAATTCATACTACCAAAAGGACTATTCATAACAATTTTCTTCTATTATTTTTTTTTAAACATATTAACAGTTTTTTTAAAATTGATTACACAATTTCTTCCAAGTCTATCGAAAGTACAAAAAGACATCACCTTTTGTCAAAACTGGTGTTAGTTTTCAAATAATTTTTAATTCATTGGATTCAAAACACTTCTACCCTTTAAAGCAGTATACTCCAAACCTACATCAGATTAGTTATAGATGAGTACATACCCTGCTTTGCCAAATCCTCTGCCTCTACCCTGTAAAACAAGATGATTTCAATTAGGACAAGCTTAAATCTGCCCATAATAGTCACATTATCAACAATCAGCAGAATTATTGTACTAAGAGCACACCTACCCTCCTGGCAGCCATCTTCTGCTGAGTAACAAGAGGAAATGACGGTATGCCTGGAGACTCTTTATCAACATGTAGCTATTTTTAGCTTGCTTGGAAGGTTACAAAATTCCCCACCTGAAGGGAAGCAACTCCTACTACATTTAATGTCAACAATCTTTCACCTAATACATGTACTTCAGCACACATGTTCACATATATTTTGATTTCATTCCCCTTTTAAGTTTTCTTATTTATAATAAATAGCTATATCAATGTATTACCAAATCTTGAAATGACAAACATTTCAATATATTTTTTTTTTCTTTTAAATTTCCCAGTTGCAAAAAGATGAAATACCTATATTACAAAGACTTATTTTTCACTGGCATTTACCAGGGAAGGAGCTCACTAAGAAAGCAGTAAATTACTAATTTCACTGCCATGTAAGACTCGACTTCAGGAAATTTCAAACATATCAATCCTTAAAATTTTACAGTGTATCAATAAATTTTGCCAACTTGTAATAAATTTCATATTATGCCCGACTGGGGATGCAACATTACCCTTGGGCATTGCTCCCTAGTGGTGTCATGGTAAAGAGTTGGTGTATCTAGAAGGATACAACAATTACCCTTGAGCATTGCTCCCTAGTGGTGTCATGGTAAAGAGTTGGTGTATCTAGTAGGATACAACAATTACCCTTGGGCATTGCTCCCTAGTGGTGTCATGGTAAAGAGTTGGTGTATCTAGTAGGATACAACAATTACCCTTGGGCATTGCTCCCTAGTGGTGTCATGGTAAAGAGTTGGTGTATCTAGTAGGATACAACAATTACCCTTGGGCATTGCTCCCTAGTGGTGTCATGGTAAAGAGTTGGTGTATCTAGTAGGATACAACAATTACCCTTGGGCATTGCTCCCTAGTGGTGTCATGGTAAAGAGTTGGTGTAACTAGTAGTATCCAATCATTTCCAGTTTGAAGTGTGATGGGAAGTTGAAATGGAATACTAGGTGAAACAGAATCTAAGTTCACGTTTAATTCCCTCACTGCATTATGCATTAGGAGCAGTTGATCAGGTAAATGAGGATTTGGAGAATGTAGCAATCTCGAATCAGCATATGCAATGTAGACTGCAATTGCATTATTGCATTTAAACATTCAAAATATTTTGTTTCCACAGAATACCAAACAAATTTGTCTTTAACTTGTTATTATGCTCCTCTAAAAAATTTAAATTTCTATTTGTTTTAATTATCTATTTCAAGAATTATATATTTTTTTAATTATCTATTTCAAGATATCGAGGAAGTGCGGAATTTAGTGTATTCTCTCAATCTCTGAACAGAAATGAGCTTTGTTTAGTGCATTCTCTCAATCTCTGAACAGAAATGAGCTTTGAAGATGTTCTGAAACTATATTCCAATTACCCCAAAAAATGCTCAGTACATTATTAATGGCAAAGTTTGTGCTGTATTTTCTCTTATATAACTTTTTAAATCACATCAGACTTGCAACACTAACAGTAATGGGATCAGTTTCATACTCTTCCGGAGACTTTTTCAAGTTTTTGTTGTTGTTAAGTTTCAAAGTAGCCAACGCTTTCACTGAACATCTGTAAGGCCAACCTTAAAATATAGTGCTTGGCATTGATCGACCCACGTCTCTGAAGGATGGGTTGGTAGCTATATTTTATTCTTTTTTCTTCAAAATAGAAATATTTGTACTTTATATAAAATCCACACAAGAAAACATAATATAACGAAAATAAACATTTTATTCAACATCAAGCTTGAAGCGTTTGATCAATATAAAATTTACATGCTCTTAAAGCACTTTAGTGACAGAGTTTCTAGTACACAAAGCAGAACTGGGGCCCGTTCGTTTATGCGGACAAACCGGTTCGTCAGTTTTTAAATGTAATATTTCAAACATGTATCTTGACGGACCTGCAAATGTTAATACAGGCCTTGGGAGTCTTTGTCAAGGCTCGTCTGAAAACAATATAAAATCACCAGGTCCGTCTTTATTTCATAAACGAACAACACCGGTCCAAGTGGTCTAACCGTTTGGGCCGCAAAAACGAAAACGGCCCTGGAAATACTCCATTAGCGAAGAGAAAAACAAAAACAAAATGGAAGGCAAAACATTTTCAAGTCTGCAGGTAATTTCCCAGTCTGTCGGTCAATGCCAAACAAACTTAATTTTATTTTTAAAATATTATTTACCTTGAAAATAAATGCCACTGTATAATAATTATAATATATTGCAAATAAGTGTTTAAGCAATTTTGGGGGATTTTTATACAACTGTGGCACGAGATGAGTTTACATAAATAATGAGTGTTATATATGCAAGTTGGTGGGTTTCCTCAACCATAGGTAGCAATGCCCAAGCAAAGGGGAGATAACTCGTATTGCAAATTTGGGATTGAGGAAAATTACGTCACGAAATAGGTCTTCGGAAGTACAGTGATTTTATCGTACTTGCACACAGTAAATCAATGGATGGTGGGGGACATTCATTTATTCGATAACCCTCGATGATTTACTATCTACAATACTGAAGAAATGGCGCGTAGGTAAAACGTGCCAGCTTTATCAAATTTTTACAAAGTGCTCATTTCCTTATTAATGCGAGTTCATCCATCAAAAACATATCACAATGCTAAGTAATATTCATTTTAAATAATTGACTATACAGATCAAAGAGACACAACCGTTCTAGATGTGAAAATGTGGTGTTGATCACACCGAGAAATTTACCGTTAAGCTAACGGTAAATCAAAGATGGCGGACAGGTGCTGTCGGGCGCGGAACGAGAATGTAAACAGAGTCAAAATGTGATATATTTTGGTGTTATTGCTTGTTTTAGTACTGTATAACATCATATCACTTAAAGTTGATGACGTTTTGAATTAATATGAAGATAAGGTCTGTAAATCTACCCATTTAGGCCTATCGTGTAAACTGGGTCAAAGTGAGTGTAACTTCTGCAAGTTCTGCTAAGTTCTGGAGTGTCACGTTATTTAGTTAACCGCGGGTCCTGTCCCACTCACCAGCATCTTCGCTAGCCAAGGCTTCTGATTACGTTACACTCCACGAACCCTTGGCGGATATAGTCGTGTTCAAACCGTCGCGCCCTGGAATCCCAGGGCACCCAATCAAATCGCGTTTTACATTCTGGCTTGGTTTCGCAGTAAACAAAAAATGCGGCACCCAGTACAGAGCTACATTGCCGACTATGTCATGGCATTTTACCTAAATACAAAAAGCACAATCTTTGGGGGAACATTCGCAGTGTTTGATCAATTCATTAAGTCATTGATCACATATCTCATCGAAATGACACCAAACCTCGATGTGTGTTTGTAAACATCACCGATGAAGTAAATCAGTAACGCCTGTTTTGATTGGTCGAAAATTTCATGCTTGAAGGGTGGTAATTTCGAATCACCGCTAGAGGGCCAGAACTGACGACTATATCCGCCAAGGGTTCGTGGAGTGTAACGTAATCAGAAGCCTTGGCTGGCGAAGATGACTCACCAGGGGCAGGGACACATATTCAAACCTAGTTAAGGCCATGTCTATTGTTCCATGTTTTTTAGATAACATTCATTTTATGTGCATCAAAATGCCAATGTATGGGTAGTAGCAATATGCCATATCATGCATATGGTTAAATATTTTTCCTTGGACATAGACTACAAATCCATCTTTTGATTTGTTTAGATGCACTGAAAAAAATCATCAGATTCAAGCAACTTGGATGAATTTCACTTGGATTTTCTATGACAATAGACACATAAGCACAATATTTTTTTCATTTATTTCGAAATATTTCATTGTCAACACAACAAATATAAGACAAAGTATACTTGTATACGTAGATTATAGAAAAATATTGTGACATAGTTGAAGAGTTAGTTGTAAGCAACTATTGTTTTTAGTTTAGATTTTTAGTTAAAATTGAAATAGAGTTTCTTGTAAGAGTAATCAAGAGAGTTCCAGTGATTATACTTGTTCTAGTTCTAGTAGGAGGAATTTTGAGGATTTTTGAGGATTTTTTCCTTTCTAAAATTATTTGTTTTTATGAATGGCTTGATGCTTTCTGGAGATATGTACATGTAGGTGTATGTATATATTAATGATTTTATACAAGTGTTATGAGGTTTGCAATTAGGATTTCTTTTTTATGTTTCTAATTTTCTTCTGAATAAAGTACATGGTGATATGTACATCTTCTTAGACCTGTTGTAATCCTTATGGCTCATAAATATTTGATATATGATCAGACCAGGTACCCTTTTTATCAAAAGTTAAACCTAAATGTTTGTGACAGTCCTGCTGTGTTATTTGATGATTATTAAAGAAAATAGGGGGATGAGGATTTGTTTGTTTATGAGTGAATGTTATTGCTACTGTTTTATTTGAATTAAAAAGGACTTGATAATGTGTGTTTATAATTCTTAATCTTATGCATGTTATTTAATATTAAGTTATCTGTGTATTTATCAAAAATGTAGGATTTATAAATGTTTGTTATTAAAAGGAATCAAGTTAGTAGTACATGTACATTTAAAAGGAACTTTTAAATCATTTAAAATTTCTGATAACAAACCAACTATGTACCAGGTATATGATAAATCAGATTGAACTAAACAAATCTTACAGAACTACACATAGGAAAGGAATCTACCCTTATCAATTTGCAGCATGGACTGCAATGCAGCATATGCTGCAATCATGCTGCTTTTATGCTGGCATCATGCTGCTAGTTTCACAGCATGATTGCAGCATGTGCTGCATAGCAGCATGGTACCATGCTTCTGTACAGCATGTACTGCAACCATGCTTTAAAAATTGAGATAATTGAATATCTGAACTCTATCATGCTGCAATCATGCTTTGTCGACTTAGTTAATTTATCATATGCACTGTATCATGCTGCAACCATGCTGCAATAACTTTGCCAGTTTGGATATCAAATCATATCATGCTGCAATCATGCTGTGTGGACTTGGTAAATTTATCATATGAATTGTATCATGCTGCAACCATGCTGCAATAACTTTGCCAGTTTGGATATCGAATTATATCATGCTGCAATCATGCTGTGTGGACTTAGTAAATTTATCATATGAAATGCATCATGCTGCAATAACTTTGGCATTTTAGATAGGATCTGTACCATGCTGTATTAACTTTGCCATTTTAGATACAAACTGTACCATGCTGCAATTATGCTGTATTAACTTAGTTAATTTAATGAACTGCACCATTCTTTCATGTATTAACATGAATTGTTTAAGTTGAAATGTGTATATGCTTGGCCATTCTGTATTAGCTTAAAAGGGCATTCCTTTGTTCGGACATCACAAAATTTCTGTGGGTGAAATGTAGGTCCAAGCGAGGATCCAAAATCTAGGACCAAATTTCCCAGGTATCAAGATTAACCTAAACAATTATTAATTAATAAAATAAGATACAGAAAATTAACAAAAGTTGGTATTAGATATTTTAGTATCTTTTTTTTAATTTTAAATAAAATATAGAAAATTTCCAGGTATCAATGGTGATAACAAAATAATTTTTAAAAACATGTTTGTGTTGCAGAATTTCTTTTTTATACTTGATCAGTACCACACATATTTATTTAAAATTCAATAACAATTATTTTAATTAAGTATTTCGTTTATAAGTATGTTCGTTGTTAATTAGTATAACGGTTCACAGCTTTTAAATGTGATATTTTGTCAGCTTTCACTTGTAGTTCTATCTCAGAAGGAATTAACTTAAACATTGATGAATGTTGCAAGTTAGTACATTCGTGTGACGACTTAAACCTCATCCCTATACAAATTTCATTCAAATTTTCAGAGTTTAGATCGTTTTTTGAAGAACCAGTATATTGACTTTTGCTTCGATTATACACTTTTTATCGGAGATAGAATCAGTCACTTTATCCAAACACTGACATAAACCAAGACGTTGCCATTTACCATGCACCAGCTTACTACCAGGTAGCAATACAGGTATCATCAGTCTGATCATGTCCGCCAAAACAAAATCGGGGTCACTCTACCAACAGTTACACATGTGCTTGGAATATCGCTTTTAATTCAATCATATAAGATTAAAATCACCTGCTCTTTGTCTTTGTATCGTATACTTTCTGGATATATGCGGTGTTAAGATTACATCTGATAATAGCATACGAAATAACGTCGTGTTTGACACAACATTCATCGCTATAAACTCCAATAAACATGTGTTGAACTTATGTTGTCACTCGGACGCTTCCTTGTAAAACGTATATTGAAGTTAAGCGCTGTGATGATCTCGACCTCGACATGAGTTTACTAACAACAGACGATATTCCCGTACTTTAATCTGAATTATTTGAAATCGTGAACATAAAAAGAAAACGTGCATTGGTCGGTTCCTCGTCTGAAAATACATCCATATTAAACAATAGGCGTATGACAGACGAGGCCAAAACCTCTGGTCAGATTACATGTTTATCGTTCGGTTCACCTATGACCTCGTTTGTTTACCTTGCTCCAGAGATGTGACGAGAGTGCTCCTCGAGCTCGTGCGATCTAAATGTGCACGATGCAAGTATTAAATACTGTAATATTTATCTTAAAAGTATGACAATAGAAGTTTATGATTTAAAATAAAAAACACGCACAAGTAAAAATGAATCGTGTTAATCTCTGGCAGTAAAATATTTATCCCATGATGCAACACACACGAGTTTAGCGGGAAGTCTGATAACCATGTTTGAATTCACCGGATGTTTATTTCCAGAAGAAAAGTATAAACAAACACGACGATAGCCTAAAAACGAAGTTTGTTTCCAGTCTTACTGAAGAAGATCGACTTACTTCAAGTTACCGACGAATGAATATCAGCGTTCTCGTTGTTTTTGACGACCGATGCATATTTTTACCCGACAAACATCGTTACAAGACAGGGTAAGTTTTAATTATATAATCTTCTTCACGTTCTGACATCGTTTCACATTATACGACGATGAATTTGATACAGAGTTCTAGATCTATTCATATCAATAAAACCTAATTATTTATTTTTCAGGGTTTTGATGATTAATTTATCACAGATTACACGGCCGAAGGAAACGCAGTACCGATCCATGTGTTACAATCGTAAGTTTTCAATTTTATTTATTTATTATTAACGATCTTCGGCCCGACTTAAATTGCATTTTTTCCCCACTCACACAACCCTTGTTATGATTATGACGTACATACGTATTCACAAACAATGGTGAGGAAAATTTGTGTTTTGGATAATGAAACCTTTCGTGAAAGATCTTTACCTCCACATTCTTTTGAGGATCGATGTTTGCAGATTATTGCCTCAAATTGAAACGATTAAATGAAATAGGTGAATTAAGATGAATTATAAGTAACATTGTTTTATGTATAGTATATTGCAGTTTCACATTGATATGAACTGATGGAGAATTCGGGAGTAGCTTGATTTAATTAATAATTAAGTCATCCTGGCAAGTTTTATTTTGTAGCTTTGTGTGGCTGGCTTAAATTTTCTTGATAAAAAGGGTTCCAAAGCAAACATAATGAAAATGATAGCAAAGTGATCATGAAAAGTACATAAGTTAAATACATACATTATCTTCAAAAACTTGACAATTATTCTAATTTTGAAATAAAAGAATATTCTAAAAGTCTTTCTTTCTTCCAACAGAGACTGAGTCTGCATGCAGTACATTCTGGAATGAGGAACACCGCATGCATTGTGGTCCAAATTGATGGCATTGACTTAACACAAAGCAGAAAGGAATGAAGAGAAATTAAGAAGTTTTATGTTTCACATTAATTAAGATTATTCGAGATATGTTATCTGTCGAGGTATACAACATTTCCTTTCATAATAAAAGTGTAAACATTAATATATATACAAAAAAAAATCATGTATATAATCTAAAAATCCTTGTTAGTTATTTGTTGTACTAGCAAAAAATATAATAGTCGTCTCAAGCTTGGTTGTATTGAAATCCCCGGGGACAGTGACAGAGATATATCACTACAGTACGTGCTACATCAAACAACACACCATTGTTCAAATTGTCAATCAACATTTCATTTAGTCAGTATTTAGAATTGATTCCAAAATTATGATAATCTTTTCACAGTTTATTAGAAATAATGTTAAATTCGATAGAAGTCTTCGACTGTTGCTTGTTTTTGTTTATTTTAAGTTCACGGACACACATGAAAACAGTTTCCAGTACATCTGGGCTACTTCAAGGAAACTACGTATACTGTCTGAAATCAGTCTTGTGCGTCGGTGACAAAATGTATACATATCCTACTCTAACTCTGCTGGAAAAACTTAATTTACAACATATGTCCAAACAAGATTAATTCTGTCTTTGGGATAGAGATATTTAATTTTAAATAGGTTTCAGAAAAAAAATTGTGTAGAGAATTGTGCCATTTTGGGTCAAATATCATAATATTTTGCAATTTTTGAGAATTTTTTAAGCTGTTACCATGGTATTCACAGCTCTAAAAATCACAGAAAATATCAGTTTACTTATCCTTCAGAGCTCTATTAAAATTGCAAATGTTGTACAGATTTCAAATATATATACTTTATTAGAGGTTATATGTAAGGTTAACTGGCAATGTTTACATATCTAAAGCATGTGCCATATTTTTCAGAATTTGGCATTTTTACTGTACACTGCTACCTTATCAGGGCTGAAAAATGTTATTTTTTGGAAATTGTGCTTAATTATGCTTGATTAAGCTTTATTTTAGTTCATTATTGCTCAAAAATGCATAAAAACAATTTAAAACTTGTTTATTATCAGGCTTGTCATATTAGAGGAATCAAGGGAGGTAACTCGCATATTTACCCATTTTAAGGGTGGGTTAATTAAGCATAATGTTAATGAGTCAGTGTAAATTGAAAAGATATTCTATGTTTTATAACAAACCCAAAATAACTTATTGGGTATCTAACAAACCATATAGACTGAATTCTGGTTTGTTTTACCTGATTTATTACCCCGTATCCATGGAAACTATTACAGTAAGTGTTATTTTTTGAAATATTTGGTGAAACCATTATTTTCAATTTATTTATACATTGGTAAGCATGTAATTTCAATTGATGGAGTGTACGGTTGATACAATATTGTCAATTATTGTCACTTCCTTCGGTAAAGCAGAAAAAATAGCATTTTCCGCATAAAATGGGATCAGCGGACACTTTCATATGATCATTGGTACATATCTGAATTACCGGGGTGGAAACAGATGACTGTGATGTCATAGGCATGACATTTTGAAATCTTGGATGTCATGTCATGATTTATCAGTTAGAATATTGCATGTGTTGCTAAGCTGAGGTTTGGAAAGGAATTTGGTTATTTATTATGACACCATTGAGTATTTATGACGTCATATATACCATCTGATGACGTCATAGTTACTGATGACGTCATGGTAACTATGACGTCATATTACAAGGCTAAATTTGATAGTTGTATAGTATTTTTTGCTTGATTACATGCACAGAGACTCAAAGTACCACATTCAACTCAAAACACAACTTTATTCAAGAGATATACAGAATTATGGGAGTTTTCATCTTTAAAATTACCTCCCCTTATTACTGGATTGGGAGAAAAAGTTGTCAAAATACACCTCTCAGGGAAATCAGCAATACTCGGTGACTATTAAAGATACGCAGTAACCCGATATGTCATTTTGTTCGTCGGAACATATTCTAGACATTCATGGGGTTTTTAGTAAAATTAGAATTAACAAAAGTGATGTATAAGGTAGCACACCACAGTAAGACAGCCTGGCCATGGGCAATTTTTTTGTTAAGCAAATAACTCCTGTATTATGATATGTATAAAAAATGAAAAAATAAATGTACACTATAATTGGTATATCCAGTATGAAGTAGTACATACAGGCTTCACATTTATTAAAACAAAAGTCAATAAATTGGTTCCGGATTTTAAATATCCGGATTTTCCGAACGTGTGTTTACACAGGAAATTTAGTTTCGCCTACAGCGCAAAATGGAAGCCCACAGAAAAGGTAAGATAGCGGAAAAACTTAATTTACAACATATGTCCAAACAAGATTAATTCTGTCTTTGGGATAGAGATATTTAATTTTAAATAGGTTTCAGAAAAAAAATTGTGTAGAGAATTGTGCCATTTTGGGTCAAATATCATAATATTTTGCAATTTTTGAGAATTTTTTAAGCTGTTACCATGGTATTCACAGCTCTAAAAATCACAGAAAATATCAGTTTACTTATCCTTCAGAGCTCTATTAAAATTGCAAATGTTGTACAGATTTCAAATATATATACTTTATTAGAGGTTATATGTAAGGTTAACTGGCAATGTTTACATATCTAAAGCATGTGCCATATTTTTCAGAATTTGGCATTTTTACTGTACACTGCTACCTATATCTTGTTGACTATTTTTGTTGAAACAAACCACTTCTAGCTAGGATGAATTGATATTAGTTGTACTCGAAAATTGTACTAGAAAAGATAGCTGTGTTGTGTATGTGATGGAAGTTTTGAGAAAAAGAATATAAGAGGCAAATAAAATAAGTACCATGGGTAAATTAGAATTAAAATTTGTTTTGTCACCTTCTCATTTCATTGATTAGTTTTAAATGTTTGAACTAAAAAAAACAGCCTGTATGAAAAGTTTTATACCATGTTAATTACCAAATAAAATGTAATACAAAAGTATTCTTCAAGTTTTTATTGCATGATTTTCATTGATTTTGTAAACCATGCTGCCATGAAGCATGATTGAAGCATGATCCCAGCATAATTTGCATAATTGAAACATGCTGGGATCATGCTGCAGACCATGCTGGGATCATGCTGCAGACCATGCTGGGATCATGCTGCAAACCATGCTGGCATCATGCTGCAGACCATGCTGGGATCATGCTTCACAGACCATGCTGGGATCATGCTTCACAGACCATGCTGGGATCATGCTGCGGCCATGCTTCCTTAAAGCATAAATGCAGCATGATCCCAGCATAATTTGCATAATTGAAACATGCTGCAATCATGCTTTAACTAGTAAGAATATATAGTGAGGTAAATTAGGCACCATGCTCCAGTCATGCTTCATTCATGCTGCAATTCCATGCTGCATTCATACTGCATCTATGCTGTGATCATGCTGCAAATTCATTGGGAGTTGTTTGACTGTCCATTTTGCACAAAAAGGCATTTTAATTAAGGTGTTTCCTATGATATGGACAAGTTTTTGTCAGGGGAGACAACTTTGTAAAATAGTTATAGCTTCAAAATCTGTGCCTATGGAAATATTTAGCATGAATTTGTTGCTTTTTATATTAGAATATGATGTTATTTAAATAATGGTCAAAAACATTTTTCTGAATCATAAGTATTTTCAGAGCAATTGGCTGTGTACACTTTTTACCGATTTATTTGGAAAAGCGTTGTTTTGAAGGTCTCAATTTCCATATTTCAAAAATTCACTAAAAATTCAATTTTAATGATAGACTTGTTCTGATTGCTGTTTTGCAATCAGGGGGTGATACTCTTCAAGAAAATTACTCCAAATTACTTCTTGAATATATAAAAAAATTTGGTTGGGCATTGCTACCATAGGTGCTAAGCACATAAGTTTTTCAAGATTGTCAGAATCTTTCAAACTATGTCTTATTATTTACCGGTTTGGGACATCAAATTGGCTCATAACTTTTTAGGAACTTGTGAAGTCATATATCACTAGAAGATCAGAAATCTGAAGAGTCAAAATACATGTCAAATAGAGATGTCCCTTCAACCCAAAGAGTTGAACCTTATTTTCAATGGGGAATCAAAAACTTTTAAACCCTGCTAGGCTGCTTAGAATATCAAATTTAATTTCAAAACTGACAATTTTTGTTCGAATTTTCTTTTAAAATATTTTTTTTCATGATGTTAGCCATTTTCATGATCTAAGTCTGAATTCTTTTCATTGGGCTACTTACTGTAGAGAGATTTCCGCAAAACCTGCGATTGAACATGAAACATAATTATGAAAGAAAAACAACACAAAACGCCTTAATTCGCATCGGAGCACGGGGATCACGGAGAACAATTTTTGCTGCTGTTGCTCGCAGTTGGCTCGTGTAAAATGACTGTCAAACATGACAGAATCGGGTACAAAGTGAGAATCAAACAAATATTGATACAATTTAATTCAAAGATGTTTACATAGGTATTTACAACGGGTCTATTTTTATAAAATTCTGGCAATGAATGGCCGATGAGAAGTCACGGTCTGCTAACTTCTCCGGCCCAAAAATCAGGTCAATGACCTGGTCAACCCGTTTTGATAACTAAACACTTACTTCTGTGGACGGTCCATCATCCCAGTCATCCATAATCTTCAAATTAAAAGTGTTAAGTAAAAATTCTTCAATAAAATCGTTGACTTCCCAATTTCACTTAAAAGTTCTGACAAGCAATTTGTGTTTTGGCTACTAAACACGTGGTTTCAGAATTCCCTTGGTTTGAGCGAGCCGCCAAGTTACCAGTGACACAGAAATATCACAGACTTTTCATTAGTTTTATGAAACCGAAAACTGATAAAACTTAGTCAACAGTACTTAACATCACAATTCAGCGCTTGTCACCAGTGTGCGTCTGACTGTCACTGGCTGTGGTTTCGCGTTTTCTGTCAAACCCCTCGTGTATTTCCCGCCACAATGGAGGCCACTTGCAGCTGAATAGGTTCCGGCGCATGTCGGCATGACGTCACGTCTGCGGCGCCATCTATTGGAAATTTCATGTAAAAGCACCTGTTCGGCAAGCTCGTTCGGTTCAATTCTCCAAAAGTGAAAAACTTGTTTCACAAATAACAAAACTAACAGTATGTTACTATTAATCACCAAATGAATTTTAAAAAAGTTAAACCACACAATTAGTGTGCCCTTTTTTTTAATTGAAGGTTACTTAACTTTTAATTAATCTTTCCCTTTGTACAAATGGGATCAGACACAAGTTTGAAAACCTATGGTCCGTCTAAATGATGAAATATACATATGTGACCGCAAAATTTTAAGAAACGGATGATGATGATGATGATGATGATGATGGTGATGATGATGATGATGATGATGATGATGAAATTCAAAAATATACCTTATGATAATTTTTTTTTTAAATGCATTAGTTTTATCAGAGACATATCACATGTGATATATACGTCTCTGATTATCACTCTATATATAGATATACATATTACATTGTATAACTAAAATCAGATTCCATTTATAACATAGGGAATATCAGTGATGTACATTGTTTAACCAGTATATGTTAGCATTATGATAACTAGCTGACACAACAGAGCACATACCACGTGCCACACATGTGCTGTTCCTTGATGCAATCCGCTATGTAACCATAGTTACACAATGCTAAGAATAAATGATTAAGTTGATATAAACTATATTAGCTAAAACATTTAGTATGTCTAATAAAGTCGTGGACTAATAAAAATAAAGAACAGTTTGATTCAAACTTATTTTATTTGTAAATATACAAATGAGATCAGACACAAGTATATATAAAACAGTTTCCATTATTAGAAAGTTCGTCAGAACCAAAGTAGAAGAAGATCTCAGGTAATTCAATTAAATTTAAATCATTCCCAATATTTTGTTTCCGGCATTTCTGGGGAAATCAAATAATGGATAGTCTAACAGATAATGCTCTTCCATTATCTATTGCCTGTAAACATATACACTGGAGCGACCAAATCAATTAAATTAATGAGTTTAAAATTGGCATTTAAGGAACTACATTTATACCCGAGTCATGTATCAATGCAGAAAATTGACTCTCGATCGCCAGAAGAATAGAACTTCTGAGCACATGCTCCTTTCAACGAAATTTTCCATATAAATTGAGAAATAGTATTACAAGATCGGGTGTGATCTAGAGCTTTATTGTATTAGGTATAAATGATCTTTCAACTTTTAAAAAGTAAATCTTTTATTCTTGGGATTATATAATTACATAATTACAGATCATAATTGCTAAAAGTTCGTATACTGGATTAGTCATAATGTCGTATTACGTTACTTTTTATCTCCAGATTGAAAACATCAATAATTGAAAATGGACTACGCTTTGGATAACATAAAGAAGAAGAAGAAGAAGAAGAAGAAGAAGAAGAAGAAGAAGAAGAAGAAGAAGAAGAAGAAGAAGAAGAAGAAGAAGAAGAAAGAAGAGAAGAAGAAAGAGAGAAAGAAGAAGAAGGAGAAGAAGAAGAAGAAAAGAGACGCTACTCGCCCCTCGCCTCCTCCTCAGACTCCCCCTCCTCCTCCTCCTGCCTCCTCTCCTCCTCCTCCTATCCTCCTCCTCCTCCTCCCCGCCTCCTCCCTCCTCCCCCTCCCTCCTCCTCCTCCTCTCCTCCTCCTACTCCTCCCCCCTCTCCCTCCTCCTCCTCTCCTCCCCCTCCCCGCCTCCTCCACTCCTCCTCTCCTCCCTCCTCCTCCTCCTCTCCTCTCCTCCTCCTCCTCCTCCTCCTCCTCCTCCTCCTCCTTCTCCTCCCCTCCTCCTCCTCCCTCCTCCTCCTCCTCCTCCTCCTCCCTCCTCCTCTCCCCTCCTCCCCTCCTCCTCCGCTCCTCCTCTCCGCATCCTCCTCCCTCCTCTCCCCGCTCCTCCCATCTCACAAGACTACAGAAAAGCTCAGCATTCTGACACGAGCTCTACAAAAATGTCCACAGTCAGAATTCACAACAACGTGCACTTTTATACATTTATATACATGTACATGATATTTACTTAAGTTTTCCCCTGTATAATATTGATAAGTTTGATTGATAGACTGATTGAAAAAGCACAGTTTTCGTCTTTTCGGGCCGAAAAGTCGAAATAACGTTATGGTACAAATCAGTATGGTACATCAAAAGCGGGTGCAGTTAGCCTCTGGCAAGAGTGTGGAGTAATCCAACTATCTTGATTACATTATGATTACTTGTACCACCGAAAACTGACCACGGTGCATGGGGAGTTTCTTTGAAACTTGATAACATTTATCACCGTGACCTCCAAAATGGCACTCCTCTTCTGTTTCCATTCCGTAACATTTGTCCAGATTGCTGGCCTTCATTCAGTAAACACTGATAATATATGTATAGACAATATCATAGACAATAGATATATACACTATGTAAACAATATATATATAGAGCAATAAATAGACAATAATTATATAAACAATATAAAGACAATATATATATATATAGACAATATATAGACAATATTTATATAGAGCAAATATATAGACAATAAATATGTATTTATTTTAAGGCAATGTATGTAGACAATATATAAACAATATATATATATATATATATAGACAATATATATAGACAATATATATAGACAATATATAGAATATATATAGATGCCAAGGACAGAAGATAAATGATAAAATATATAGGTGCTGACATGGACATGTTACTTTGAAGTCACGTTGTGGACGGCTCAAATTTCGGTGATATGTTTATCTCAGAAATTTGTGTTTAATTCCGTGTTAGCAGGTTTATGGGATCCTGAGTCAAAAGTCCAATTGCTCCTGATCTAGTAACTCTACACTCTGAGAAGGTGGCACCTTACCAAATGATTTATAATTGAGAGTTCCATTGGTTTATGAGTCAGTCTCAAAGCCAAGGGGGGGGGGGGGGGGGGGGGGGGGGGGGGGGCAGTAATTTAGTGATCATGCGAGCGGCGTAGGCGCGACCCGATTTTTTTTTCCATTTTTAAGGTTATTAAAAATTGTCCTCCTCCGAAAAAGGGGAGGACCCAACCCCCTCCCCCCTCCCCCTCCCATGGATCCGCTAGTACCAAATACAATCTAGTATAACTACGGAAGCCCTGGAGGGACATTATTTAGTTACCGCTTATTTGTTAACAGCAACATAAACACAAAATGACGAACACGAATAGAATCCTTGATATGTTGGGTAGAACGTCCATCAGCTTGCCTGTTGTTGAATAAAATGGCGGAACAAAATCATAACTGACCACAAAAGCAACGAATTGAAAACAAGAAGTAATAACAAATAAGTGATAGCAAATAAGTAATATAAAATAAGTAAAACCAAATATATATAAGTGGTAACTAAAATGTCCCTCCATGGCTGCCGTAATGAGTTATATCTTATGTTTGGATATTTTTATTTTATCAGAGATAAAAAGGGAGGATAACAATAGACAATATACATTTTTTTTTATCTTTACGTGATAAAAGAGAAAATCTGCAAAAAAAGTTTATTTCAGCAGGAGAATACGGCTGACACCGATAGGCTGTTTGGTGAATACATATTGGCTAGTAATACAGTTAAAATGTGAAAGTTTTAAGAGAGAAATTTAATTTTTTTGTTATTTTTGAAATATTTGAGTTGTAATTACAAATACGACTCTTATGTAATTTTCATTTTTTAATTGATATACTTTTCCCCTATATCGATGGTTATTCACGGTGACTATAACGAAGAATCGAAAATTTACAAAATAAATGTGTAGTTGATTTCTCAGGCACATGTCACAAAGGATTTTATGACATTTGTGTTATTAGCGGGCGTTGATTTAACATTTCAATTTCATAAATCGGATGTTTCAACTGAATTTCTATCTACAAACTTTTGCTATTTATAGATTTCAGTCGCTGGAATCGCGTAGTGTCGACGTGTCTGAAGGACCCGTTCAGTCAGTGCCTGCCAATGATCTTTCCGTTTTTCAAGAACCTAGTTCTGATGTCTCTCCGCCCCAGCATCCGTCTCCTACAGACTCGCAGATGTCGGTTGCTGGTAGTGACGAAACTAATGTGAAGCAAGTATAGGGGTCTCAGGAGGGTAACGCCTCATTAACTGTATGTAGCTGGAATGTCCAGCGTAGTTTAAGTGTAAAACTTGAAAATTCAGATTTTTGTGGTGTATTTCACACTTCAGATATAGTCTTTTTGTCTGAATGTTGGTTAGATAATGAGGATGAGCTTAAAGTAAATGGTTTTGAATCGTGTAAACCAGTTGTTAGAACCAAGTGTAAAGGTGGAGGTATTGTATGCCTATTCAAAACTTGGCTTCGGCCGTTTTTATCGGTAGATTTAATAGAATTGGATAGTATTATGTGGGTCAGAATAGATGGAAAACTCTTCCAGGATAATAAAGATGTTTATATAGCTTTTTCATACATACCTCCAGACAGATCAGTTTTTTACGTTCGCATGACCAGGACATTTTCCAGGTGTTAGAAAATGGAGTCGGTCACTATAGTAGTAAAGGCCATGTTTTTGTTATTGGTGATTTAAATAGTAGAACAGGAGCGGAACCTGATTATATAACATTTGATAGTCTACATAACCGCATAAATAGTCTCGATGATGGTTTTATTTCTTATAATGAAGAGCAGACTGTTCCCATACGTAAATCTGAAGATGTACAACTTAATAGCTTTGGTCGTAATTTGATAGAGCTCTGTAAGTCAACTGGTTTAAAAATTATAAATGGCCGTACTTCTGGAGACAATAGCGGTAAGATAACGTTTTGTAATACTAATGGTACAAGTGTGATTGATTATGCGGTTACAGATTCATTTTCTAATGTTCAACATTTTTTAGTGGGCTGTTTTAATGAATTTTCAGATCATGCCCCTATATATGTTTCATTAACATGCCTTAATATGACAAATAAGGATTGTAATTGCTGTTCAGATGAGAATAAGTATTCCTCTGTTTCCAGTGTAGTCTGGTCTGAGGAGGCCAATGATAACAGAACTATTCTGGAAAACATATTTCTGATTGAAAGATCTATTGATCAGCTAAACAACACAAAAGAAAGTATTGATAAATGCCTGGACAATTTTGTTCAATGTACGCGTTCGTTGTTTGATCAATTTTGTTTACGTAATCGTAAAATATTAAATTGTTCTTGCTCTTGTCATTGTGCCAATGTTAGTAAGACAAAAACTGATAAGCCATGGTTCAATGATCATTGCAAGAGGTTATATTCTAATTATAAGACTGTTTTATCTAATTTTAATAAAAACAGATCTTATGATAACAGGGTATGTCTATCTGAAGCTAAAAAATGTTATAAAGTGTGCGAGGCCAAGCTGAAGCGTGCCTATATACGAATGGAAGGTAACATGATGGAATTGCTAAAACGTAATAACCCCAAAGAATTTTACAGAACGTTTGCTAAGCGACGGGTTGGTGTCAATAGTGATCTAGTATTAGATGATTTTTATCAATATTTCAAGGGTCTCGCTGGACAGCCTACTCGTATGGAGTCCGACACTGATAGCGGCTTCGATGATAACGATAATGTTTTTCCTGAACTAGATCTGGATTTTAAATTAGTGGAAGTAGTCGACGCAATTAAAGGTCTATCCAGAAATAAGTCGGCTGGTATGGATATGATTCTTAATGAATATTTAATTGAATACAAGGACTATTTTGCTCCAGTTTTATTAAAATTATTCAATACCATTATGGAAGTTGGATATTTCCCCCAAGCCTGGGCACAGGGTGTAATTACTCCTTTGCATAAGAAAGGAGATAAAAACAATGTTAACAACTACAGGGGTATTACCCTAATTAGTCATGTAGCTAAGTTATTTACCAGTCTCTTGAATAGAAGATTGTTAGAATGGAGCGAATCTGAACATGTCGTTACAGATGCGCAATTTGGGTTTAAGCCTGGTTTTGGTACACGTGATGCAATATTTGCATTACATAGTTTAATCACAAATACTTTACAACAGAATAAAAAATTGTACTGCGTATTTGTCGATTATAGTAAAGCATTTGACAGTGTTTGTCACGATAAACTCTGGCTTAAATTGTGGAGAAGTGGAATAAGAGGTAGGTTGTTAAATGTAATTAAGTCAATTTATGATAATGTAAAATCCTGTACTAAATTAAGCGGGAAATTATCTGCTTTGTTCGACTTGCATGTCGGACTTTTACAAGGGGAATCTTTATCGCCGATACTATATTCGCTCTTCGTTAATGATATGGAAAGTGCACTAATTAACTCTAATTGTCATAGCTACCAATTGCAACTTTTAAATTTATTTATTCTTATGTATGCTGATGATACAGTTTTATTCACTGAAGATGCTAATGATCTCCAAAATATGTTAGATTGTCTGCAAACCTATTCCGATAAATGGAATCTAACAGTTAACATAAATAAAACCAAAATTGTTGTTTTTAGAAAGAGCAAGCGTTTGACGCCTACCGAACATTGGACTTTTCAAGGGAAGGATATAGATGTAGTTGATACTTTTTGTTATTTGGGATTAGTTTTTAATTATAATGGAAGATTTACTGTCGCACACAATACATTAGCATCGCAGGGAAGGAAAGCTTATTATCTTCTCAAAAGTAGAATTAAAAATTATATGCTTAATGCCGAAACTAAATTATCACTATTCGATACATATGTGTCATGTATACTTAATTATTGTTGTGAAGTATGGGGACATCACCCAGCACCTAAGATTGAAGCTGTACATCTTTTATTCCTTAAAGGATTACTAAACGTGAAGAAAACAGTCAATAGCTCCATGGTGTATTTTGAGACTGGTAGATATAGTTTACATGTACAACGAAAAATAATGATCATGAAGTATTGGTTAAAGTTGTTAAAGACAAATAATTGTATATTGAAGTCATGCTATGTGGCACTGCTAGAGCTCAATATTAAAAAGCCTAATTGTAAATTAAACTGGGTCTATGAGATAAAAGATGATTTATGTAGACATGGCTTTAATTACGTTTGGATTGCTCAAAATGTTAACAATGAAAAACACTTTTTAGAATTGTATACGCAACGCTTGCATGACATATTTATACAAGATTTACATAGTTCCTTTAATAATTCTTCTAAGTGTCAAATTTATAAATATCTTGCGAATGACTTTGAACTTCAATATTACCTGACGAAATCTCTTAATTCTAAAACTAAACAGATTTTAAGTAAATATCGTATGCAGGCACACGCTCTTCATATTGAGTCCGGACGCTATAATGCAGTTCCGAGAGGTGAGCGAATTTGCACCTTGTGTAACAACAATGATATTGAAGACGAAATGCATTTTATTTTATTATGTCCTGCGTATGTAGAATTAAGAATTAAATTTTTAAAGAAGTACTATTACAAACATCCTAGTGTATTCAAGCTAATAGAATTATTTTCATATAAAAATATTAAAACATTACGTAATTTGGGTAAATATTTGGTGCATGCAACAGATCTAAGAAACAATCTAATGAATTTATGAACCTATGCGGTATCGTCTATAGTGCTATATTGTACTTCATTATTTTAATGATATTAATGGTAATGAGTATTAATATTAATTTTGTACATGTATAAGGAATTATCCTCCGCCATCTTGGGACATTCTATTATTATGATTCTTGTATTATGTATTGATATATACCTATATGTTATATGACATTTGGTAAATAAAAAAAATGAAACTTGAAACAAACTTTTGCTATTTAATCTTGCTCTGTGAAGTTATATTACATTTAATTAAATCTATTTACCTTTTGACTTTGACATATTCTATTCATTTTACCATTAATCGGATTAACTCAGTCGCGATATCATTTAATACGCGTGTCAATTTGTCCTTTGAAGTTACGTAACTGGTCTGGCCAGGTATGACACGTAAGTCTCGGAACAAATGTGAGCTAATTATCTCGCTGTCTGTTCTCACAAATAATGTTTTGATTAATACTTAATTTATTGTAACAATTGTAATTTAAGACTATGTATGAAATGTTTGTGTGGCATATAGAATCTGGAGCTAGGACTGTACAGGTTGATTTTTCGGATACTCCGGAAATCGCCTGTCGACTCCTTGAACGTTCGACTTATTAAATTTTACATTTGGACTAATATTCACCATCTTTGGATTTTTATACTTGTTCACAACAAAAACCCTGTGAAACATATCACATATTGTCATCATATTATATTAATGCCGGGGTTTGTTTAAACATATTTTGTTGCTTCTTAAAATCATGTAAGATGATTGGGTACCCGTTATGGAAACGTACATTCAAGCTATTCGTACATTTTATACATTGAAACAAATCTGTGAATCAGTGTTTGAAAGAAGAGACAGATTGAAAGTCCAGGTAAATGACAAGAATGTCGTGAAGCAATACTTATCATTTATACTAATATATTGTATAATATATGTACATAATATATCTGCCTGGCACACACTTGCTACAACACCTCAGCTCCAGTTCTGTTACAATTCTCCATGTTAATTCTCGTACCTAATCATCCTGCTCTAATGTACACGTGTGCGCCTTCTAGGTATCGTTTCCTTGTGCCAGACAGGAAATGAATTTCAATTTGTTTTATTCTCTAATCTCATCTGCTCTTCAAGACTTTATTTCAAGTCTATTATCTGCACGAATGAATATCCTGACAGTGTGACAAGGTGATAAAGATAAGGAGCAGCGACAGAGTAAGGGGAGAGAAACAGACTGGCATGTATGTATATCCAATTGATGGGTTTGACATTGTCCCAAGGCACCTCACCGAGTGTCAAGAGAGGTCAACTTTTAATTGAAGTGTCATGATCGTAAGTAAAATAAAGGGAAAAATATCATTAGACTTTTTAGATTAGGCTATGTTTATAAATGAATTAATGCATGGAATGGTTCTTTTGGATGAGGAGTAAAAGTTTATTGCTTGACAGATAGGGGAGCCAGTGCCGAGTGTGCCTGGTAGCATGGATGGTCAGTCGAGTGTGAGCAGCGAGGAGTGAGGATGGGACAGAGGAGTGAGGACAGAGGAGCGTGGATGAGACAGAGGAGTGTGGATGGGACAGAGGAGAGAGGATGGGACAGAGGAGTGAGGATGGGACAGAGGAGTGTGGATGGGACAGAGGAGTGAGGATGGGACAGAGGAGTGAGGATGAGACAGATGAGTGTGGATGGGACAGAGGAGAGAGGACGGGACAGAGGAGTGAGGATGGGACAGAGGAGTGAGGATGGGACAGAGGAGTGAGGATGGGACAGAGGAGAGAGGACGGGACAGAGGAGTGAGGATGGGACAGAGGAGTGAGGATTAGACAGAGGAGAGAGGATGGGACAGAGGAGTGCGGACGGGACAGAGGAGTGTGGATGGGACAGAGGAGTGTGGATGGGACAGAGGAGTGAGGATGAGACAGATGAGTGTGGATGGGACAGAGGAGTGAGGATGGGACCCCCCCCCCCCCCCCCCCCCTTTTCCGAGGAGGAACATTTTTTATAGCCTTAAAAATGCCTTGGCGACCCCCAGACCCCTCGCAGACCCCCAAAAAAATTCGGCTCGCACCTACAGCGCTCGCAGTATCACTAAATTACTGGGCACCCCCACCTCCCCTTTCGTAAATCCTGATCCGCGCCTGGGAAAGATGACTTTGTCATATTTCTTGAGGATATCTCTGCGGCTGCCTAAACAAGAAAACAAATTGAAAATGGATGCTGTTCATATCTCACTTTCACAGAAAGTAATGACATTTATTTTCTCTAATGTATGCTCGCGATGATCTCATGTTGTGATTGTCATTTGTGGGTAGATCTAAAAACATATATATAATTGGGAAATGGCTTCATATAAGTTTGGAAGCCTTTGTCCAATCCTTTTGTATATATTGATGCAAATAAAACATGTTTTAATCAAATCGAAAAATAAGATGGCCGAAAGTTGAAGCTTGATATATACGTTCACGCACGCGTAATACACTGCGATCTCCCATTTCTGATCCGTTAGCGAAAAAAAATGTTTTAAAAGTCTTTTTATTTTTGTTTTAGGCCATGTTGACTTTATAAAGATGGTGTATTAACGAAAAGTCAATAACTGTCTATACACGAGCAAGTTACAAACTTTCGATATTATTCTCGCACATGAAAGTAACGTCAGATATAACTTTAAATGCATCGATGAATTCGTGCAGCTTACTCTCTAGAAAACGATCCCAAATGATTGCAGATTTGCTATATCCATTTTCCGCTTCTGGAACCCCCTACCAGGGCGCTGCCCTGGACCCGCTGGGGCGGCCCTCAGACCCCTCGCCAAAAAAATTGGCTCGCGCCTATGGCGCTCGCATTATCACTAAATTACTGGACCCACTCCTTTCGAAAATCCTGGATCCGCGTCTGATATGACTTCTGATGTAATTATAAAGTGGTAAATCCAACAAATATTGGGTGTAATACTGAATTAGCGTGTAAGACATTGCTGTCCTGAATCGACGATGGTTCAGGTACATGTATACAATATGAAAACTTACGGAGTCAGGATTTCCCCCTCTGAGACATTTGGATTACAATTCGGCGCTCAGAGCAAATCTAAGGAGAGTAGATCAAACCCAGCAAAGAACTTTGAACAATATGTGGAAATTATGGAGAAAACTAGAAGAAACACAATGATGAACATATCGGCGTGAACAATAGAATTTTGCCTACGAACCAATTTGACCAAAACCAGATGTTATTTGTAGCACCCTTAGAGTGAACACTTGAAATAGGTTTCAAAAATTCAAAAGGTCTTCAGTTTCTTGTCTTTCAAATGATGATATAAATATTTTGATGAAACCTCTAATATGCTAGTATCTATGAAACTATCTCTGAACACAAACTTAGAGGCCCAAGTCGACAAAACACTAAGGAAACACACAGGAAACCTTTTTTTTCATTATTCTTATATCCTTCTGGACATCTCCTTAGCTTTGAAAATGCAATGATATAACTGTTGAATGCAAATATCAAGATTTATCAGGATGTGCTCCAAAGAACACAGAATTACATACTGATTGTGATTAACAATTATCACATATTTTTGGACCGTGTTTAATATATCCAGTGGTGCTTCTACAGGGAGGTCTTTTTAAACAGGTCTTATATATATACTGCCACTACATTTTAATATTGGTTTCTTGGAATAGTGTTTCCTCGCAGTAGGTCTTGGGGCAATGTTTAGATTTCTAGATATATAACAATAAAAAATATAATTAAAAATAAGAAAAGTATTGATTATTTATTTTGCCGATATCTCGCTTATATATAATTAAAGGGAGTTGTTTAATCAAATATATATATACTGTTATAGTCATGACAATAAATATGAATTTTCCCGTAATGTGGTCGTCATATCCATTCACATCTTCGCTAGCCAAGGCTTCCGATTACGTTTCACTCAACGTGGAGTAAATCGTAATCAGAAGCCTTGGCTTAGCGAAGATGATCCATTCAACTCAAATTAAGAGATTTAGCTTCACTCAAAAATTCTTTTCATTGACAATTTTATTACTCACAAAGTTTACCAAATGTGTTACTTCTTTCAGCAAAAGTTATGTCCCAAATAATGTTAAATTTTATGATATCACTCAACTGGCATTCATAAATTGCAAGATTAAAGGCCATACATTTACTTTTCATGTTTGCTTAAAGCCCTGCATTCAAATAGCTGGTGTAGGCCTTTTAGGTCACTTACTTAGTGTTAAAAAATGATTTCATACATAATATCATGTTGAAAGATTCAAAATATTTATATCATCATTTGAAAAACGAGAAAATGAAAAAACACAGCCATATCAATCACATGTATATATGGTGTTGTGTGTTATATGTTGAAATTGGTAAAAGCCTCAGTATATTCATGGGTTACAAATTTATGGCCATTAATTAATGATCCGGGTAAATTTAAAGAGGCTTACCCGCAGACGGACCGGTAAACGGCACATCTCCGATCACTAAATAAACTTCAGTACACGTTTCTATGTGACAAAATTAGAGGCTTTCCGACTATATTTCTTGAAAACAATTACAGAATATGTATTTAAAAGACGTTTTAAAACTCAACCTGAGAGGGAAATGTATGGAATATAACGGCAAATCTTCTTTGCAAATCGCCGCTGCCTTCGAAGTTATCACTGTGCGGCACTGTGCACGTGCTTGTTTCTTTGATGTGTCAATCAAATTAGACTTATTGCGGGTTGCGATTAAATAAATAATCTTTAAAAATGAGGTTTTAATATCACTTTTCAGCGTTTTATAAAGAAAATAAAATGAAAAACTCAACAATTCCAACAATCTGTCATGTGTAAAAAATCTTTTTCTATTAGCCAATTTTTCTGATCTCTCTGCGGGCAAGCCTCTTTAAATGTTGTTGGGGTTAATTTTCAATATTGAACATTAAAACGTTGGAGTTTTAATATTTGAATAATTAAAGGACACGAAGAAATTCTATTTCCCCTACGTACACGGTGACGCATGCGTAATGAATGCGTAATTTACAGAAACTTGGATTGATAGTTTTATTCATTTAAATGATAGTTTATATGATTATGTATAGTCATTTAACTCTAGAGTCTGACCCTAAAAACAGTTATCATGTTAGGCTAATAAAACAATATTGGGCAACATATCTGATGAAAATTACTACACGAAAACAATTTTATGTCTGAACTGTTGTAGCACTAAATCACCTACTTAGGTATCTCTAAAACACAGGGGCATGTCTAGCCTTATATTAGAAAAATATAAATATATACAAATTTCTAGCTATTTTTAAAAATATTAGACTAGACATGCCCCTGTGTCTAGAGGGTTGCCACCCAGATAGTCCTTAGACTACTGATGTAGTTCTGAGATTACATACATGTCAATCATTCCTAAGAAAGGTATACATGGCAATAGATTTTGAACTGGAGAACATAGCCAAAACAGATACGATTTATGGAGAAGAAATTGAACACCAAACAGAAGAAAGATATCTTCAGTCAAAAAGGTTGGAAGCTTGCAATTAACATCAACAACTAACAGATTTCCAGAAATAATAATTTGCAGCCAAGAAATGAAACCATAACAGCGACAAAGATATTGTTGTAATCATACAGACTTGGCACAAATCCAGCAGTTTAAGGACCATAATTTAGAGGCACGAGGGGTTAATCAATTAGAGATTATTGTTTCCAAACAATAAATCAAGGTCAAGTGGACAGATAATCTTACATCTTCACATTGTTTCTTTTTTAGGGTCCATGGAAGGTGAAAGTGTCAAAGGTCAAGGTTACTACAATTCTTTTTTTTTTTTTTTGCACAATGATTCATGTTCAAGTGGACCAATCAAGCTGAGCTGTCAACTGTTTCTTTATTGATAGTGTGTGCTTGTGACTCAGGTCAAAAGGTCAAAGGCCAGGGTCACTTGTAGCATAATTAGTTTCTTGACAATAACAAGGTTTCCTCGGAACTAAAATCTCAACTTCATAAAGCGCTACCCTACTGACACAGTTTGTTTGAGATTGCTTTTTTTTTTATATGAAAGGTCAAGGTCACCATAACTATTAATAGAGAATTTGTTTTATGATCAATATAGTAAGTTCCCTTGAACAGACTCCTCCATCCAGATCACCATTTCCAAATTGTCTATCAGTCACATGATAACATGTTTTATCCTGCAACTGCCACCGCATTGTCAGAATACACCCACCATATATATTTATTGCTGTACATATGGCAGTGACAGAAAACAGCTGTATTTTGGAATCTTAGTACATGCGTCAATTCGACTAGCCAACTTCCAAGTGAAACGTTTAAAAGGCGAACATATTTGGATTATTGTTGATACCGTTTCACTTCAAAATGATTATTTTTGATGACTTTCAGGATAAATAGAATACATGGTCAGTGTCTTAAAATATAGGCTGTATTTTTGGCTCGTGACAGAAAGACAAAAATGGTGTTCTTTCTTTACCCTCGCCAAAATACAGCTTATATTTTAAGACACTGACTATGTATTCTCTATATATTACATGTACAGTATGAATACAATGTTACAGAACTGTACAGAACTGTATGTAATATATTCAATAATGTACATTCAATTAATTAAGTGAATCTCTAAAAGGCTAGAACATGGGGAAATCCTGGTGACATGCCATATCTCCAGGAAGGCGACTCTCTCTCTCTCTCGTCTCCTGACGTGACACCCTACATGTGAAAACAAAACACTAAGAAATCTCAATGAAATTGTTGTGTTTTTATTCAATATGACTAAACTTGAACCAGACATTAACATATTAAAGCATTAAATATGAAAATAAATGTGCTGCATTTATTTATTCAAATAAATGTGCCGCATTTATTTATTCTCTTCAGCATCATCTTTATGGAACAGCCATTTTGCCTAAGTCGTCACTGTTACAATTATGACGTCATAACATGAAAAATATAGCTGACATTTACAGGGATTCAATTTGCACTCTTTTTTTTTCTCATCATGTTTACTCTTCAGCATTGTCGTGCAATGTCAATATATTGCATTTATCAGCCCCTCGCTCAAAATAAACCCAGTCTTCATTTTTTTTATTTTGCAGAATTGTCAATTAAAAATACTTCAAATTAAATACCAAACTTTTACACAAGGGGAGGGACAGCTTAATTATTTGAGGATAAATACAGTACATGTGTACATTTGTCTGTTATTTACAGATTTTCAGAGTTTAACAGATAAATTTGATTCCTTTTTTTATTCTCATCCATCCCAACTTCAGAATATCTTTTTTTTTAATTATTTTTAATATTTCTTGGTTTTTATCTCTTGATTTCATAGTTTCATATAACTTACCACATTAATCCTCAAATAATACCCCCTCCCCTATTGTAAAAATTCAGTACCATATTATATTAATTTTGGCCAGGTGAGCTAAAAATAATGATTTGACAGATGAATGGGGGTTGTTTGTGGATAAATATGTCCACGTTTTCACATAATAACCCAACCTTGATGGACTATTAATGAATTTGTCTAGTTTTATTTGAATAAAAAAGCATTAAAAAATAAAATGAAAAAATCTGATGAATCATAAATTTCATAAAAAAAATACTCACAAATATCAAGCACTTGGCAGATATTCAATAAGGAGCAAAGTGGGCTTTGTGTAGCCATTGCGTTAAACTACAAAACAAATACAGGCTTGGAATGAGTTGTAATATTGGTTCCTGAGCAAGTTTATAATAAGGCACTTTTGGAGTACAGTTAAGGCCATACTGATAGCTCAGTCCATTAGAGCACCGACCACACGAACTCAGGTGAAGATCCCAGGTACAATACAGTTTGACGCTTACACATGTGTCAGTTTGTGTTTCTCTGGAAGCTTTGAAATGGGCCGATCTGTGCTGTCTTGGTTGTGTGCTTGGGCAATACACTTTACCCTTATTGCTGATGGCAAATGACGGGCCTCCCTTACATTGATAATTGAGGTAGTCACCAACTACTACAAGGAGACCCTGCCTCAAAAGGACCCTATATTCACAGGGCGATAATCCCAGCAAACAAACAACAATTTGAATGAGTACTCTACATTGTAGGATCTTTTAAACTTTGCTCTTTGTTTATCTGTTAAAAAATGACTGCTGTAATGTTTCTCCCCATGAGAGACATCAACAAAATAATGCACTCTGTTACATTAGCCTCCATGCCAGACTCAAGAAACATTGCAAAAATATTCAGTCTTCAGTTGCTATCACAAGCATTACTGCTAACCCTGGAATGAGTGACATAATTGTAACAACTTAAAATCTTTCTACAGACTTTGGTAAATTTCTCTATATCTCATTTAGTAGGGCTATAGTCCAGTATGCCCAGGACCTGGGGTTCGATCCATACAGAAGTCACTGAGAAAACTATGGCTATAGTTACTAATACCCAAAACCAGGAAACAATTCTGAGGTGAACAAACCTGAATTAAAACAAGCAATTATAACAAGGAATATTTTTGGCTACTGTTTCTTTTTGAGCTGGGTATACGGAGTGTGTGAGGTGTCCATCGTCTCTGAGTCTTTACACTGGAACTGTCTGACGTGGAAATAAACGAGAAAGAGGAGGAAGTGAGAACAGGAGTACACGGAAACCAATACAGGGAGGAGATCGGGAAGTTTGGGCGGAGGCGTGGCAAATACGGACAGCGCTGTCAGGGCAATCACTCCAAACATCGACCAGTAAAACTGCAATATACAAAAACAAACATGAATGATCACATGCAGAATTTTTATAATTGATTTTTATTGTGTTATTTTCAAAGCTTCAAAAGAACAGTAAATGTTTCTAATACAAGTTAGGTTAAAGTACCAGGTAGTTGTTATTTATATAAATAAACAAATATCTTTTTATCCCAGCTTACATCTGGTTAAACATGAGTCTGGGGTCTTTTGTTTTTCAGAAGAAGTTGTTTGAAGATTTTAACACATTTGAGCCTGTAACAATTCAATACCAGTGAGTCAAGATTTATCAACTGGACAAACTAAAACTTCCTCCCTCTCATCATATATGGTTATTTAAAAGTCAGATCCCTGTGATCTGAAAAGTAGCTCAAGGCCATTCATTTAACAAACCTGAAAGAATTTCATTCCAGAATTATTTTATATGAAATCAGAACCTAACAGACCATTTGTTTACACAAATTTGTTAAAAGAACCCAGAAAATGGCTTTAAGACATGAATGCCCTCTCTCCCATGAAAATAAATGTCATTGATGCGATTTTATATAAATAGTAACAATAACTTTAACCTTGGAATCATGACATACAAAACTCATCCAAGGTGTACTTGTATCAGAACTTCACCTTTACAAAAAGTTTTAAAAACATATGTCGAAATCCCTAAAGAAATGAAGTTGCTTGAATGATGACATTATTTTGTTTGAATTTTTCCTATGAATAGTTACAGTTATTCTTCATTTAAGAACCCTAAAGCACAAACTTATCAAAGATATTCTTATACTCAACATTTGTTGAAACTTTGATTTCACAAGGAATGAAGGTGCTGGTCATGACATTAAATGAGTATGTCTGCAAAACTTACGGTAAACTTTTGTAAGCGACGTTGTAGTCTATATTCCTCGCTCGGCAACACGAATACCGGAGTTGTACTGCGACTTATGATGATGTATAACAAAGTGGTGGAAATGTAAGGGACAAGTAATCCGTCTTTCATCAGTAGAGGCAGCATACTGGACAGAGAAAATCTCAATTTCAGTCTAAAGTGTATCATTTAGCAAAGACAAACTACTGGAGGGAAAATCACAATACGCTGTATCATAATACAGATGATAGGTTCATAGTAATCTCATTTCAGTAGATTTTGTTTCTCTTTAAAATGATAAATGCATAACAAAGCTTTAGTTTAGTTTGGTTTATTTAACGGCCTATTAACAGCCAGGGTCATTTAAGGACATGCCTGGCTTTGGAGGTGGAGGAAAGCCGGAGTACCCGGAGAAAAACCACCGACCTACAGTCAGTACCAGGCCACTGCCCTACCTGGGTTTCGAACCCGCAACCCAGAGGTGGAGGGCTAGTGATAAAGTGTCGAGACAAAGCTAAACGAGAGATTGTTTGTAAAACATGTATTCACCTGCTCCCACTCCTAGGATTATTGCAATAAACTTGACCCCATACTTTAACCCAAAGTTTCCGCCTGGGCTTATTTATTAGTAGTTTAACCAGATAGATAGGCGAGATACTACATGCTTCTGTATAATAGTGTATGTAAAACTTTATTGATAAAGAAAAGATAGAGCTGTAGACAAACTAAATGTTATTTCTAATGTGAGGACTTACCTGAATGTTGATATGATGGTGAACCAGAGATTCCAGAAAGGCAGCTGAACACAAAACAAGTTTACAATTCTGTAACAAAGAATGATATTTTAACTGACAAATGATTTGCATATCAATTTGCATACAATTTGCATGTCAATTTGCATACTTATTTGCATACTAATTTGAATATCAATTTGCATGCCAATTTGCATACTAATCTGCACACTAATTTGTATTACTTTCTTGTTTGACCCGGAGGAATATCTTGTGCTGATATTAACAATTTTACTTACACAGTAACAATAAGTATACTCTTCTCAATTGGGAAAATTGGTCCTCAGGTCACATGATAACATGTTTTATCCTGCAACTGCCACCGCATTGTCAGAATACACCCACCATATATATTTATTGCTGTACATATGGCAGTGACAGAAAACAGCTGTATTTTGGAATCTTAGCACATGCGTCAATTCGACTAGCCAACTTCCAAGTGAAACGTTTAAAAGGCGAACATATTTGGATTATTGTTGATACCGTTTCACTTCAAAATGATTATTTTTGATGACTTTCAGGATAAATAGAATACATGGTCAGTGTCTTAAAATATAGGCTGTATTTTTGGCTCGTGACAGAAAGACAAAAATGGTGTTCTTTCTTTACCCTCGCCAAAATACAGCTTATATTTTAAGACACTGACTATGTATTCTCTATATATTACATGTACAGTATGAATACAATGTTACAGAACTGTACAGAACTGTATGTAATATATTCAATAATGTACATTCAATTAATTAAGTGAATCTCTAAAAGGCTAGAACATGGGGAAATCCTGGTGACATGCCATATCTCCAGGAAGGCGACTCTCTCTCTCTCTCTCTCTCTCTCTCTCTCGTCTCGTGACGCGACACCCTACATGTGAAAACAAAACACTAAGAAATCTCAATGAAATTGTTGTGTTTTTATTCAATATGACTAAACTTGAAACAGACATTAACATATTAAAGCATTAAATATGAAAATAAATGTGCTGCATTTATTTATTCTCTTCAGCATCATCTTTATGGAACAGCCATTATGCCTAAGTCGTCACTGTTACAATTATGACGTCATAACATGAAAAATAAAGATGACATTTACAGGGATTCAATTTGCACTCTTTTTTTTTCTCATCATGTTTACTCTTCAGCATTGTCGTGCAATGTCAATATATTGCATTTATCAGCCCCTCGCTCAAAATAAACCCAGTCTTCATTTTTTTTATTTTGCAGAATTGTCAATTAAAAATACTTCAAATTAAATACCAAACTTTTACACAAGGGGAGGGACAGCTTAATTATTTGAGGATAAATACAGTACATGTGTACATTTGTCTGTTATTTACAGATTTTCAGAGTTTAACAGATAAATTTGATTCCTTTTTTTATTCTCATCCATCCCAACTTCAGAACATCTTTTTTTTAAATTATTTTTAATATTCAATATTTCTTGGTTTTTATCTCTTGATTTCATAGTTTCATATAACTTACCACATTAATCCTCAAATAATACCCCCTCCCCTATTGTAAAAATTCAGTACCATATTATATTAATTTTGGCCAGGTGAGCTAAAAATAATGATTTGACAGATGAATGGGGGTTGTTTGTGGATAAATATGTCCACGTTTTCACATAATAACCCAACCTTGATGGACTATTAATGAATTTGTCTAGTTTTATTTGAATAAAAAAGCATTAAAAAATAAAATGAAAAAATCTGATGAATCATAAATTTCATAAAAAAAATACTCACAAATATCAAGCACTTGGCAGATATTCAACAAGGAACAAAGTGGGCTTTGTGTAGCCATTGCGTTAAACTACAAAACAAATACAGGCTTGGAATGAGTTGTAATATTGGTTCCTGAGCAAGTTTATAATAAGGCACTTTTGGAGTACAGTTAAGGCCATACTGATAGCTCAGTCCATTAGAGCACCGACCACACGAACTCAGGTGAAGATCCCAGGTACAATACAGTTTGACGCTTACACATGTGTCAGTTTGTGTTTCTCTGGAAGCTTTGAAATGGGCCGATCTGTGCTGTCTTGGTTGTGTGCTTGGGCAATACACTTTACCCTTATTGCTGATGGCATATGACGGGCCTCCCTTACATTGATAATTGAGGTAGTCACCAACTACTACAAGGAGACCCTGCCTCAAAAGGACCCTATATTCACAGGGCGATAATCCCAGCAAACAAACAACAATTTGAATGAGTACTCTACATTGAAGGATCTTTTAAACTTTGCTCTTTGTTTATCTGTTAAAAAAATGACTGCTGTAATGTTTCTCCCCATGAGAGACATCAACAAAATAATGCACTCTGTTACATCAGCCTCCCTGCCAGACTCAAGAAACATTGCAAAAATATTCAGTCTTCAGTTGCTATCACAAGCATTACTGCTAACCCTGGAATGAGTGACATAATTGTAACAACTTAAAATCTTTCTACAGACTTTGGTAAATTTCTCTATATCTCATTTAGTAGGGCTATAGTCCAGTATGCCCAGGGCCTGGGGTTCGATCCATACAGAAGTCACTGAGAAAACTATGGCTATAGTTACTAATACCCAAAACCAGGAAACAATTCTGAGGTGAACAAACCTGAATTAAAACAAGCAATTATAACAAGGAATATTTTTGGCTACTGTTTCTTTTTGAGCTGGGTATACGGAGTGTGTGAGGTGTCCATCGTCTCCGAGTCTTTACACTGGAACTGTCTGACATGGAAATAAACGAGAAAGAGGAGGAAGTGAGAACAGGAGTACACGGAAACCAATACAGGGAGGAGATCGGGAAGTTTGGGCGGAGGCGTGGCAAATACGGACAGCGCTGTCAGGGCAATCACTCCAAACATCGACCAGTAAAACTGCAATATACAAAAACAAACATGAATGATCACATGCAGAATTTTCATAATTGATTTTTATTGTGTTATTTTCAAAGCTTCAAAAGGACAGTCAATATTTCTAATACAAGTTAGGTTAAAGTACCAGGTAGTTGTTATTTACATAAATAAACAAATATCTTTTTATCCCAGCTTACATCTGGTTAAACATGAGTCTGGGGTCTTTTGTTTTTCAGAAGAAGTTGTTTGAAGATTTTAACACATTTCAGCCTGTAACAATTCAATACCAGTGAGTCAAGATTTATCAACTGGACAAACTAAAACTTCCTCCCTCTCATCATATATGGTTATTTAAAAGTAAGATCCCTGTGATCTGAAAAGTAGCTCAAGGCCATTCATTTAACAAACCTGAAAGAATTTCATTCTAGAATTATTTTATATAAAATCAGAACCTAACAGACAATCTGTTTACACAAATCTGTTAAAAGAACCCAGAAAATGGCTTTAAGACATGAATGCCCTCTCTCCCATGAAAATAAATGTCATTGATGCGATTTTATATAAATAGTAACAATAACTTTAACCTTGGAATCATGACATACAAAACTCATCCAAGGTGTACTTGTATCAGAACTTCACCTTTACAAAATGTTTTAAAAATATATGTCGAAATCCCTAAAGAAATGAAGTTGCTTGAATGATGACATCATTATTGTTTGAATTTTTCCTATAAATAGTAACAGTGACCTTGATTTTGGAACCCTGAAGCACAAACTTATCAAAGATATTCTTATACTCAACATTTGTTGAAACTTTGATTTCACAAGGAATGAAGGTGCTGGTCATGACCTTAAATGGGTATGTCTGCAAAACTTACGGTAAACTTTTGTAAGCGACGTTGTAGTCTATATTCCTCGCTCGGCAACACGAATACCGGAGTTGTACTGCGACTTATGATGATGTATAACAAAGTGGTGGAAATGTAAGGGACAAGTAATCCGTCTTTCATCAGTAGAGGCAGCATACTGGACAGAGAAAATCTCAATTTCAGTCTAAAGTGTATCATTTAGCAAAGACAAACTACTGGAGGGAAAATCACAATACGCTGTATCATAATACAGATGATAGGTTCATAGTAATCTCATTTCAGTAGATAATGTTTCTCTTTAAAATGATAAATAAATAACAAAGCTTTGGTTTAGTTTGGTTTATTTAACGGCCTATTAACAGCCAGGGTCATTTAAGGACATGCCTGGCTTTGGAGGTGGAGGAAAGCCGGAGTACCCGGAGAAACCACCGACCTACAGTCAGTACCAGGCCATTGCCCTACCTGGGTTTCGAACCCGCAACCCAGAGGTGGAGGGCTAGTGATAAAGTGTCGAGACAAAGCTAAACGAGAGATTGTTTGTAAAACATGTATTCACCTGCTCCCACTCCTAGGATTATTGCAATAAACTTGACCCCATACTTTAACCCAAAGTTTCCGCCTGGGCTTATTTATTAGTAGTTTAACCAGATAGATAGGCGAGACACTACATGCTTCTGTATTATAGTGTATGTAAAACTTTATTGATAAAGAAACACATAGAGCTGTAGACAAACTAAATGTTATTTCTAATGTGAGGACTTACCTGAATGTTGATATGATGGTGAACCAGAGATTCCAGAAAGGCAGCTGAACACAAAACAAGTTTACAATTCTGTAACAAAGAATGATATTTTAACTGACAAATGATTTGCATATCAATTTGCATACAATTTGCATGTCAATTTGCATACTTATTTGCATACTAATTTGAATATCAATTTGCATGCCAATTTGCATACTAATCTGCACACTAATTTGTATTACTTTCTTGTTTGACCCGGAGGAATATCTTGTGCTGATATTAACAATTTTACTTACACAGTAACAATAAGTATACTCTTCTCATGAACTTGGAATGAAAACAGGAAAAATACCAAGGAACAATTTATCTGCAAAACAAAAAATATACATGAAAGAAATTTGATGATTTTGTTTCACCTTTTGACTTTGGTAATATCTGCTCGAGAATTTGATATTTTCTACCTTTAAATTTTGGTGATTTCCTCTTCTGAGAATTTGGTAATTTTTCACATTCATAGACTTGCATTGCATATACATGTATTCATAATCAACTGATTTGACAGTGATTTTTTTTTTGCAATTGAGAATCACCTGGTAAACTGCATATCACATACTACTTAATCATATTGTTATAGATATATCATAGTGATATTACATCAATATGATAAATCTTATAGATATCACATCAATATGATAAATCTTACAGATATCACATCAATATGATAAATCTTACAGATATCACATCAATATGATAAATCTTACAGATATCACATCAATATGATAAATCTTACAGATATCACATCAATATGATAAATCTTACAGATATCATAGTGATATCACATCAATATGATAAATCTTACAGATATCACATCAATATGATAAATCTTACAGATATCACATCAATATGATAAATCTTACAGATATCACATCAATATGATAAATCTTACAGATATCACATCAATATGATAAATCTTACAGATATCACATCAATATGATAAATCTTACAGATATCATAGTGATATCACATCAATATGATAAATCTTAAAGATATCACATCAATATGATAAATCTTACAGATATCACATCATATGATAAATCTTACAGATATCACACACATCATTGATAAATCTTACACTATCACCTCAATATATAAATCTTACAGATATCTCAACATCAATATATACAATTCTTACAGATATCACATCAATATGATAAATCTTATAGATATCACAGTGATATCACATCAGTATGATAAATCTTACAGATATTACATCAATATGATAAATCTTACAGATATTACATCAATATGATAAATCTTACAGATATCACAGTGATATTACATCAGTATGATAAATCTTACAGATATCACATCAATATGATAGAATCTACGATTCACATCAGAGTATAAATCGTACAGATATACAGTGATATCACATCATTGATAAATCTTACAGATATAACATCAATATGATAATCGTACAGATATAACACAATATGATAAATCTTACAGACAGTCACAGTGGATATCACATCAATATGACAAATCTCCTTACAGATATCACATCAATATGATAAATCTTACAGATATCACAGTGACATCACTTCAATATGATAAATCTTACAGATATCATAGTGATATCACATCAATATGATAAATCTTACAGATATCAAAGTGACATCACTTCAATATGATAAATCTTACAGATATCATAGTGATATCACATCAATATGATAAATCTTACAGATATCACAGTGATATTACATCAATATGATAAATCTTACAGATATCACATCAATATGATAAATCTTACAGATATCATAGTGATATTGCATCAATATGATAAATCTTACAGATATTACAGTGATATCACATCAATATGATAAATCTTACAGATATTACAGTGATATTACATCAATATGATAAATCTTACAGATATCACAGTGACATCACATCAATATGATAAATCTTACAGATATCACAGTGATATTACATCAATATGATAAATCTTACAGATATCACAGTGATATTACTTCAATATGATAAATCTTACAGATATTACAGTGATATCACATCAATATGATAAATCTTACAGATATTACAGTGATATCACATCAATATGATAAATCTTACAGACATCACATCAATATGATAAATCTTACAGATATCACATCAATAAGATAAATCTTACAGATATCACATCAATAAGATAAATCTTACAGACATCACATCAATATGATAAATCTTACAGATATCACAGTGACATCACATCAATATGATCAATCTTACGGATATTACATCAATATGATAAATCTTAAAGATATCACAGTGATATCACATCAAAAAGATAAATCTTACAGATATCACATCAATATGATAAATCTTACAGACATCACATCAATATGATAAATCTTACAGATATCACAGTGATATTACATCAATATGATAAATCTTACAGATATCACATCAATATGATAAATCTTACAGACATCACATCAATATGATAAATCTTACAGATATCACAGTGATATCACATCAATATGATAAATCTTACAGATATCACAGTGATATCACATCAAAAAGATAAATCTTACAGATATCACAGTGATATCACATCAATATGATAAATCTTACAGATATCACAGTGATATCACATCAATATGATAAATCTTACAGATATCACAGTGATATCACATCAATATGATAAATCTTACAGATATCACATCAATATGATAAATCTTACAGATATCACAGTGATATCACATCAATATGATAAATCTTACAGATATCACAGTGATATCACATCAATATGATAAATCTTACAGATATCACAGTGATATCACATCAATATGATAAATCTTACAGATATCACAGTGATATCACATCAATATGATAAATCTTACAGATATCACAGTGATATCACATCAATATGATAAATCTTACAGATATTACAGTGATATCACATCAATATGATAAATCTTACAGATATCACAGTGATATCACATCAATATGATAAATCTTACAGATATCACAGTGATATCACATCAATATGATAAATCTTACAGATATCACATCAATATGATAAATCTTACAGATATCACAGTGATATCACATCAATATGATAAATCTTACAGATATCACAGTGACATCACATCAATATGATAAATCGTACAGACATCACAGTGATATCACATCAATAAGATAAATCTTAGATATCACATCAATATGATAAATCTTACAGACATCACATCAATATGATAAATCTTGCAGACATCACATCAATATGATAAATCTTACAGATATCACATCAATATGATAAATCTTACAGATATCACATCAATATGATAAATCTTACAGATATCACAGTGACATCACATCAATATGATAAATCTTACAGATATCACAGTGACATCACATCAATATGATAAATCTTACAGATATCACAGTGACATCACATCAATATGATAAATCTTACAGATATCATGTTGTCTATTCAATGGCAGCACAAAAACACTCTCATACTTACTAATGAGTATTTAAATCTCAGGAAACTTGGTTTTAACAGGAGATTCAGCGACGATGGAAGACACAGCACCAAAGTAGATACAATACTGTAATAAAAAATAAAATCATATCAGTAGAATCATACATGGATAGCGTCATTGAATGAAATAATGAAATTTATTACATTTTTACCAGTGAAATATCAAAAAATATTCATTCTATAAAAGTGATATTTTTCACTAGTGACAAATATCATATTTTTCACTAGTGAAAAATATCACTTTTGCTGATTTGACCAATCAAATCAATGATTAGAAAATACCAAAATAATTGACCAATCAGAAAGCCCGACATACATGTTAGCACCTGGACAGGGGAAACTACTTTTTTTGTTTACAAATTATCGCTGTAGTCCTAGTTAGCATACGGGGTAGGGTTTTCGTTGATAAAAAATGTAATAAACAGAATATCTAACAGTGTCTTCAGTAATACCAAATATATTTCACTCGTGTGGCTAATATTTTAATATTTTTCACTCGTGCTGCGCACTCGTGAAAAATATCAAAATATTAGCCCCACTCGTGAAATATATTTGGTATTACTGAAGACACTGTTAGATATCCTCTATTTCCTCAACTTATCTAAAAGTGATCATTTTTCGACATACCTGACCATACATACATGTCGCCACACATGAACAGATCAGTCCACTCATTTCATAATCTAACTCAATTTTCTAAACATTTGATGGCCATATTTGTTATATGAGTCTATGAGTCGCGTGATTATAAGTGTCACCGAAAACTATTTCAGCTCGAAGATTACCCTGTTTCTAATGAGATCTCGTCAGGTTATTTCAAGCGGTCATTATAAGTATGGCTGCGAAGAGTTGGGAAACTTGGGAGTTGGATTTATATAAAATGAGTGAAAACATCAGAAACTTTGGGATCACACAGCAATACAAGATGGATTCCGTATACAATATCCTTAGGGCCTTCAGTTTAGTCAGGATCGATAGACTTTCTTCTAATGTAGACTCACCACAGCAATACAAGCTGGTCTCTTGTTAAAATATCCTTCAGTTTAGTCGGGATCGATAAACTTTGTTCTAATATAGACTCACCACAGCAATACAAGCTGGTCTCTTGTTAAAATATCCTTCAGTTTGTCTCTTGTTAAAATATCCTTCAGTTTAGTCAGGATCGATAGACTTTGTTCTAATATAGACTCACCACAGCAATACAAGCTGGTCTCTTGTTAAAATATCCTTCAGTTTAATCAGGAATGATAAACTACACCAGACATTGGCCACTTTGTCCTGTAATGGAATGAACAATTATTAGTTTTACTTTGACAGCACTTATTCAATCACATTTTGTATATGACAAATGAAACTTAAGTTGTGTTCAAATTTTTAGCTACGTCTTCATGAAATTAAACAAGAGGCCCAATGGGCCTGTATCGCTCACCTGGCTCTTCAGCAACTTTGAAGTTGATGAGGTCATTTCTAAAGATACTATGTTGATTACCTCTTTATTCAAATATCATTGTAAGCTAGTTTTATTCATATTAAAAATTTTCTAGTCCTTCATTCCAGCATTCTATTGGCCTAATATCAGGTCTTGGAGGCTCTTGGCTATTGCAAATTTCACCCCTGTGACCTTGAATGTAGGTCAAGGTCATTTATTTGAACAAAATTGGTAGCCCTTCACATCAGCATGCTACAGGCACAATATCAAGTCCCTGGGCCTCTTGGTTATTGAGAAGAAGTCGTTTGAAGATTATAGCCTATTTGACCCATGTGACCTTGAATGAAGGTCAGGGTCATTTATTTGAACAAACTTTGTAGCCCTTCACCCCAGCAAGCTACAGACCCAATACCAAGTCCCTCGGCCTCTTGGTTATTGAGAAGAAGTTGTGTGAAGATTATAGCCTATTTGACCCCTGTGACCTTGAATGAAGGTCAAGGTCATTTATTTGAACAAATTTTGTAGCCCTTCATCCCAGCATGCTATAGGCCCAATATCAAGTCGCTGGGCCTCTTGGTTATTGAGAAGAAGTCGTTTGAAGATTATAGCCTATTTGAACCATGTGACCTTGAATGAAGGTCAAGGTCATTTATTTGAACAAACTTTGTAGCCCTTCACCCCAGCATGCTGCAGGCCCAATATCAGGTCCCTGGGCCTCTTGGTTATTGAGAAGAAGTTGTGTGAAGATTATAGCCTATTTGACCCCTGTGACCTTGAATGAAGGTCAAGGTCATTTATTTGAACAAACTTTGTAGCCCTTCATCCCAGCATGCTATAGGCCCAATATCAAGTCGCTGGGCCTCTTGGTTATTGAGAAGAAGTCATTTGAAGATTATAGCCTATTTGAACCATGTGACCTTGAATGAAGGTCAAGGTCATTTATTTGAACAAACTTTGTAGCCCTTCACCCCAGCATGCTGCAGGCCCAATATCAGGTCCCTGGGCCTCTTGGTTATTGAGAAGAAGTCGTTTGAAGATTATAGCCTATTTGATCCATGTGACCTTGAATGAAGGTCAAGGTCATTTATTTGAACAAACTTTGTAGCCCTTCACCCCAGCAAGCTATAGGCCCAATATCAAGTTGCTGGGCCTCTTGGTTATTGAGAAGAAGTCGTTTGAAGATTATAGCCTATTTGACCCATGTGACCTTGAATGAAGGTCAAGGTCATTTATTTGAACAAACTTTGTAGCCCTTCATCCCAGCATGCTATAGGCCCAATATCAAGTCGCTGGGCCTCTTGGTTATTGAGAAGAAGTCGTTTGAAGATTATAGCCTATTTGATCCATGTGACCTTGAATGAAGGTCAAGGTCATTTATTTGAACAAACTTTGTAGCCCTTCACCCCAGCATGCTACAGGCCCAATATCAAGTCCCTGGGCCTCTTGGTTATTGAGAAGAAGTCGTTTGAAGATTTTAGCCTATTTGACCCCTGTGACCTTGAATGAAGGTCAAGGTCATTTATTTGAACAAACTTTGTAGCCCTTCACCCCAGCATGCGACAGGCCCAATATCAAGTCCCTGGGCCTCTTGGTTATTGAGAAGAAGTTGTTTAAATGAAAAAGTTGACGCCGGACGGCCGGACGGACGGACGGACGACGGATGCCGCACCACGGCATAAGCTCACTTGCCCTTCGGGCAGGTGAGCTAAAAAATAATACAAAATTTCGAAGCGTTTTTAAATATTGAACAAAACACAGCTCTAAGCATACGAACCTCATATAAGCCACGAGCAAATGGGAAAAGACGGTGAAGGACTTGGAGTGCAGAATCTTTGTTTGAGAGGAATGGCGCCCAGCACAAAGCAAATGTAGCAAGGACTGTGATTCCAATCTTAATCAACCGCAGTAGCCTGGTATACAAGGAAAATTATTTAATGTGTATTGACACTATTGAATAGTTACGAGTCAGGAATTTGTCTTACATGCAGCAGTTCCTTTTGTGAGTATTGTACATGTAAAAGTATGCATACAACAAATCTATACACTGCCAGTCGCACATTGTGCGATTCGGTGTGATTCGGCGCGATGCGGTGTGATGTGGTGTGATGTGGTGTGATGCTGTGTGATGTGGTGTGATGCTGTGTGATGTGGTGTGATGCTGTGTGATGTGGTGTGATGCTGTGTGATTAGGTGTGATGCTGTGTGATTAGGTGTGATGCTGTGTGATGCGATGCAATGTGTTGGGATACTGTGTGATGCGGTGTGATGTGGTGCAATTCGGTGTGATGCAGTGCCCTAACAGTAATCAGAAAGTTTGTCTGTTCCTCTGTCAATCTGTCTGCACCTTTTTTGATTCTGCACAATATCTTGAGTTCTTTTTGGCTAATTGCAACAACTTTATTTATTACCCGGTGCTTCATTGAAGAAAGTGTTTATTTGTGATGCAGGTAACTTTTTGTGCCCAGAGGTCAACGGTCAGGGTCACTGTGACTATAAAAAGTTAGTTTATGCACAATATCTCGTGTTTTGTGGGGCTAATTGCGCTCCAATGTTATCCAGTGCTTGCTATTGGATGTGTACCACTGGCAAATCATGACTAATACATGTAGTTGGGTTATTTATAGAAACCTAAAATCTGCAATCAGTTGAATAAAAATAGTTGGGAGTTTCTCTATTTGATGTTTTTTTTAAATTCTTTTCAAATTATGTTTAAATACTACTACATGTATATTCATTCTCAAATTACCACCCCCTCCCCCAACTCCAGTGTAAAAGTTAAATGTTGAAAATTGGGGAGGGCTTACATGTGAACAATTTTAGCTTACTTTTTCAAAATTACTGATACTGCAAAATTGCAAGAAGTGGCTATCTATGAGTGGGGCTTATTTCTGAACCATTTTCAGCTTAATTTTTCTAAAACTGATGATTGTGCAAAAATGCAAGAAGTGGACTTATTTGTGAACCATTTTTAGTTTACTTTTTCAAAATTGACGATTCTGCAAAAATTTGCAAGTAAGCTTATTTTAAGGACATGGGCTTATTTGGAAATAAATATGATATAGAAAACATACAAATGCTAGTTACTGACCCGTTCTGATCCTTCCTCCTGAAACACAATCCCAGAAGGTAGAAGAAGAATGGAAAGGCGTGGTACAGCTCCATCTGTTTGTAGTTCAGCGCCAGCACAAAGAAAACAGATCCCCAAAGTTCACGACCCTTACCGATCAACATGACAGCAAGGAGAACAAATCCAAGACTTATACAGTTGTATCTGAATCATAGGTCAAGGTCATTCTGGGGTCAAGGCCATCCTATATGTATGTGACCTTGACCTTCAGCCAAGGTCATAATAACTCAACATGTATTATTGAAAACATACAAGCCACTTTAATGTTTTGGGACCTAACAAACAAAAGAGTCTGATTTTCTTCAGCATTCTTTTCCGCTTGTCTTTGAAATTTTATTTTCAAGTTTTCAACAAACCTAATTTGGACAAAAATTCCTTCTGGGTATGCACTTCATTTTCCCTACTTGTAAAATATGAATTATTTATATAATTGGCATTTAATGATAACAATATCGCCCTAAATAAAAATTTTGTATTCATGATTTTCTCCATCTGTCTTTCACTCTTATCTTAAAAATGAAGGAGGGGGCTTATTAGTAGACAGGGGATTATTTGAGGAAAATATGATATGACAAATCCTATCTATTTTTTCCTCAGATACATTGATAAGAATTAAGCTGTTTTCCTGACAGGGATTTTAATAAAGGATACTGGAAGTGTCCGTGGTCGATGAGGATGAGTCCAGGAGACAACAGCATCAGGATATTGGCCTTACTCTGTCAAAAAAAAAGAGAAATTCAAGGTAGAATGTCTCGAGCATTCTCTACTGTATATCAACCCTCATAAAGCAAAATAAAGAACAGACTCCCTTGCAATACAGCCATGTAATAAATATTGTAAGACACAATGAAACAAGCATGCTGCGTATTACTAAAGCAATACATGTCCCCCCACTAAAAAAGTAACAGTGACATTGTTCTTGACAAAAAAAAAACCCTGAACTTGAGCTTGCTTGAGATATTCTGATCCTTTACCATTGTGAAGTTTGATCAAAATCTTTCAAGAATTAAAGTGCTAGAGTGTTGACAAATTTGGCATTATGTACATAGATATACAAGAAAGATGAAGAGGACCCCCCCCCCCCCCCTTCTATTTTTGCCAATAGGGGACTAAAAACACTGAAATTTGAGACATCCGTCGAATAGGACAAACAACAGATGAAAGGCTATGATGGCAGGCTATGGCATAAAAAAATTAGCTTTGTTGCTGGTAACCAAACACTCCCTATTTTGAATCCTCGACCCTGTGGTTTTTATTGACTAAAATACATAAAGAATGAATCCAGTTCAGAAATCTGGATCCTATTTGAGAAATTTAGACAATGCCAGTAAAAGTGTCACCTAGACGTTTAACTTGCAGAAAATGGTACAAATCTTACCGCAGCGTATTTAGTTTGTCCACTTTTCATAAACATCAGAAACACAACAGGGAAGAAGAACAGGATATCAGCAGCTAGTACTGGAAATTAAAACACATAACGATTACCGGGTAATTACTTGGTATTACAAAGCTCACTGTTAATATTCTTCAGGTTATTGATATCATTTACACCTTACTGCTATAGATGCAGTGGACTTATTACCAAGCATGGGCTTATTGTCGGATAAATGTGAAATTAATAACAAAACCATTTTACCTGTATACCTCATAAACAGCTTGTGTTCAGGACTTTCAAATCCCCTGGAAGACTTTAATGCTACCCAGTCTGGGTTGATCTGGTTTGCACTAAAATCAAAAAAGCATATTTTGAATCATCAAATTACCAATATGTTAATGTGCAATATATGACAGTTGAATTTTGACATATGGTATCCAACATGAACTAAGAAAGAAAATTATCACTATGACTAAGTGATGGATATTTAATCATAGTGTATTCAGCAAAGGAACACCAACACAAATCACTAAGTAGGTATCCTAAGAAATTATTTTACAAGAGAATTCACCAACCAAATTATTAAAAAAAAAAGAAGCTTCATACATGTAACCACATATCCAGCTATGATAGGCAGTCAAGGGGGGATAATCCAGTCCCCAATACTGAAGGTCATTTCTAGCAGTCTGGTTGTACCTAGATGAAAAAAAAAAAAAAAAAATTAATAAAAACAGTTACAGATGAAGTTTTCTGGGGAGATTTAAATTGATTTGTTAAAATATAATTTCATGAAAATAGGACATTTCTTACTTTATTCTTTATTCTTAATTTATGACCTGGTACTAAACAAAGGATACCAGGATCATCTTGTCAATTTGATTTACATAGGCATAAAGTGTCATTGAAACTTCTCGACAATTTATTATCATCTTACTCAAATATTACCACCTTGCATCAAACTCATTACATTTTGCTGTCATTAGTCGGATGAATGTGACAGGATACATTGCATTCTTGCCACTGAAACATCTCACATTTCACTTGTTTTGTTATGTGTGTTGCCATGGTTACGTACCATTCCTGTACAGGCAGGTTGTATGTGATTTCCATCCAGTGTCGCTGAGCCTCATAGTCACCATACATAGGCCCTTTACCGGCACCTAAAGTCAAAAATTCAATTTAATTATTTGTGAAGTTATCAGTCAGTACAGTGATCGAGTTTGAACATTGTAGCTACACATTCATGGGTCATACCATCGATCCCACCAATACTGAAATCCTGACATCTGAAGAACTCATGCACATAATCAAACAAATCACATAAGCTATCGCTTATACTAAGCAGAGACGCCCATCATTAACAGAGATGATGGGCTGGACCTACCACTTATAATTCTCTCCTAGTGTCACATGATTGTCCATCTACACGTGACACTACACAGAGCTGAACACTTCTCAGCGACACATTCGGCTGAGTGACACAGTCAAAATATCCCAATAGGTAAAAATATGTGAAGGGGTTAGTGGCTATACCTGTCAAATAGCTACTGTTGTAGCGAAAATTATTGAAAAAATAGTCGAAAGCGTAAGATATTTTTTCTGTTACAACAGTACGTACATGTAGTTACCTATCAAGGAGACCTCTATAAATCGAACACTAACCCAAGAATATTAAAGACAATTAAAGTGCAATGTGGTAATTAATTATTATCACCCAGAGTTTAAATCCATATTCGCTGTCTATCAATTATCCTGTCTGGATTTACTGTCCTAACCTGATTACCAGATAAAAGTGACTGTTTCACCTCAACCATAGACAACCATCGAATGGAACAGTCACACATTGATCTACTCCTATAACATAAGAGTCCGCTGTTGGCTCTTTTTCTATCGGATATGATTTTGCCGCCGCCTGTCAAAAGTATCTCGCTGTGTAAAACCTCTAACATTGTTGGAGTAACATTGATCATGAACTTCAAATCATTTGGGGATCATTACTGTAAATTATTTCGTAGCACTTCTCCGACCCACAGGTACATTGTACTTGGGGTAAGAAATTATATATTGTATATATATACTATATAGCCTCGTATTACTACGAGGCTATATAATATATATAATTATATATACAATATATAATTTCTAAACGACGTTACCCCAGAGACTTGTATATCAGTACAATACGTCTCTGGTTACCCCAAGTACCTGTGCTCCGACCCTAAAAAACATGTAGCCTAATATTCCACTACGAGGTCTAAAGCGCACAGAAGGGATATGTGTCATGGTTTACTGCCTGACAGGAAGACTGGAAAACTTACCTGAGTATTTGCATAAAGACACACACCATCTGACGAGGACGGCGATGAGAGCTACCAACAACTTCTGTACTAAATGTTCCATACCGGCGAAATGCCCTGTGCGCTACGTCGATATTTTTTCTTCGTGGTTAAACAGACGTTTGTGACGTATGCTCTGAAAGTCTTTATGAACCAAACATACCATTGACTCAGATAATTATGGGGCTCTTCAGGGGTATTTCGAATCTTACTTTTTTTGCACTTTCACTTTCCTTTTATCTTTTTGACACCGAGGAAGATCTATACTAGGAGGTATAGTTTACTGTAAAATGTTTTCACCAGGGCAGGTCAAAGTTTAAACATGTTATCAGTCTAGCTCATTTTGTTTAAATTGACTGTTTAATTCAGTTTTGGCTATGTACTGTATAATTTATTTTATTTGTTGACAGCATGCATGCAGTCGGTAGTTCAACTGCAGTATTTTAAAGGTGAAAAGGAGGTTTAAATTTGTAACATGTAGAGTCTACACAATTCAGTTTTAATATGTTCAGGGATTAAAGGTCATGGGGCTTTGACCAATTAAACACTGAACAATAAATCCCTTTTAATTGATCCTATTACTAAATGTTACTTCATGCAAAAAAGCACTTAAATTATTATTCAATCATTTAAATCCACAAAGTTAAATGTTTAATGAATGCATCAGACGGTACTATTAGAGTATACAGACTCCAATTTGAATTTTCTGATTGATAGCGCTATAGTGTGTTAAAAAAATTATGTATAAATAGCTGTGATCAAAGTCTTCTACCATGAACCAATCCATCAAGATATAACGTCTATATAAGCTAGTGTTCTTGTTTATTTGAATGTGAAATAGCAGAACTCTGTACAAAAACATATACACAATTATATCAGATTGAGTCAATTAAGTTGGTAAAAATCCTGTACGAGTCACTATAAACTCCGAGTCAATGACCATCTGTGCTGTGTCTGAGTACTTTTCTAGGCATTTGTGAAGGGGTTTGGCTATACCTATTAAATAGCTTTTGTTGTAGCAAAAAAAAATTTGAAACTTTGAGAAATAGTTGAAGGTGTAAGTGTTCAGTACTGAACATCTCGATGTCAGAGTACTGATCATCTGTGTCTGAGTACTAAACATTTATATCCAGTATCATACGTTCACTCCTTGTTATTTGATTTGTCGGTTTTTATCATTCTTTATAAATATGTACACTGATAGTAGTAAAAGTGGTTGTGAAATAGACAACACTGTGATGTCTGTATTGTTAAGGGATCCATATTGTCCACGATATGCGATACTTCATTGCTTTTGCTACTAGTAAGAGATTTTTCGAGTCCACCACAAACAGAAAACAATATGAATATACTACTAAGGTACACCAACTCTATATCTTGTTGCATCGCCAGTCATAATCCCAATACACAGAAAGGAGTGTTATAGGTAGACATTGATGTGATACAATTCGAATTAAACCTATCATTACTGCATTTATCCTCAAATACTGTAAGCCCCCTCCACTAGTGTAAAAGTTTAGTACCATATTTATCATAGCCCTCTCCACAAGTGTAAAAGTTTAGTACCTTATTTCTCCTCAAATAAGCCCCTAAAAATTTAGTACCATATTTCTCCTCAAATAAGCCCCATCTCCTAGTGTAAAAGTTTAGTGCCATATATATATCCTCAAATAAGCCCTCTTCCCTAGTGTAAAAGATTAGTACAATGTTTATCCTCAAATAAGTCCCCTCCGCTAGTGTAAAAGTTTAGTACCAATTTATCCATCTGTGCTGTGTCTGAGTACTTTTCTAGGCATTTGTGAAGGGGTTTGGCTATACCTATTAAATAGCTTTTGTTGTAGCAAAAAAAAATTTGAAACTTTGAGAAATAGTTGAAGGTGTAAGTGTTCAGTACTGAACATCTCGATGTCAGAGTACTGATCATCTGTGTCTGAGTACTAAACATTTATATCCAGTATCATACGTTCACTCCTTGTTATTTGATTTGTCGGTTTTTATCATTCTTTATAAATATGTACACTGATAGTAGTAAAAGTGGTTGTGAAATAGACAACACTGTGATGTCTGTATTGTTAAGGGATCCATATTGTCCACGATATGCGATACTTCATTGCTTTTGCTACTAGTAAGAGATTTTTCGAGTCCACCACAAACAGAAAACAATATGAATATACTACTAAGGTACACCAACTCTATATCTTGTTGCATCGCCAGTCATAATCCCAATACACAGAAAGGAGTGTTATAGGTAGACATTGATGTGATACAATTCAAATTAAACCTATCATTACTGCATTTATCCTCAAATACTGTAAGCCCCCTCCACTAGTGTAAAGTTTAGTACCATATTTATCATAGCCCTCTCCACAAGTGTAAAAGTTTAGTACCTTATTTCTCCTCAAATAAGCCCCTAAAAATTTAGTACCATATTTCTCCTCAAATAAGCCCCATCTCCTAGTGTAAAAGTTTAGTGCCATATATATCCTCAAATAAGCCCTCTTCCCTAGTGTAAAAGATTAGTACAATGTTTATCCTCAAATAAGTCCCCTCCGCTAGTGTAAAAGTTTAGTACCAATTTATCCTCAACTAAGCCCCCTCCCCTAGTGTTAAAATTTAGTACCATATTTATCCTCAATTAAACCCCCTCTCCTTGTGTAAAAGTTAAGTGCCATATTTATTCTCAAATAAGCCCCCTCCCCTAGTGTTAAAGTTTAGTACTATATTTTATTTATCCTCAAATAAGCCCTTTCCCCTAGTGTAAAAGTTCAGTACCATATTTATCTTCGAATAAGCCCTCTCTCCTAGTGTAAAAGTTAAGTACATGTACCATATTTATCCTAAAATAAGCCCTCTACCCTATTGTAAATGTTTAGTACCATATTTATTCTCAAATAAGCTCTCCCCCTAGTGTAAAAGTTTAGCACTAAAATCTGGGGATGGCTTATTTATTTGTGAACCACTTTAAGCTTACTATTTCATATACTATTTCTATAAATATGAAGATTGGGGCTTATTTGCAGAAAATATGTTAAGGATGAAAATGTATTGAGTAAATAAACAAAGCATTGCATAAGCTCATTTTTTTTATTTATTGATAAAGTTCATAAATACATGTATATCACAGTTAGAACTAATTTTGTACATGGGTATATAATATGATTTATAAATAGATATAAAAATACTTGACACGCTTCAAACAAAAAGATTTGATTATTCAACTTTTATCATTGCACTTTTCCTTTCAATGAAAAATTCTGAAATAACCATATTATGAATCTGATGATTATAAAATGACCCATAATTTGTTTGACTCATCAGAGAAATAAACATCTGGAAAAAATGTTGAAAAATGAAATTCATAAGTGTAATTGAAGATAGAAAAAATAATTGAGTCAGAAATACCAAGCTGTGCCAAACAGTAGTCACACTATGCAAATCAGTGTTATTTTCTGCACAACCAAATTGGAACTTTATTTTATGATAAAATTTACTTCACATATGTATATTCATGATGGAACATATAATCATGGTGGATAAATGAATGTCACACAGAGTTAAATGACTGTTACCACATTATAAAGAAGTTTACACATATCTTCAGAAATGGTGAACTATACCATAATCAGCTTTGCTTGCCTGTTGTGGTCAATACGATATCATATTAACACATATTGATACAATCAAACACACCTAGATAGCAAAGCTGTACCATAATATACTCTATCGAAATTTTGACAAAGCTGAAAAGTGACATATAAATTGGGAACAATCTATTTATTACATTTTTACCAGTGAAATATCAAAAATTTTCATTTTATAAAAGTGATATTTTTCACTAGTGAAAAATATCACTTTTGCTGATTTAACCAATCAAATTAATGATTAGAAAATACCACAATAATTGACCAATCAGAAAGCCCGACATATATGTCAGCACCTGGACAGGGGGAACTACATTTTTTGTTTACAAATTATCGCTGTAGGCCTAGTTAGCATACGGGGTAGGTTTTTCGTTGATAAAAAATGTAATAAACAGAATATCTAACAGTATCTTCAGTAATACCAAATATATTTCACTCGTGTGGCTAATATTTTGACATTTTTCACTAGTCTGCTGCGCACCCGTTAAAAATATCAAAATATTCGCCCCACTCGTAATCTAGATCTATGCTTGGCTGTATATACCTTTGTACCTGAGAAACAACATATTATGTATGATTTGGTGACTTATGAATGAAAGTGCACCGACATTAAATTTACAGTCAATTATAATAGTGAATAGAAAATTTTCGTGGTTTTTCCCTCATGAGTCCTTGGTTTCCTCAAGAAGATGGATTTTCTCCACAGTGTGTTGTCGACAAGGTGATGGAGGTTTAAAATGGCTGGTTACCGGAACTCTGTTTAGTATTTCTCGGCAGAGGAAACAAAATCCTGTGCTACAGTTCCAACATTTGATATGGTTGTTTCCATGTAAACCCTGCAGATTTTTCCTGTGACATCTAGGACACTGTACCTGTTCTAGTAAAGGATTTGCTGCCATTCTAGCTTGCATGTTCATAATGTTCTACAAGAGAAAATTTGAGTAGCTAGATTATACTTAATTCTAAGTATAAACCAATAACATTTTCCTTCCACACACACGTTGAAAAGTTAAAATCATAAATACATATTTTGTTGATACCGCTTGTTCCGTTATTGTATTGATCTGCAAATAAGCCCCTAGTCACAAATTAGACCCTGTCTACAAATAAGCCCATGTCCACAAATAAGACCCCCCCCCCCAAACCCTAGTCACAAATAAGTCCCTATATCCACAAATAAGCTCATGCCAACAAATAAGCCGGCCACTTAAGCCTCAAATAAGCCCGTCCACAATAACCTAGCCCCCCCTGGCCATAAATAAGCCCTTGGTCACCAATAAGTCCCTTATCACCAATAAGCCCCTATCCACAAATAAACCCCTAGCCACAAATAAGTCCCTAATCCACAAATAAGCTCATGTCCACAAATAAGCCGGCCACTTAAGCCTCAAATAAGCCCGTCCACAATAACCTAGCCCCTGGCCATAAATAAGTCCCTGTCAACAAATAAGCCGTTGTCCACAAATAAGAGCATGCCGACAAATAAGCTAGTCCCCAACCACAAATAAGCCCATACCCACAAATACCAGCCTCTGACCACAAATTAGCCCCTACTAAATGTTTTTTATTTGCAAATCATCGATTCTTATATAGTTAGCTAAATCAGTTTACAAATAAGCCTCCCCAAAATTTCATACTGAACTTTTACACTAGGAACAATGGTCTACTTGAGGGTAAATACGGTATTCATATTAACCTAATCCTGTATATTTGAATTTGTTTGTATCCTTAACTTTTTATTACAGCTCAGGAATAAAATTAAAATGTTAATTAGCTCCTGCCAACATGACTCCACCCATTCCTGAGTTTTGTCTCATCGACTATAGTCCGTGTTCTGTTAGTTTACATACGACGGTAACTCCATCTATTGCTAGGTTTCATCTCGTCGTGTTTCTTTTTTTAGTTAAACTTAAATTTATGATCCCCATCCTATATAGATCTTACCCTAGGGTATGAACATATTTTCAATAGTAGAAACTTTAAAAGCTGTTCACTCTAACATAGTTGCTGTGTAATTTTTACTGTAATTACAGTCGGGGAGAAGTCATGCTTTTATGACAATGCATCATGTTTCAGTGATCATGGCTGACATTTTGTTTGTGAAGGCAGGGTTATGAAGCATGGTTACTATTGTCACATTGAGTAAGTGACGCCATGATCAAAGATAATTTCTCAGCCTGTTTTGGTAGAAGTTCACCTTTGCTTTTAAAGGAAATCAATCTATGACAGTAAAAGAACATACAGAGTACAATGTACCTACTTTGTACATTATACAGTAAATATTGAAATACGTAACAACTGAAAGTCATGGATACTGTCCTTAAACATTGTATTTATAGGATGTAAAACAAAACAAAACACATTATACATGTAATATCGAAAATAAAAGTAAAAAATTCTTCCTACATTTGTCACTCCCATCCTTAAATTTTGAACCATTTAAGCTGTACCAGGAAACAAACATTTGTTGTTTGGCCTGATACAGCATCAAAGTAATTAAGGTATAAACAATGGAAATATGTATATAAAATACTTACAGCAGCTCTCTCATGGTTAAAGTGTGGAAGTGGTCCTCTGTTCCACACCATATCGTTGTCGTCGTATTCAGTAAACGTGGAGCAGGCCCTGTTCTCCTGGAAATGCTGGTATCCAATTTTTGTGATATCCTTTCCGCAGATATAGCAGAGTGAACATCCACATCTACAGACAACTTTGTTACAACTGCAGAATATAAATAATTATGTTCATGTACAGACAGGCAAAATAAATATGTAAATGTACAGACAGGAAATATGAATATGTTAATCTATATACAAGAAATATGAATATGTAAATTTACAGACAAGAAGTATGAATATGTCAATCTACAGACAGGAAATATGAATACTGTATACCTGGTAATTTTCGCCTCCATTTAATTTTCGCCCTTTGATGATTGGGCGAATTTAAGATGACAGCGAAAATTTCAAGCTAAATTGAAGGATTTACGAGTCATCATGCATAGGCCAACTGTAGTCGGATCCAAAACATACCCTCTTACTTTTTAAGTGTTTTTTTTTTCTATACAATCACAAGCAACACGTGTTATATATTTATACTAAATTAATAAAATAATCCATTGTTTTATTCCAATCTATGCATGTGAAATTAAATCTAGATCTAAATCTAGGTCTAATAAATTTGCAATATCACGTTGTGTTAAATCGAGAATAAGGGCTAAGACAGCGAACTAGGTAAAGTATATTTAATTTTAAAAAAAACTAAAAATACTAAGAAACATTTAAAATCCAGTCGTTTTTTTAAAATGATACACACAATATAGCATCAAATTCTTGCTATTGTGAAGGCTGATTTTATGAGTTCACCGTCGCTTGTGGCTTCCTTTGATGACAAATGAACAAGAAAACACTGGTCAGTAATTAGTCACGGCACGGTGAACATACCACTCATTGTGTTTGCTTAAAATCGACAATGCATACCTGATACTACTTGAATCAATTTTGGGTAAAAGTAAAACTGAACACAGGTAAACGTTGTATATTTCACACCTGTTAACATTTCACACCTCACCGGGATATGCAAAGAAAGGAAAGTGGGGGAACACGATAAATCTCGAGTGTTCCGAGTGCAATTGTATCGAGAATTCTGAATGGAATTTTTCGATTGTAAACGAGGAAAAGACATTTCTAAAAGTAGTTTAGGGCGAAATTAAAATGGGGCGAATATCTTTTGTGTTGCTCAAGGGCGAAAATAACCTGGGGCGAAAAATACCAGGTATACAGTATGTAAATTTACAGACAAGGAATATGAATATGTCAATCTACAGACAGGAAATATGAATATGTAAATTTACAGACAGGCAATATGAATATGTAAATGTAGAGACAGGCAATATAAATATGAAAATGTACAGACAGGCAATATGAATATGTAAATCTACAGAGAATGTAGAATATGTCAATCTACAAATAGGAATTATGATTATGTAAATTTACAGACAGGCAATATGAATATGTAAATGTAGAGACAGGCAATATGAATATGTAAATCTACAGAGAATGTAGAATATGTAAATCTACATACAGGGAATATGAATATGTCAATCTACAGACAAGGAAAATGAATATGGTAATATATAGACAAGAAATATGATTATATAAATTTACAGGCAAGGAATATGAATATGTAAATCTGCAGACAGGGAATATGAATATATAATCTAAAGACAGGAAATATGAATATGTTAATTTACAGGCAAGGAATATGAATATGTAAATCTGCAGACAGGCAATATGAATATATAATCTCAAGACAGGAAATATGAATATGTAAATTTACAGACAAGGAATATGAATATGTATGGAGTATGTAAGTCTACGTACAGACAGTAAAAATATATAACAGAGTTAAATCTACAATCAGCTAGAGAATGTAAAGAATTCAGTACAAAGGGTCAAACTTTATCCCTATCTTCCATATACTTACACTTACCCTGAAATTTTCTGTAAATTTGCTTGACAAGAAGGACAAATCTTTGCTTTGGTCTTCAAATATACATCGCTAAAGGCTTCCTCCTTCAATCGTTCTAATTTACGTTTAATAGCTTCTTCTTCATTTGGTTTCCGAACTTTCATTTTTTCTTCCAGATCTTTGATAGCATCCTGTACATCAACACACCTCTCTCCCTGTGATTAAAACCTCCTTTTACAACAAGATTTTGTGCAGAGTTTTATAATGTTCATCTGTCTATAAACAATCAGGCCAGCATTATAGAGAGAAGAATATATTATTGCATGTGAAATTAAGTTTGGAGAAATTCTCTAAAGACAAAGCACAGAGCTACCGAGGGTATTGATCTAGACTGGTCTCCTGTCTCTAGAATATTATTAATTATTTCATAGCAGTCTTACCTGATGCCACAGCTTATTACATATGGTACAAAATGAGAACTGGCAGGGGATACAGTAGGCCAGGTTGAGAGTATTATCGCTCTCTCGCACAACCACACCTTCACATCGCGGACACCACACAATGTCACCCATATTGTCCAGCGCTTTCTGTAAAAAGAAAAGAAAGCCTCATAATATTTTCTTATCACCCGAGTTCTGATATATGTTTTCCTGCTGTTCCATTGCAAAACATGCATATTGAGTTTTGTTAAAGCAATAAATGTCCCCTACCGGTCCCCACTAGCAATTATGGTCCTTAATAATCGTCTGAAGAGCTCCAAGAAGGATTTTCTTGGAATGGTAACAGTGGCCTTGACCCTACAACCATGAATCTGGAACTTGTCAGAGATGTGATGGTCCTTTGTAATTATGTGAAATTTGATAAAAATACCTCAAAGAATGAAGTCACTAGAGCACTGTCAAGTATTTTCTAAAATTAGAAATGGTGACCTTGATTTTGACTCATCAACCTTGAAATTCAAACTTATCAGAGATAATATAGTTCTTCCTAAGTATGTGAAGTTTGATAAAAACACCTCAAGGAATTAAACCATGTGGGAAAAATTTTCGCGATCAAAAGGACGTAATTATCGTAAATTTTCCCTTGCTTAAATCAAAGTTAACATTAACAGTTCATGCAATACACCTAATAATTTTAAAGCAAGACTATTATATAATTATTACTCTACTAATTAAGTTTCAGTAAAACAATTGTTCTTATTCTGTTGTTTATAAGGTTAACTAATATGGACAGATGAATTAACATACAATCTGCTGTACCTGTAAAGCGAGACGTTCATAGCGACTAAACTGTTCCTCCCCAACAACATCTCTGATTATATCTGGTGGGATATCTGTCTTACAATCAGACTCGGGACACCTGTAAAATCAACGTAACATTACTAGACATATTTCATCTGATAAAAACTGTGGTGTTGAAGGATGTCAGGTTTATACAGGGATTTCTTTGTAATGTCTTACCACTTAGGTATGTCTCTTTGTTGGGTTTATCGCCACAATTATCATAAACAAACAGGGTCATTTTGAGGCGGAGTCATCTGGTAGTAGCTGGTGGCTACCTAACAACATATGGGAGACCCAATGTAGGATCATTTTGAGGCGGGGTTTCCAGGTAGTAGCTGGTGGCTACCTAACATCATATGGAGGAATCAGGGAATCCCAACACATGCCATCCAGAGCAATTAAGTAAAGAGTATTGCCAAAGGACACAACCATGTTAGTATAGATCAAACCATTTCTCAGAAACACAAACTACCCTGAGTTAGTTAGGGAGCATCAATCCATGCACTTCAGATCTTCACCTGGGGTTACATGATTGATGCTCTAACCAATTCATCTATTTTGTAATTATTTGTATTTATAAAAATATCAATATACAAATATCCTGAGCTTAAATCAAGCAGAGACAAGATTCTATAATTTCTTTGATAAAAATTAATGATAATTTAGCTAAGAACATTTTATGTGATTATTTACATTTGGCTTTGACATCACTATAAAATGCTGTTTACTTACACAAGCTCAGTGACAGTTCCCTCCTTGACATGGATTTGACAAAGAGCCTGAACACACTCTCGACACACATGATGCCCACACTGTTTCATCCTATAGAAATCGGCCCCTGGAAACTCCATAAAGCACACACAGCATTCATGGTCGGTCCTTTTGAACTGGTAGTTTTCTTCCTGTGCACTGTACCTGTTAAAAATACCTTTCTTTCATATATTTGTTAACATTATATCTGTCTCCTTGACACCTATCAAAAAGACACCAGTCTCCTTGATACCTATCAAAAAGACACCCGTTCCCTTGACACCTGTCAAAAAGACACATGTCTCCTTGACACCTGTCAAAAAGACACATGTCTCCTTGACATCTGTCAACAAGACACCAATCAAAAAGACACCCGTCTCCTTGACACCTATCAACAAGAGGCCCGTGGGGCCTGTATCGCTCACCTGGATGGATTAGACCAAATGTCAAAATAATGTTCATATTCAATTTGTTTTATTTGTAAATCTCTAACAATGCTATATACGGTTATAATGTGGGATTCCGAACTGCTTTAAAGATTTATGAAGTCCAGACTCTCTAAGGTCTGAAAGACCTCAAGAATTGTTTTTAGAACATGCATTTATAACTTTATGACCAGTAGCGATTTAAAGGAATTACCTCTATTTCCCCTATTGGGCCCCGCCCATTTGTCCCCTCGGGAGTCAGAATCACCATTTATGCAAAATCTGTTCCCTTTCTGCTAAGGATGTTTCTGGCCAAATTGGGTTCAAATCCATTCATAATTTTATGACAAGTAGCGATTTAAAGGAATTACCTCTATTTCCGCTATTGGGCCCCGCCCCTTTTGCCCCCTTGGGGTCAGAATCACCATTTATGCAAAATCTGTTCCCCTTCCCCAAAAGATGTTTCTAACCAAATTGGGTTCAAATCCATTCATAACTTAATAACTAGTAGCGATTTAAAGGAATTACCTCTTTTTCCCCTATTGGACCCCACCCCTTTGGCCCCTCGGGAGTCAGAATCACCATTTATGCAAAATCTGTTCGCTTTCTGCTAAGGATGTTTCTGGCCAAATTGGGTTCAAATCCATTCATAACTTTATGACAAGTAGCGATTTAAAGGAATTACCTCTATTTCCGCTATTGGGCCCCGCCCCTTTTGCCCCCTTGGGGTCAGAATTGCCATTTATGCAAAATCTGTTCCCCTTCCCCAAAGGTTGTTTCTAACCAAATTGGGTTCAAATCCATTCATAACTTAATAACTAGTAGCGATTTAAAGGAATTACCTCTATTTCCCCTATTGGGCCCTGTCCCTTTGGCCCCTCGGGAGTCAGAATCGCCATTTATGCAAAATCTGTTCCCCTTCTGCCAAGGATGTTTCTGGCCAAATTCGGTTCAAATCCATTCATAACTTTATGACTAGTAGCGATTTAAAGGAATTACCTCTATTTCCCCTATTGGGCCCCGCCCCTTTGGCCCCTCGGGAGTCAGAATCACCATTTATGCAAAATCTGTTTACCTTCTGCCAAGGATGTTTCTGGCCAAATTTGGTCAAAATCCAATAAGGCCTTTTTGACTAGTAGCGATTTGAAGCAAATGTTGACGGACGGACGACGGACGGATGGAGGGACGGACGGACGGACGACGGACGCTGCGCCATGACATAAGCTCACTGGACCTTCAGTCCAGGTGAGCTAAAAAGACACCTGCAGACCTGCCAACTACTACTATTTTATAGTAATCTTTACTATTTTGTGGTGGTCGTTACTCTTTTTTCTCTCGAAATAGTAGCAAATTACTCTTTTTGATGCAATAGATTTGGCAAGAATTGTTAAGAATTACTCTTTTTTTTGCTCAAAAATGGGCCAAATTACTATTTTTGAATTTGAAAGGTTGGCAGGTCTGCACCTGTCTCCTTGACACCTATCAACAAGACATCTGTTGATCAGACACCTATCTACAATAAACCTGTCAACAACATGCATGGTTGTCAACAGAGCCAGTCCATCAGTAATCGACTGATAATGTATGTAGTAAATCAGACCAAGAAACAACTCTGCTTCTATCCACAACACCCACCTCTCCACTATCTATTGTCATTGGTTGATTCATGACATCATTGAAGTTTTCATTGGCTTATATTTGAAGCTCAAAGGTCATGCTGAGATGACCTCCTACGGGGTATTGTTAGATATTGTATTGCAGTGTATTGTAGAGTATCATAGAGGAGTAGAAATTACAACTTTAATTAGATTGTTTCTAACCAGAACACCCACGCCTTCACTATCTATTGGAACTCTAGTGCATTAGAAGAGTTATTTTGGATCTGGAGAGTCAAATCAAGCCCACCATCCCCATTGACCACCATTAATGTAATATGTCGCTGCTTCATTTAAAATGTTTCAAAAATATTCAATCCGAGTAATATTTCTGACAGAATATCCCTGAATTTACTTTATTTTTTTTTTTATACAAGGCTGTCTGTATAAATTAAGTTGCTGACTTATCTATGGTTCGGGATATATAGTTATGATTGGCTGACTGCCATATAAAGGAACCAATCAATGAGCAGGCCCATGCACTAGATGTGAACACAATAGGGTACTGTTCAGATCAGTGAGTTATGTTTGCTTGAATACATAGCTGAACCTGTTGGGTTTCTGACTGTGGGGGATGACAATGGACACGGAAAGATACATTTTAGTATAAATACGGACAAATTGACTTAATGTGTCGCCTCTGAGGAGTCTTCAGAAGAAGACGAAAGCGTTCAGGTTGAATTACCTTGATAAACTATTGCGCCATTAATCTGTGGCTATAGACAATGTGTACATGCCAACCCATTCACTTGATTTATTTCTATGTAAAGTTACATTACCTTCTAACAATAACATTGATATTTAACCATGATCAAAAATATGTCAAATACAAACATACAAATCAAGTTTCACCAAAATCTGTCAGTAAATATGAACATGAACATTAGAGCAAAGAAAAAGTGGAGTGGGCTGGTAATTTTTTTTCATTTATTTTTTTTTTTTTTTCGGTGACTTAGATAAAAGACCTTTGATAGATCATCAATACTATTAATTTTGATGACGACACACTGATGGCTGGGACAAAAACATAATACTGTAATCTCTACTTTCACAGAAAATAACTCAAACCTCATCATAGTTGTGACAGCTTCCTCAATGTTTAGACAATCTTGTATCCCTCTCTCGTCCACAACCTGATCCTCTGGGCTTGTCTCTCGCAACAATATATGTTCCTGGAGGCCCAGAAAACTGGTCAAAACAAATATTGTCATATCAATGTTGAATTTTTCTTGGAAAGAACATAAAACTGATGCATATATAAAACTTATACTTGATTCAAACATTTATTAAGTACATTGTATGAATACAGATCAGGCAGTGATAATGACATATTGCAGTAACATTATTTTTTAAACCAACAAACTGTTTTGGTTTGCAGCTTGTATTCTGCTCTCAAGTTGTTATTAAAACTAGAGCTGTAAGCTACAGACCGAACCAATGCAACCACAGGGGTTTGACATGTTCCTTTGACCAGAGAAGAAAATATTTAATCCCAGTGTCAAGCCCCTGTGAATACATCTCCCCCATTGGACTATTACTGGGAACAGTAGATAATTGTGTCAGTGACTAGAAACACAGAGTGCAAGTTTGATTAATAAATAATCACTACATCTCTTTGAATTCGCAAAATATATTCCTGGACATTGTTTTTGGGTCAAAATTTTTCACGCGCAAGATATACGGATAGAAGTTTTTTTTCAGCATTTTCAGCACCAAAAAATACCTGTGCAAATTACACTGGTGCGCAAATTACACAGGTTTTTACGGTAGATGTTAAGCCTGACATCACACGAATTTTTACTCTGTTTTGAATTTGTGACCATTAAACGCTATGCTTTTATGAATTACCAGGTATGATCCAACAAAATCGCTGGATGATGACAGGTGACATTCTGGGAATTTTGAATACATTTTGAATATGACCTTTGAACTCTATACCTAAATGAATTATTTTCCAGCCAATCTATCCAGGTGTAGAGTATTGGCATTCCACGGGACTCCTCCCACAGTTTATCCAGCATCGCACACAGTGCCCCCAGCTGTTGCCACGACAACCAAATGGCTGACAAAGTGAATTTTGGGGGTCCACAGGCAGGGTACTCAGGTGGGAAAATCACAGTCAAATTCAACGGTGTTAGGTGGGAAAGCATGATGGATGCTAGAAGATTGTGTCCTGAAAACAGAAATGAATGACTCTGCTGAGATTTCTTATCCTTCCTTTTGTATGTATTGCAAAGTTATTGTTCATATTTTCTTAAACCAATCATACATGGATTGAATAGATTTTTTAAATTTTCATTGTGGCTATGAATACCAGTGCTAGCTACTGGTATTCATAGCCGCAATGAAAATTTAAAAAATCTATTCAATTCATACATTTACATAACCTTTTTTTAAAAAATTTTTATCGAGAAATCGAGAAATTTTATTAAAAAGAATAATTTGTCATGTATAGGACGAAACGCCAAATTATTAGAACAGCCGGGAGATCCCGCCTATGCACCATCGTTTACCGTGTCCTTCCGCACCGCAGTTTGCAGTAGTTTATTTATGTATTTTTTGCTTGTTATTTAAAACAAAGAGACATGAAATAACATCGAATACAATAATTTGTGTTAAATTAGATTTAATTGATGTAAATAGATTACAAAGAAAACATAATTTATGGAAATAAACGAAGACTATTTTTCAAGCGTATTGATATTTTTCTGATGTTATGTGTGGAAAATCAGCACGAGAGACAATGTTTTCAAACGGTTTTCATAGTGTATTCATGGTCATATGTTTGTTGTTTTCACTTGGTATGTTCATATCAGCAAACCACATTAGGAATGTAAATATATATATATACTGAGCCAACAAAAACAAAAGCCTTAATTCATATTCTGGGATTTTCCTTTTGATTTTGATTTCTTAAATCTTTTAAAATTTCATGCAATCTACATTTTCATAACTTGATTTAATGAAATTTTGTTCACTAGTGCGAGGTGCGTACAGCAGCTACATCTATCGAAAATGTAGACTAAAAGTACCGGTGTACTACTTTATTAAGTCTAAAAACTAAATCTAAGTCTATTGTACTTCTCTATAAAGTCTAAAAACTAAAACTAAAGTACAAAAACTTCAAAAACTAGATGTCTTAAAAGCAACATAAATGTCCTAACAGTAATTTTGGTAATGCCTTTTTTTTTTTTTTTTTTTTTTTATAATTCAAATTAAAATTCTTAAAGCTATAGATGGCCATAATGGAAAATTATTAATTAATATAACTAACCATAACCAAAGTAGAATTTGATCTGCATATTATCATTATACAAGTACATATCAAACTAAAGTACATTTTAGTATCCATTACAGAAGATCAGAAACAAAAGATGAAATGACTGAATGATATAAACCATTGGTAATACTACATGCCCCAACCATGAAATAAAGACATAAAGATTGAAAATATGTCGAAGAAGAATAACCTGTCAAGAATTTACCCGGGAAAGTATAAAATTCAAATTTCTGACTTTGTTACCTGCTGAATGAGTAGACATACCTGATTCTGACCGCTTATAGGTGACTGCACCAGGATTTTGAATTTTAGAATCTTGTTCTGTACTTTCTGCTTCTCTGCAGGGCATGCAGACGTCCAATGTTATTTTGTCAGCATCCTGTTTTACTGGCACTTGTAACTGTCAATCAACATAAAGGTTCTATATGAAAACATTTATGTACTAAGCATGGAATTTTACATATTTTGTAGCGATGATTTATTACATGTATACAGAGCTGAATTTTCCATATGAATGTAACCCTGGTAAATACTAGCCCGGGACCTCTGGCTTAATAGTCTTACACTCAACCGATCGAGCTAAAGAGAATATCTCTCTAACCGAGTGGTATATTGCGGCTAGTATTTACCAGGATTACATGAAGTTTTCCCGTGGTTTCATTGTAACAGAAATGACATACTGCCTCCACTAGGGATCAAACCCAAGGTGTCTGGCTTATTAGTCTTACGCTCAACTGATTCACAGAGCTAAAGGTTTGAAAAGGAATTAGCATAAGCTTTTAGCTTGTTTTCCAATCCTATATGTATATATGATTTGTAATGTGATGTTGTATGTAAATACTTGAATACTAATAAAATATTGTTTAAACTAAAGAGATGTTCTCTTAAGTCGAGAGGCCGGTATCTTGTGGCTAGTATTGATAAACATGTGTTAATGTGAATATGTGCAATCTTCTTGTAAAATTATCCTTAATAGTGTACACTTAAAACCTGTACAACTGCATTTTTCAATATTACTTGTAACCTATTTTGTATCTCAAAACCATCAATTGCAGTAAAATTAATTGTTACCACAAATATGTAATCTAATCAACTTATGATAACTACTCTCTGAGGTTTGTTATAGCGGATACACTGATATATTTTCCGGTATGATTTACCTGTAGCTGGTAAAATCTAGAATTCTCCTTGCAATCATCGCTGTCTGAAATTTCCTCTGGTGCTGCAGAAAAAACAGACAATCTGTTTTCCTCTCCTTCAAAAATGGATTGTAAGGCCAGTACCTGTCAGTAACGAATAACAGCTATACAAACAAAATATTAACATTTCAAATGCAACAACAAATAATACCTGCTGGGGGCTTTCATAGTTGATCAGACCATAGAGCATTTTATAGTATGATGTAGTTAAATATATATCTGATATGAGTTGTCATTTTAGCTGGAAGCTGAGTTAATCAACTTCATGGTCCATCCTGTGCTGTGTCGATGATGTTTCTTTGTGCAAGACACTTTACCCCAATATGCAATGAATGTGGGCATGTGATGGGACTCCCATACATTGATGTCAAGTGAAGTATAGCCACCAACTACTACATGTAACAGGAGAGGAGAAACTGTAGCGGCCAGACCGGGGTTCGAACCCGGGACCACCGAACACTAGCTGGATGCTTTACCAATTGAGCTACCTGGTCACCGATGATCGACGCAGTCCAGTCCCGCTACATATATACAAGGAAACCCTATCTAAAAATTTGCCCTGGCTGGTAAGGAAAATTAAAACCCATCATACATTTTTGTGTCAATATTGTAACATGTCTGAGTTAATATAGCAACTGTACAGAAATTCACATGATGTGGTACTCCAACAATGTTAGAAGAAATGCATGGCGAGAAAGTTTAGCGTCAGAACAAAAAATAGCCAGAAACCCTTAGCTAGCTGAAGTAGTGGTGTAGTTACATTATGTTTTATGTCATCAAGAAGAAATAATATATCACGGGATTTAAAAAACAGGAGCATGATAAGCCATGGTTACATATAAAAAGAATCAGAACAATCTTCCTGCAATTTTAAAAGTACAGCTTTATATGTTATTATTTTATAAAACGAGTCAGGCACCTGTGGTTCGATTCACATGTGACCGGGTTCTTATTAGAGTATAGACTAGGAAAACAATTATTTATTTACCTCGTCTTTTTGCTCCTGTAAATTATCGACCAAATGCAATGACCATCCTCCGTTAAAATGGACACCTGGTTCTGCAGCTGTTGCCATTTTCCAGCTGATCGTGTTTTTCCTCCTTACAAGCCTAGGCTAGGCCACGGACTGTCAACTGTCAACAGTGGTATAAACATCACTAGGACGCTTGAATGTACCTCGGAATAGCTTTTGTGATAAACATTTAAACGACTTTGAATTTTCAGTTAAAACAGGTGTTTGAGACTTGCGTCATTTTGTGCAATAGGATTTAGTTTTCTGCGTTCTGTAGACACAATTGATAATTTATTTTGAACATTAAACAAAATCATATATCTAAGCCACTTTTACATATCCAATTTGGAACAAACGTTCAGTTTGACTGCAAAATATAGATCTATCAGTTTGTCGAACTGTCTGCTAAGACAGAGCAATTGTCTCCCTTGACCTTCGGAAATGGTCTTGTGAAACAGCATGCCGGTTGAGGTACCTAAACAAAGGGTACTGAAGTACTCTCAAGCTCTGGTTGGATGCCCAGGGCAGGTAAATTTCCTACAGTGCTCATAATTTCATGTTGTTGGACGATAAATGGCAGTTAGATCAACTGAAAAGTACACTGTACTCGCATTTCAAGTCAGAATACACCCCTAAGTCCCGATTTGATCACAGGGGCATGTCTACAATAGTCTTGAAAATAGCCAAAAATACCTCTATATTATATATACACTGTAGGTATTTCTGACTGTTATTTTTATCAAGAGACAACAGGTCAAATGTTTTTGATGCATGCACATAATGCTGTCAAAAGAATTACTAGACCAGCTAGGCCCAGATCATGTATGCTTTGCCATGGTGAGACCCAGAGGGAAGGATAGTTGATTTTGGACCGAAAGGTACAATCTTGAGGCACTGCATTCCATGTTTTTCCAGTCGATTATCTCCCTTTGGATGATTGCTGTATGTCATGTACACATGTCAATCATAGGTGCTTGGCACGTTTATAAGTCCAAGACCGACTATAGACTTGTGTAGCGGAACTGGACCGGGTCGATCATCGGCGACCAGGTAGCTCAATCAGTAGAGCATCCGGCTAGTGTTCGGAGGTCCCGGGTTCGAAATCCCGGTCTGGCCGTGCATTTCCCCAATACTACATTTGGTGCCATGACCAAACCTTGTTTCAAGTTAGGTGAATATTTGACAAGGGGATACCCGAACCTGGGCTGTGAAGTCTTCGGGGCCGAAGACTTAAAAAAAAGGAGGGATTAGAGTGAAGTGGAACTGGACTGGGTCGATCATCGGCGACCAGGTAGCTCAATCGGTAGAGCATCCGGCTAGTGTTCGGAGATCCCGGGTTCGAACCCTGGTCTGGCCGTGCATTTTTCCACTCCTGCTACAATTATAACAGGAGATAATGTAGCAGCCAAACCGGGGTTCGAACCCGGGACATTCTGAACTCAAGACGGACACTCTACCACTGAACTACCTGGTCGTCAATGATCGACCCAGTCCAGTTCCACTTCAGACTAATATATAGAGTCTGAACTAAGTATTTGGAATATCATTACGGGGATTATTGTTCCTTTGAACATCTATTACCTAACATTCAGTCTAGGTTTGATATATTACTGTTTATGAGTATAGAATATTTCCTAGTTAGTTAAAATTCCCACCTTTTTTTTTTAAAGTAGGCCAAAGGTCACGGTCAAGGTCAGCAGTTGTCAATCACCTGAATTCTGATATGTATATTAATAATGGTGTTTTATATTGAATCTCAGATTGAATACATCTTATTGCTGTGACCTTGAAAGAAGATGAGACGAATAAGCTTCTTATGCCCTTCATCATGGCATGCTAATTGCCTTTTGGTTATTGAGGAAGACGTAAAATTTTAATAAATTTAAACAAACTTTGTAGTCTTTCATCCCAGCATCATGGCAGCATGCTACTGCCTCCATATCATGACCTTTGGCCTATTGGTTTTTTCAGATGTTTAAGGATTCCAAATCCTTAACATGCATTTGACCGCTGTGACCCCAATGCTTTTGGAATTAAGTCATTTGAATATTTGAACACATGACCCCAGTCACCTTGAAAGTAGCTATATATATAGTTCAAGGTCATCCATTTGAACAAACTTGATAACCTTTCAGTCATGCATGGTACTGGCCAAATATCATGACCCTTATCATCCTATGCGACTTAAAAATTTATGTAAATTAGGTGCTGCAAAATTAATCAGTTATATGGTATAAATTACATTAAAAGAATTATTAACTATAAAATTCCTGAAGAATTATTTTGTATCGGCTTGGATGGACGATAAAACAAGGACAGACTGTTGATAATGGTAGAATTAAATACTGCAATCTACTAGGACAGAGATACATGGTCCTAAGGGGTCAAATTGACTTAAATTTCAATAATCTTCTTCAGACCAAGTTATATTAGATACAAGCACTCTTCATAGATGTCTTTAGATGCTTGTCATGTTAGCGATAAATTCAAAGTTGCTGCATTTGCATATGTACTAGAGATCTTGTTTTGTTTACATATTTAGACATAAAAAAAAAAATAAAAAAAATATCAGTATTGGTGGGTAGGTCCGAACTGGTTATCTATGGACCTCGACATTGCGTCAAATGTTTCTAGGACGAATATGGGCCCCATTCCTAATCATGGTTATCTATGGACCTCGACATTGCGTCAAATGTTTCTAGGACGAATATGGGCCCTATTCCTAATCATATTAAATCCAAATTCCTATTATCTCTTAAGTTAACCTCTGAAATTTTCCTGTCCAGATCATCTATTATCCGCCCGAAATATGGCAAAGTTCCCATCCCAAAGTATGATAATTATGCGATAAATGACGGGCATAACAATGTTTTAGGGTATATTATATAATTTGATTTACTGATACAAATTGTCTAGACATTGTAGCTATCATTTAGTCCACTCTTGTGATTCAAATATTTTAACCTTTTCAGGCAGCAGCATATGGGAAATGTGTTGCATCGAAGAGTACAGTTAGAAAGGGAGATTGCGAAAAGGAATTTCTGTTACTCAAAGAATGCATGCAGGCTGGTGTAAGTATTTATGTCCTGTAAAGCTCTGTGTAGTATTACTTAAAACGTCCACAATTACTTCAATGGCTAATTAAGTGTCCAATTTCATTTCCTCAAATATTTCGTGTACATGTGTATTCATTTTCATAAATATTTTCACGATTGAAAACAATTAAATTCATTGGAACCCAGCGATGAAACAAAGCATCTTTTTGAACTCTGCAGGACGTTGGTTCTTGGAGAATTTTCTCTTCTGATTTTAATTAAATTCATTGTTATGGTGTCATAATGATAATATTAAGAAGGGAGATAACTCTGTCACATACTCAGCTATTGGTTCAAGAACACCCATTCCATACACTTTGTAGAAGGATATATTTTAAGTTTTCTGACAGATGTACAGATGTTAAAAAAAAGTCCAAATGCATATTCCCAGATGAAGAAATTCAATTTTAAGCGATGGAATTTTGTTTTCCCTTCTAATTTGGATTCATTTCTCCTTTTGTTCCAGATGAAGAAACTGAAGTAGAAAAGAACTTAGCAGACAATACTTGGATTTTTCTTATGAATTGTTAAAGCTTGTGAACATTAGTATGTTGAACCCCTGTGAGGAACATTGATAGTGTATGACAGTGTTTTACTGCTAATTTGGTACAGATGTATTCATTAACATTATATAATTTGCAAATTGAGTATTAAAATGTAAAAGAAAATTCTTAATGTTTTCTTTTGATGTTTTCTCTCTCCCTCCTACATAATCCAAAATAAACTTGAATGTCCATTTCATATACAGTGTATCACCTAGCTTGGTACCAGAGACTCTATCCAAGTGACTGCACCAGTTGGCATGAATTTGTATATGTACAAACGTAGTTCAGATGTTTTCTGACCAGTCATTGAAAAGTCTTTATATTTGTAAAATACAGCAGATTTGATCAAATATTTACTAATAAAACTGTACAATGTACCTGAATATCATTGCACTTCTGCTTTTTACAATGAATATCAATAAATACATTCTCGTAAAATAAGTATAGTTTCATACATGAATACCGGAAGTAGAATAAGAATGAAAGTGTGATAGTATATGACCTTAAGAAAGACATGTAAATACATGGAGCCAAAAAGATGTGTGAATACACTGCCAGACATGTGTGAATACACAGCCAAATATATGCATCAGAATTAGATTGTCTATATATCGTAACTTAAAATGAGCCTTCTCTATCACACCCTACACAGGACTTGCCTCTCACCTTTTGTAAATGTTAAGAAAATATTAAGAACACCAGAGAAAAGTGACGAATTAAGGTGAAATATTCTGATTGTCCTTCATTTCGTTGTCCATATGTAATTTTTACCAAATTTGGCACCAATCGCATGTTGTTTACTGATCGAACTTGGCAGAAGTGATCCTGCAAGGTTGGAGTCCATTCTCAACAATACCAAGAGCAGTGCAGACTTCACATGGGAACAAAATTTTGAACCCGGTTATATTTCTTTTTGATTTTCATATAAAGTCAAAACTAAACAATAACATTAATTTAAGTCTTTATTGTAAACAAAAAATTATAACAATTCATAAAGTTTAAAAAAAATATCCATATTCATTGAAAGTCTTTTAAAGACAAGACACACTTTAGTTAAAATATTTGTTAATGATATTTCATTTTGTAAAACTGACCTACTCAAAAGTATAAATATTAAAAGTGTGATGTTCATGATAAAAAATGTTTGTTTGAATATTTGTAAATTAACAATTATGAGCTTTCAGTAAAAATTCATGCATTTTTGTGATGAATTAAATGAAGTGTTTATAAAATATGACCAGGAAACAAAGAAAATTAAAATCATGGCAATTTTTTTTTTTTTTTTTTTTTTCATTTAAATTATGCCTATTGAGCTCAGATTTTTAAAAACTAATGAACTAAATCATGCTGCATTTAAAATGGTCTATTTTCTATTACGATTCATTTATATGAAAAAGATTCCGGAGAGTAAAGACGAAGTAAAGAAAAACAAAAACAAGGTTATTTTTGGGCGTAAGAGATGGCCTTTAAAAATGTAGGTCACCAAAAATATTATCAATGGAGCCAAATAATTGCCAAGTCAAAAAGATGCAAAATGTGAGATTCCAAAGGTCGAATATGCAATGTTTACTTTGATCTTTAGAGCCTAGTCCATACAGACTTTTGAGTTATTAAATTCAAGGACTTTTCCAAGATTTTCCAAGAAAACTGATGAACTTTAAGTGAAATATAGTCTGGTGTCCTGTCACATTAACAATTAACTATTCTAGTTGATTTCAACACCAAAGACATGAATTTAAGGACTTTTCAAGGCATTTATACCACATTCTAAGACTTGTAAGGCCTGACACTGAATTCCAAGATTTTCCAGGCAAGGGATGAAATTCAAGGACTTTTCATATATGTGGGAACTATGTTGAAAATTCTTGGCACACTAAATCTATCACAATCTTCAAGCATCAGTTTCTTTTTAAATCCATCAATACTCCTACACAATATTAGTTTTCTCTGAATAATTTAAATTGTCCCCGTTTGAACCCTTTTAAAGAGTAGAACATCATTTTGAGTTCACACACCCCAGTTTCTAGCTGTGTCGTGGCTTTTCTCTTCCAGCTGTTGACGTAGTGTCAATGTAGAATTAATTTCGATGTCCAACTGTATTCCGAGATTCTCATACTCCACTTTTTTCCTTCAATGCGTACAATATATCGTCCTGGCTAACATTTAGCCTCACTCGCATAAATAGGTCATTGCGTCCATGTTCCACGAGAAGCAGTCGTATACTTCCAAGTCGGGAGCACATCCCAGCAAGTTCAGAGGTGGATGGTGGCTGTAAATCTGAAAACAAAAATATCGGTTTTAGAAAAACAACTATGGAGTAGAAAAAGAAATCATTTCGTTTTTTTTTTTTTTTTAAAAACATATAATTTTTTTTTTTTGGGTATTTGCTGATGAAAAAACAAAAAATAAAACCCAAGAATTCCACAGAAGTGGATGTGTCGCCCAAGCTGAAAGTTGGGAGATTACAAGATTTATTGCATGGACAATTTTTTCATTAACTTTGATCATTGACCTTTAGACCAGTAAAAAAACAATCCCATGCTAGCACTTGTGGCAAGGAAAAACTGCATGAAAATCGAGTTTGATGGGCCCAAATGACCTTGAGTTCTATTTTTAGTACCGTAAATATTCGCGTATAGTGCACACTTTTTTTCAAAAATTGACAAGTGAAAAAGACCACTGCGCACTATACGCAAGTACAAGCCTTTTCCCCAGTCAGAATGAATGTGATTTGACGGAGATTTGCGATCGTTTCCTTCCGAAGCAGGATTGATTTAATACTTATATATATATATAACATATATAAAGCATTAAGAAAGTAATAGTTAACAAATAATCAAAGAAATGAATAGTTATCTTGATGTTTAATTCCTTGAAATTGTGTATTTATCAGCAATTACGTGGATATTTAAGTCGATCGTGAGCCACACGTTCCGTACACATACGATCTCACTTGAGCATGTTCTCGTATTCAGGTCCAAAACGATGTATAACATCTCAATTAACATCAAACAAAACTTGAAATGATATAGCAGTACTTCGTTATTTCATACTTCTAAATTAATAACAGAGTACTGCCAGAAACTGATAACGTTCAACTTGTTTATTTACGGAAGCTGTAACAGCACGCATGCGCAATTAGGCAAGGGTAACACTAATGCCTTGATCTCGTGCGGCAGTCACTGGCCATATAAAATACGATCTGACTGTGAAAACTACCGGGGTACTCTTATTTATCGTCTGCACTGTAGATTTATCCATTACACATGTTAATTCATTGATATAAAAGTTGTGACCACCACGACGACAGCAGACTTGTTTCCGTACTGTATACAAAATGGCGGCCTGTGTTACATTACGTAGCAGTCAGCTTACTAGTCAATCGTATTATAATTGAGCTTAATTAGCCTTGTATGTTCGTGGACAGATACCACAAGAGATCATACCTGCATGAAAATCACAAGGTAATTGAGGGTAGGATTAATTATTTTGTTTGTACAATATTTACGGTAAGTGACCTTGACCTTTGACCTTCAAAGGCGAAATTGAAAAGCAATCCTAAGAAAGCACATTTGGTATGGAAATCTGCATTAAGTATGAGTTTGATGGGCCCAAGGGTTTAAGTTATCGCACAGAAACCTCTGTGTGGACGATGCCACCAAAGATGACATAATGATACCTATATGTTGCATGCGGCATTCAAAATCAGATTTCGACTTATTAACCTGTTGGCTCTGTTTTCACTGAAGTTTAGCCCAGTTCTACCTTGAAACTTAGAAAGAAAACACAAACACTCACCATCGAATCTACAAAGGGAGATGTGTTGTGAGTAGAGTTTGGCAAACTCTGCCTCTTCTAACCCTGTGCGATGAAACTCAGCCACAATAGCTCTGAGGAAGACTTTCTCCTGTATAGAACAGCTCCTGTGGAAGCAAGCACAACAGTCAGATGTGTATAAAAATGTAAAATCTTTCAAGTACCCAGCACATTTCTTTCATACTCTCAAATACAGCTGTAAGAATCTTTACCATCTTGTGATGGTGGGCTAAAAACTGTAATACTCAACTGAAATGGAATGAGAATGAATACATTTGAAAATGTTCAGGAAATTAACTTAGAATTTAGAAACTAGAGATGAGGAAGGGAAAGAAAATCCCTAATGTTTTCACCTGGAAAGGTATCATTCAGACATATTTGTACACTATTTTTAGAAACACCTGATAGAAACTGTTTTTATACCTTCCCGATAGATAGTACTTTAGACATACCTGATAGCGACTATTTTTGGTGATGAGAACATTTCCTGCAGAGCTGTGTCCACATGACAAGTACTGACGAGTATGTTTGCCTTTTTGGAGGGCGACATAGCTTCTGTGATCTCCGTTGCCCGGCGACAAATATCCAACGCTCTCCTAGCATCTCCCGAGACAGCTGCCACTTTTCTGGCTGCTAACTGTATGGCATCATCATCAAATGCTTTTAGACTCCTCATCCTGGATACAACTATTTCCTGCAGCTGTCGGAATGTGTAGGGCTGGAACGTCATCCTGGTGAGACCCTGGTTGATATTGAATAACAATTTGATGAGATTAGGTTTAAAAAACAACAATCTAATGAGACCCTGACTTAGGGCATTTCCAGTAAAACATCTACCCCACCCTAGGACTCCAGGTTGGATTAAGGGGTACCACTTATATAATTCATTTAATAAATTACATAGAAGTAATAAGGAGGCAATCCAACCATGGACAGAAGTGATTTATTGTGGAGTCCTGGGGTCAGGTAGATATTTTAATGGAAAAGCCCTTACATAGAACTACAATCTTATTGTAGATTGTAGATTATATCTATTCAGAATGATAATATTGGGCCTGGTAGGTTTCAACTGTTTACAGTTGGGTTTATTTTTTAATGTTATGTTTCTGGCATAAATTCTGACTGGACAGCATCTACGTGAACATATTGAATTTGCCCTTGAATGTCTCTTTTGCAATGCTTACAAAATGCAAAATAAAATTCATCTTTATCTAATAAACAAACTACCCTGATCCAACCTGTCAAACCACAATAAACAAGACTGACCTTACTTGGATGGGGTTAACACATTTAAGTAATGATAATCATCATTGATTCCGGATTACCTAGGCAGCACTTACCAGGCGTGAAGATACACGCTTCATCATTATTCTCTCGGGGAGGTCCATAGTGTTGGCTACAGCCAGGACTACGAGTCGAGCATGAGGGTGTGACGGCCAGTCAAATATATTATACATCACATCTTGTTTCCGTGTCCACAACAGGTCAAGCTGGAACAAACAGAAACCATTGTTACTGACTAAATAAACAAATTAGAAACCATTGTTACAGACTAAATAAACAAATGATTAGAAACCATTGTTACCGACTAAATAGCAAAGGATTAGAAACCATTGTTACCGACTAAATAACAGGATTAGAAACCATTGTTACCGACTAAATAGCAAAGGATTAGAAACCATTGTTACCGACTAAATAACAAAGGATTAGAAACCATTGTTACCGACTAAATAACAAAGGATTAGAAACCATTGTTACCGGCTAAATAACAAAGGATTAGAAACCATTGTTACCGACTAAATAACAAAGGATTAGAAACCATTGTTACCGACTAAATAACAAAGGATTAGAAACCTTGGTTACCGACTAAATAACAAAGGATTAGAAACCATTGTTACCGACTAAATAACAAAGGATTAGAAACCATTGTTACTGACTAAATAACAAAGGATTAGAAACCATTGTCACATAATAGAAACCTTGATTACAAACTGGTAACCCTATTACGAGAGCGTATCCATACCTACTTGGCCAATCTATGTGAAAATTGAAACATCATGAATAGCTGATCGATATTTGTAAGAACTTATCACTTTTATCCGAGCTGTCACGAAAATCTTTTTTCTTTTTTTCTTTCTTTTTTTGTTTGTCATCATTCCTGTATCATGTCAAAATATCTAAAACTATTATAGCTCTCCATTAACTTGGTATCTGGAAATGTCATCAATTCTGAATCAACCAATAAATGAAATCATTTTCATAGTGGCCTCGTTTGTTTTCAACATTCTATCTTGTACAACAAGCAAATTCCTGTGACAAGCCTTTAGGTAACAGACTGAATGCAAAATCATTCCAAATACCATCATTTTATACAACTGACCTCGTCTGCTAGGAGTAGGATAGTTTCTTTTCTTGGTCCCCGTGTGGTGAACTGTTTGTTGAGGAGGTCGGCCGCATGGTCAGGGGTGGCCTTCTGTTTCGTTAATTGCTAAAACATCAAAGAAGGAAAAAGATTTCCATTTAGCTTAAGTTTTTATGAAAGCACCAAAAAACTAACAATGGGCTGGCAGAACTTCATAAATTTGGGGTGAGCTCCAGAAGTCATATCATGGGCGGAGGTCACAAAAATCTAATCCATCTTTTTCTTATGCTATCAGAAACAAACTTGCAGATTTCATTTGATCTAATCAGTAGATTTAGACAAGAAAATTTTTTCAGTTGCCATTATTTGATGAAATATGAACCATCCAACACAATGATTACTATAATTATTTTTTTTTAAATTAACTGTAATAGAGTTGCTAACCTTGAGGATTTGTACATAGGCCTGTCGGGGTTCCGTGAGCTTCATGCCGTTTATCTCAATGTATTTAAAGTAAGGTAGTTCCCCATCGTCACAAGCCTGCTGTAGGGCTCGAGTCACCTCGCGAACGGTTGCTGTCTTCCCTGTTCCTGGTACCCCGGAGATGTACATACACCTAATAACATTGATATGTTACAACGATTAATCATCTCTACAGAAATCTAAGAACAATATTTAATGTCAATCTTTAGTCTGGGCACAATAAAAAGTGTCGTGTTTATTCCTGAATCACAAAGTATGACAAAAACCAACAAGCATACTGGGTATAGCTAACGCAATCCATGTTCCCTACCTTCCCCTCGCTTAAAATAGTAATAGTAACCTTGAACCCCCCCAATGGGCTTACTGTAAGATATAGTCTTATTTGCCGGATAAATACAACAGTATTCATCGCATGACTTACCCTCCAGTTCCATCTAGAATTTTACTTTCCACAAAACTGTAGATATCATCAAATTCCTTATCACGGCATGGTAAGGAATCGGGTACTGCCGATACATGTAACCTGCAAGGCATAATATGTTACATTCATTAAATGTATTCATGTAATTTAAGATTTATTAAAGGGGCATTCCCTCGTTTGAATAAAGTTAAGGCTATCAAAATTAACTTAAACTTACTGGAAAAAATAAAAAATATTTAAAAGTCATATTTCCATCAATAAGGCAGTTCAACTGTCAAGATTAAGTTCTTTGAGTATTAAGTCCTGAAAATTCTTAATTCGACCCAAAGTATCACTAATTACCGCAAAGACATACAGTATTTGTATACGCCTTTTTCCTGTACATTTTGGCGTTAATTTCATTACTTGTTGCCAAAAACACTCATAAAATCATCGTCCCGACATATTTCATCAATAGAAATTAAGCATGTTTCTGATATCCGAATGAAGGAATGCCCCCCTAAGTATATTAATTACATTGTATTACATATATCTTAGATATGGAGACTAGATTATTTTCATTACATATATAACTCGAGAAACAGACTTAAAAATATATTTTCAATACTTTTCTACAATAACTGACATATCATATTTTATATTACCATGACTTTGGTCCAACGTCATATACTATCATAGTATGACATCACAAGTTTCCCACAGTAACAAGCTTAAGATAATATAGAACTGGCGCGGTTAGCAAGCATCATGTACAATAGCATGACGTCATAATAGCTTCCTACAGTGAAAAGGCATATTTTTATATAGTACTGGGTTAGCTAGATACTCGTACCATAGTATGACGTCACAATAATATCCCACAGTGACAAGGCAAATTTCAATGATGATAGTGCTGGGCTTTTAAGTGTAAGCAAATGATAATAAATTGTCATTAGAGTTAAAACATGACTTGTGTCGCAATTGTGGTAAAATAAAGTTTACATTTGAAATGGTCAAACTTATCAAGATTTTGTAGTCAAACCAGATGAATTCTGATTGGTGGAATACAATGTATGAAGGGTTGTGATTGGCTATACCTTGCCCGTGCCTCCTCCAGTATACTGGTGGGTGAAGATAAAGGTTTACACCTGCCGGGGATGGTCGGCGTGGCAACATCTGCTACTGATCTCCTGGACTGTAATGGAATAAATACTGAAGTTGACCATGTCTGTTAGCTGTATATACTTGGCGATTTATTTTTCCTCATTAGAGATTGAGTAAAATCAATTTTCTGCTGTTTTGGAAAATTGTTGTCTGATGGAAATTTAGGATTTTCAGATATTTTTAATGGAAGGATCAGGGAACAAAGAATGCTTGATTTCCAGGCCTTGCATTAAATAGACTTTGGGAAATTTGATAAATTCATAAGGAAAAAGAATGTTCACAACTGGGCAATGGAGCTAAATTTAGACCCAGATAGGTAGGCTTGGTTTATTTTGTTTAACGTCCTATTAACAGCCAGGGTAATTTAAGGACGTGCCAGGTTTTGGAGGTGGAGGAAAGCCAGAGTACCCGGGGAAAAACCACCGGCCTACGGTCAGTACCTGGCAACTGCAACACGTAGGTTTCAAACTCGTAACCCAGAGGTGGAGGGCTAGTGATAAAGTGTCGGGACACCTTAACCATTCGACCACCGTAGGAAGGAAAAACACAGTATTTAAATAGAGATGTATTCCTATTGAGAATTGCTTATTACCTGTGTCACTGTTTTGTTCAAGCAGATTAAAAGTTCTTTTTTTCAGGAGGTGTTTCTTTATTAAGTGATCACAAGCCAAACATGGTGAAAACCTGTACATGTTGATCATGAATAAACTGTAAATATACTAATTTTTGGGGGTGCACAAATTTTAGCGCAAAATCTAATTGAAATGCATTAGCGGAATGATTAACCAGTGCACAGACAATGCTTGCCATATAAAGCTTTGCAGATAAATTACCATTTATGATTAGCGCAATCAAAATTTAGCGAAATTGCTAAAATAAGATTACCGCTAAATTATGCAGGTTTACAGTAGTTTAAAAGTCATTTCTTGAAGATGCCAACCAATTGGAAACAATTAATAAGAGGTTCATGGAGCCTGTAGTGCTCACATAATTCCTTAATCATCTGATTCAAATTACAAACAAAATCTCTGATTTGAATTATAAACAAAAACAGTCTAAGGCCACACCAAATTAATCAGTTGTTCTTCGGGAAACTGGTAAAAAAAATTGGGGCGAGCGAGCGAAATTTTTTTTTCTAGCAAAAAATTTCCATTTAGAGATTTCAAGAGGCGAAGCGTTCAAATGATGTGCGAGCGATATTTTTTTCCATTATTTTTTTTTCATTAAATGTTGGAAATAAACTGAATACCATATTGAACAGATGTTTGTGTCTATTTGTGATCAATTCAAGTACATGTATATCATGAAGTGATTTCATACACAAATAACTAAACAATTGTATGTAAAATCCAACAACAATTTAATACCTGATCTACTTGATCAAATCAAACTTAACACAGTTCTCTCATTTGTATGGAACAAATACCGGTATAATAGAAAATAATGTATAAAACAAAAGAAAATTGGCACAGAAAAAACAAAATCACTATATCATATATAATTATCTGGAACAAAAATAATAATACCATATAAAACAGAAAATTGGCATACATATATATTAGAAACACAATCATTAAAATGTATATGGCTGGGAATTCAGCATCTATCAAATATAATTGACTTTTATTTAACAGTAAAACTAAGGGCTTTTCCAGTAAAACATCTACCCTACCCCAGGAGTCCAGTTTGTTTTAGGGGTACCACCCAAAGAATTTATTTAATTAATTTTAATACACAGAAGAAGTAATTGGAGCAAAATCTAACCATGGACAGAGGTGAATTGTTTTGGAATCCTGGGGTCATTTAGATATTTTAATGGAATAGCCCTTATACTAAGAGGACAACTGTGAAATGATGAAATTGGAATAAAATAATTCCACATTTTCTGATTATTATTATGGAATACAAATAAAAAAAAATATCACATAGGTACTGACCTTATTTAACAAAAAATATTCTTCAAAATAAAATAAATACTTTGATTGTTACCACATTACAAAAAATTTCCAAGGTGGTAGTTTCCAATTATTGTATATAATGACCCATGTAATGTATATACCATTGATAATAAAATACTGTTTAAACCAAGGTGGTAGTTAATACTGCGGATAAAAAGGTCATAAAACGTTTCATTGTTCTCCGCTTCGATCGCTGTATTTAACATTAGTGCACCCGACCCCCTCTGTACACTTACTATAACCCATACTATTACAAGAATTTACAGCAGACTATCCTCTACTCCTATACGTATATGAGGTCTTATTCCACCTGATTACATTGGTGGATATCGTTACATGACAGCCTGTCAAAAGTTTCCTGTCGTGTAAACCTCTAATGTTATTGGAGTAACTATCCTCGTGCTAGGCCGGAGCCTTTCCGCCATTTTTTTTTCATCTCTGCATCAGGTATCAATGAAACGCTTGTTTGGGTCGGCGTTTCAAGCGTCGAAATGTGTTGTAATAACCGGAAAAAGAAGTCGGAAAACGGGAAAAAAAATCCGGATTTGACGATTTTTTCGGAGGTGCGGGAAAAAATTATTTTTATTTTTTTCTCGACTTTGATATTTTTGGAGCGGGATTCCCGACGAACAACTGATTAATTTGGTGTGGCCTAAAGAGGAGGCAGAATGTTGAAACTTTTAGATATGAAATCTGTTTATTTTTGATGAAATTGCTTATATACTGTTATCTATAAACCAAGTATTGTTCAAACATCATATTCTGGTCCTAATGCTCAGACCAGTGTTTTTGAAATTGTGAACAAGACCAGCATCTTACTGTTAAACTAGCTACCTTTGCATTTTTTGTTGACTGTTTGCGAGAGGATAGCCGATTGTTTTTTTTCTTGCGTGCTGAAATGATAAAATCAATTTCTGTGTCACTTAAGTTTTCATCGGTGAAAACATCCTCATTGTCATGATTCTCCTCTTCACTTTCGTACTTCACTGGCGTGCAGTCAGCGTCTGTATAATCCACCTTCCTGAAAATAATAATAATAATAATAATAAAAAAAAAATTAATCTCTTAATTTTTTTTAAAATTATCTATTTTAAAGATTTACTCATAGCTACTTATATACATTTTTTATATCAAAATATATCTATGTACAGTGGAACTTCGTTAACTCGAACTCAGATAACTCGAATACCCCGCTTAACTCGAAGTACCTCGCCGGTCCCGGCCGAATTCTCTCTTTATCTTAGTAAAAAAAAACTCGGATAATTCGAATAACTCGAAAAACTCGGATAATACCAAGTAAAAATTTGGTCCCAACAATAAAAATCCTACTTGAAATGTTCGAATAACTCGAAGTATAATTTTCGTCGATCGGTGGCAAACGCCGACATTTTTTAAGAGCTAAATTCTGTTTGTAATACTGAACATATCGGCACTACTAACCTACATGCTATTATAAGTGTTTCATAAATTCATAAAAGAAATTGTCGGTTGAATCTTATAACAACAAGTCTTGGTGATAAAAAGTACTGCTTTACTTACATCAGGTAATTTCCCAAGGCGGTCGCCGATATCAGTACACACGATAGTCAACAACTCATCTACCCGTTCGCTCAAGCGGAACTAATCTCTGACACACCGGTAGATCTACCCGGCTGATGTTTTTACAGGTGTAGAAATGACACAGTCACCGGCGCCTATTAAATCTTTAAACTGCTGAAACAATAGCGTAATTACTGCCGAGGTGTTCAGAGTACAACTGTAACGGTCAGTGCTGTCTATTAAATCGGATAAAACGCCAACTCAGTTACAGTAACATTTTATACGCACATGCGCAGCCCAACTTCCGGTGCTAATACACATGGAAATGGCGTGGTTATCAATAAAAAGTAAGTAGGCCGATCAAACGGTATTTTATATATGTCCAATAAAAGGTAATGGTTCTGTTACGTTTTGTATGAAATCTGTATTAAACTTAAACGGTTATTTGTTTTGACATTAATAACTTGTTATTTTGTCGAATTCCGTTTTATCGTTTACCTTTTGCAAACATGACTTGCACATCAGATCGTTATTGAAGTGACTAAGTGAAAGAAACTTTATCGTGACTGTATATCGGCAAAACTACACCAAATTACAAGTGACATAACGAAACATTACATATATATTTACATGTATTGACCAGTCTTCACACTAAACTGATGAGCGACAGAGCGAAGTTATAATGATTATATAATGTTGACAAATATTGACCAAACTTTTCACCAAAAACGATAACTCGCTTAATTCGAACACTCGGATAACTCGAAGTTTTTTCGTGGTCCCGTCGACTTCGAGTTAACGAAGTTCCACTGTATATGTTGGAAATAGAATCAGGGGTGAGATTTGTGCCTTCCAAAAAAGGAGGAAAATACGTAAGAAAACAAGGAAAACAAGAGATCCCAGAGGGATCTTGGCGCCCACCATTGAATGATCTTCATAGGTTCCATGTTAGATTGATCTTTTCTCTACTTTTCCCTTCATTTTACTAATCTGTGCAAATTGAGACATCCCTCCAGTACTTTTCAAACAAGGGAATCCTAGCTATATAAGAAAGAGAAGATAATGGCTGTTTGTTTGCCAGGTTGTTTTCAGGACAGACTGGTCCAAAAATGCAACACAAGAAACCAAGGGGAACCTACTATGAAATTTGAGAAAGATCCATTCAGTACTTTGAGAAATAGAGATAACAAACTTCAATTGTCAAAATCAAAGATGGCTGCCTGTCGGCCATGTTGTGTTCTGATTGGTCTCAAAACGCAATATGCATAACTAGGCACCAAGGGAAACCTACATATGAAATTTCAGAAAGATCCATTCAGTACTTTCTCAGAAATAGTGATAACAAACTTAAATTGTCAAAATCCAAGATGGCTGCCTGTCGGCCATGTTGTTTTCTGATTGGTCTCAAAATGCAATATGCATAACTAGGCACTAAGGGAAACCTACATATGAAATTTCAGAAAGATCCATTCAGTACTTTCTCAGAAATAGTGATAACAAACTTAAATTGTCAAAATCCAAGATGGCTGCCTGTCGGCCATGTTGTTTTCTGATTGGTCTCAAAATGCAATATGCATAACTAGGCACTAAGGGAAACTTACATATGAAATTTGAGAAAGATTCCTTAAATACTTTCTCAGAAATAGTGATAACAAACTTCAATTGTCAAAATCCAAGATGGCTGCCTGTCGGCCATGTTGTTTTCAGATTGGTCTCAAAACGCAATATGCATAACTAGGCACCAAGGGAAACCTACATATGAAATTTGAGAAAGATCCATTCAGTACTTTCTCAGAAATAGTGATAACAAACTTCAATTGTCAAAATCCAAGATGGCTGCCTGTCGGCTATGTTGTTTTCTGATTGGTCTCAAATCACAATATGCATAACTAGGCACCAAGGGGAACCTACTTATGAAATTTGAGAAAGATCCCTTCAGCACTTTTTCAGAAATAGCGATAACAAACTTCAATTGTCAAAATCCAAGATGGCTACCTGTCGGCCATGTTGTTATCCGATTGGTTTCAAAACGCAATATGCATAACTAGGCACCAAGGGGAACCTTCATATGAAATTTGAGAAAGATCCCTTCAGTACTTTCTGAGAAATAGCGATAACAAGAATTGTTTACGGACGGAGGGACGGACGGACGACAGACCACAGACGCAGGGCGATTTGAATAGCCCACCATCTGATGATGGTGGGCTAAAAACTAACCCTACCTGCAAAAACATCATTTTATCATTTTTGAGATTTTCAGACTGAATCCAAAAGTTTTTGTCTTTTAGAAACTTTTAGAACTTTTAGAACAAAAAAAAAGAAAATCCTCATCCCTGTAGAATTCAACACAGTATATACAATATCTTTAACCTTTTGATCAACAACACATTGATTTATTACTATTAATATATTATGACAAAGGAAAATAATTTTGATACTCGTGCCTTAGCCCACAGTCTGTAGCACCTTATCACCTAGCAAGAAATACCCTCAGCTTAAACCACTTCACCACATCAACGTTCTTAAAAAGAATGTTTCAATGCATATGGTGCATGATGGTCGGCCCCGATACATGTGACATGTTCATAGTGACAAATCTTCCATACGATGATATGAATACTTATGTTAATGTACATGTAATTTAGCAAAGAACTTAAATACATACCCAGCTGATCAGCACATACACTGCATGTATATTTATGGTAATGAGTTATATTTTCAGCAATATATTCCAGGACTTTTAAGTAAATATTGTATTAACATATCAAATCAGATATAAAATTAACCAATTACAATATGACCTACATTGAACGTCTCCGCAGCGTCCTTCCTCCAGAGATTGGTGTGTTTCGACTCTCTCGGTCAAACATAGAGCCGAGCCCTCGACGGGCTGGTCTCTCTATGCTATCGGGTGTCTGGTTCCTGAATGACTCGTAGTTACTGCCCACACGTTTTACTATCACACTTGGAACTACTTTCCTCCTCTCGACCTTGCTTGCCGACCTTGAAGTGTCCTCCTGTCTAACACTCGTCCTACGGGGCTCTGTTCTACAACGTTTAGCTCCATCATGTTCTCCAGATTTACCTTTCCGTTTTGGAGTTGTAACTTCTCTCCCACTGTTGCAAGTGTCTACATTTGCTTTGGTTGCAGCAACCTTGTTTAGCGTGCCAAACTTCACAGGTTTAACCTTCAATGGAGTTCCTGTCCTTGACCCTGTGTCGCTAACCTTGGTGGGTGTTTCCGACCTTGCGCCCTTGACCTTTGTTGGAGTAGCTGTCCTTGACGTTGAATTTCTATCCATGGACACACAATCCATAGGTGTTTTGGTGCGTTTCGGACGTGTGGTTGGCCCCGATGTATTGGAGATTCCACTGTCAGACGACATAGATATGATGGATAAAACATCACTGTCGTCATCCTTGAGATCGCTGAAGAAATTAACTACGTCCTCACCTTTGTACCACGGATACTTAGCACTGCCTCCTTTGACTTTGTCTAATGCTGGAGAAGAAAGGAGCTAGGCTTAGCATTCTGAACACATGCATGCAGGCTAGGGTTGGAACAACTTTTACATACATAGATTTATCGCTTTCAAATTAACAGTATAACACTAGATTGCCAAACTCCTCCGAATCATAATGAAATCACATATTCAAACACTGTATAGGACAAAAAAAGGAATGCTTGCAATTCCATAAATTTTACCGACGCTATATTTTTCTGGCTATTTTCAAGGAAGGACTATTAGTCAATTTTAAGATTCCTAGTCTATAAAACATGAAAAAAAAATCAAAGTACTGGAAGTACTGTAAACGAACATTATTGTTTAATGCAAAATCAGTAATCTTCTTAGTTTTAAGTTGATAAATTTACTGATATCGGTTTAGGAATTAATTGCAAATAATTTGAAATGTTTGCAGCTGTTCTGATTTGATTGTACACATGCATGTTTCTGTAAGGTCCTAATTGAAATTGGAAGTTTGTTGATCTATCTTGGATCGATGAAAATAAAATATGTCTTCTTTCTTTCGGGAAGGCATCATCAGTTATAATACAGCCAGGACTCTCTGACCTTATTGATGCCAACTTCTAATATGCACTAAATTTAGGCTAGTTCCATCGTTAGTTTGGCATACATAGTTGTATTTCAACTAAATATGATGAAACACACATAAAGAATTACTGAAAACCAAAACCAGAGCTGCTAATCAAGGCCCGAATTAGGAATGTATCCTATTGAAACTGTACTCAAGCATTTATGGTACTTCAAAACAAAAAAACCTGACTCCTTTTGTTCAGGAATCATTTGATGTTAATAAATCTGTATATGAGAAGATAAACTTCTGTTATAATTACAGTATTGTAAACAATGTGATAAAGAATAACAACCAGATAAAGACTATCTTCATCGAATAATTCAGCAAACAGGAAAAGAAAACTTCAAGATTCATTTTCAACTTCAAACCTGATCACAAAGATTACAGTTCATTCGATGGGACGACACATTCCCTATTTATTGTCCTTTTACAATCATCCAATCATACTGAACCACACAATTCAGCAATGTAATTGCACAAATCACACCTTTATGTGGTGAGAACATTTTTGGGGGTGTTATAAGATTCCATAACTGTATGCAAATTGTGAAGCATTCCATATCTATAACTATATATATAACAGTACGTGTATATATTTAAAAAATTGGAATGACACAGGAGATTTGCAAGTTTAAGTTCACCATCAGTCATGGGAGGTTTATGTAAAATGTTATATTTACCGGGGTAATTAGTAATTTTGAGAATATATTCATGAAGCTCTATTCTGTACATTCTACCAGTGCTTAGAGAATGGACACAATTTTATGTTCTCCAATGTCAAAATTAATCATATGTAAAATATTAGGGGTTTATTCGCCATTCTAGGCCTGATTGCCGTCATAGTAAAATTACCAAAATGGACTTGAAATCAATATTTTTAAGAGAATGATCTATGACTTGAATATTTCATAAAAATAATGTAATACATCGTTTATTCACTTCATTCAGATCTTCAGACACCACATAATTTGTGAAGTCATATATAGAAATATATGAACCATTTTGTTATTATTTATAGTTCACACAAGTAAGCACTAGATGTAAGCAGTAAGTATATGTACCGCTATCTACTGGCATGACTTTGAGTACAGTAAACTACACTCGCTTTGTGGATATTGACAGGATAACATATATTTACATACTAATTCAATTTTAGAATTGTAACTGAAATCTTGTAACAGCATGGCACAAATAGTCATCTGAACATGTGTTGTATATTGAAAAATTATTTAAGGTAAATTTTCAGTTTATCAATTCATTGATTACTCCGTGTTTGAAGTATGGTGTAGTGAGAATTTCAAGTCTTGATCATGACTTGATGAAAATTTTAAATTAACAAATTATTAAAATGAATTTGTTTGAAAAATAACACAAGTTCCACAGCAATATTATATAGAGAATCAATCACAATATATCAAAAGTTATAAAACTACAAATAACAATTAACGGCTGAATATCAAATTAAGTGAATATCACAAGTCTTTTTGCATTTGTTCTTAGATAATCCGGATTTCGGTTTTCCGGCTTTAACAAAAAAACGAGAAGTATTTTAATTGCCGTTATAGTTGAATTACCAAAATGGACCTGAAATCAGTATTTTTAAAAAAACAATGATCTATGACTTGAATATTTCATAAAAATAATTTAATACATCGTTTATTCACTTCATTCAGATCTTCAGACACCGCATAATTTGTGAAGTCATATATAGAAATGTATGAACCATTTTTGTTATTGATTTATAGTTCACACAAGTAAGCACGAGATGTAAGCAGTACGTATATGTACCGCTATCTACCGGCATGACTGAGTACAGTAGACTACACTCGCTTTGTGGATATTGACAGTATAACATATATTTACATACTAATTCAATTTTAGAATTGTAACTGAAATCTTGTAACAGCATGGCACAAATAGTCATCTGAACATGTGTTGTATATATATAATTGAAAAATTATTTAGGTAAATATTAACTCATTTGCTTGACTTCAATTTTCAATTTATCAATTCATTGATTACTGTGTTTGAAGTATGGTGTAGCGAGAATTTCAAGTCTTGATCATGACTTGATGAACGTTCTAAATTAACAAATTATCAAAATGAATTTGTTTGAAAAATAACACAAGTTCCACAGCAATATCATATAGAGAATCGATCACACTATTTCAGAAGTTACAAAACTACAAATAACAATTAATGGCTGAATGTCAAATTAAGTGAATATCACAAGTCTTTTTGCATTTGTTTTTAGATAATCCGGATTTCCGTTTTCCGTCTTTGAAAAAAAATTACGTAGGCGTATTGCATAGTAAACGTAGCCATGTGTACATATATAACAGCTGATTTCAATCAGATTGACTTAACATGAACTTAACACCGTCTCAGTAGTTCGTCACAATTGAAAATTTGATCGTGAATTCGGTATTTTGCAAATTCTTTCAAAATACTTCCAGGTAAAGGAAAAAAAATGCATATGGTCTCTATACACACACCAAAGATTAATAGATCCTATATTGGGTCCATTCTCTCGTAAAAATATCAATTTGGGTCCACTATCGGCCATTTCGGTAATTCAACTCTAACGACAATCGGGCCGCGATTCGCAAATGAAAAATTAATTTAAAATTCGTAAACCTCTAATATTTTACATATGATACAATTAGGCATTGAAAAACATATATATGTGGGTCAATTCTCTGAAAATAATGCCAATTTATATTATAATTAAGCCCCATTTTTCTTCGTTTCGGTATTTCCAAGTCTGCTTCACCTGTGGTCCGTTTCAGTAAATATTCTCGACTTTGCCGAAATAAAAACAAGCTATATAATTGTTCATTTTAAACATGACAACTGCCGACCACAAGTATCTAAAAGTGTTATTGTTGATATCATCTGAATATTGCCGTAGTTATCTGTCACTTCGATTGTAAACCCATTGCCAAAGTCATGGAAGAATCGACCAATCAAATTGGTTTAACGTTTGATTTCCGTATTCTTGCAGTTACCTCCCTTACAACAGTAAATACGTTCTAAGTATCGCCTACAACAACCAATCCTGTGCACATGGCAACAAGATATTATCATTTGCATTTGATTTATTGGTCGTTTTCGTCAAAGGAAAATGGAATATGGAAACCGATGACAATGTTAACGCTATGACCAGTCACCCTGACCACAAATGCCACCTAGTATCTACCTTTCTCGCAAACATGTACTGTACAGTAACCTATAGTATGATACAATGTATCGTCTCGTATGCCGTTATTGATATATTTCTTTCTCTAAATTATATAAATACTCATCTAGTTGATAATGATGTAACATTCTAGAATATATATAATACACATTTAAGTAAATCGCGGACATATTTGCAGACCGATGCTATAATGTCAGCCGTTTTGGAATGAACACGGAAGAGCAAAACTTTCTAAACATCCGGAGACGAACGCGCCTGCGCAATATTTGTTTACATAAATATATTGACCTGGAGTTATTCGCAAAGTTCAGGTTCATTTAGTCTTCACATTTCGCTAGCGTTATGCATTTCTCAAATCGTATGCATCTTGAAAACATCTACTGAATACATTTCAACATTTTCGGTAAAACTACTACATAAAACGAAGATGTTTTTGCAAGTAAATTATTTGAAGCGTAAGGCAATGGGGGCAGCCATATTTCATTGAAACAGACAGTAGATGGCGTATTGGTGAATGTGGCTACCAAATATGGTCATATTTCTCAGTCCAGTTCTTGATGGCAATAACCGAACATTAATGTTCGTTTAAAAACAACCACAAAAACCCCTGACCCACCTAGCTACAAAAACCCCTGACCCACCTAGCTACATACCATGTAAAAATCCACTTGCGCGGCGTCCCGGGCAACTGAAACCCGAGTTATGGGAAGCAAAAAATGCTTGAACACTTCGCCCGGAACAAGCAAGATATATCTATCTCTAACATGATTTTCATGTTCGACAACCCTGAAACTCAAACTTGATCAAAATCCCTCAAGGAATGAAGCCGCTAGAGTGCTGACAAACATTAGTGTTATATATGTACCTACAAGATGGAAAGGAAAACTGTAGCCCCCCCCCGGGCCCAGTTTTTAGTCAATTCCAAATTAAACACTTCCTCAGCTAAAGCTGGCATATGACTTTAGTTTAACACAGTCACATATATATGTACACTTACCCAAATTAAGGGGATTTGTGTAATAGTAACATATAGAAGTTCATAATTGAACAGGAATCTTGTACATGGAGAAAAATCATACTTGCTTGCATATTTTAGACCTTACTTATGGCATCCTGTTCTACATGGAGATATGTAAACTTACACAGAGAATTCGGACTCATTGTTTTCACATCTCCTTCCTTGTTGAGCCTTCGGACCGGTTTTACACTTCTTCTTTGCTGTTGACTTGTATGCATGTCATAAACACTTCCGTTACCCTGCAAAATGTCACCACCAGTAGAATGCCTTGTTGGCCGGATTTTATTGGTAGAATTTTCAAAAGGTTTGCCAGTAACTAGTCCACAGCCTAATGATCTCCGTGATGAACGATTCGCATATTCATTTTCTTTCATGACTTTTCTTCCAATCTTTGAGTTAAGATTTGATAACACACCAAATTTACTTCCATTGTAGGATCTTGTGACATAGAACTTGTCTGAAGACTCTCCTTTTGGTATTTCTCCAGGCGGGCAGGTTTCAATCTGAAATACAGAAATTTCATCTTATGACTGCATTGTAATACAAGTTAATATTATTAATATTCAAAATATATGCCATAGCTAAATAACTACAACTATAAAATTTAATGAATCAAGAGAGTTGTACGGCGTCTAATTACACTGCTACAGCCATCTAAGGCTGGACTAAGCTCCTGAAAATAAGCATACTGAGTATTGCTAAAGCAAGACATGTCCCCTACTGGCCAAGCTATAATACTGTAATGAAACTTGGGACATTCTAAAAATAGTAACAGTGAACATTGACCCAACAACCCATAAAGTCAAACTTGTCTGTCATGGCTAGAGACTATTAAAAGGAATCTTGGAGGATACTGATACAAACCAACCACTGCAAACTCGTAAAAGAAGTAATGGTGTGAAAAAGTACCAAGTTTTATCAAGTTTTCCCCATAGCCCCAAGAGGATAATAATGCAGCCTACTTTTTAGCTGTTGACAGATTGTAAGGACAGACAACTCTGAATACAGATTTGTCCATGTGTAAGACAATTTGGTGAACAAGTCCCTCAACGGATGTGAAATGCCAAGAATGCAGATGTGTGAAGTTCCAGTGACTATTCGTGGAAGATATTCCAGACAAGATAAGTGCGGAAAGATGGACGAATGGACACCATGCAAAACTCTAGTGACTCCCCCCCCCCCCCCCCCCCCCCCCCCCTCCATCCCTGAACCAGTAGGGGGATTAAAAACAGCACTTCATCTTGCTGACGAAATTGAATATCCGTAATGAAAATTACTAACCGAACATTTTCCAATGATAGTGTCTATATGTATAGTGTCGTCAAGGTTTCTGCCGTTGTTGAGAAATACTTCTTTGGGGTCTGTTGGTCCATCCTTTCTTTCCAGACGTTTTAGCGCTTTCTTCAGCTCAAATTGGCGCCAGTACCATTTCACTATTGCTTTTGGCTCTGATTTCTCACGTCCACGTTCTAAGAATTTGTCAAACAACGTAGATTATTTCTAAGAACTACAGCTTACCTTGGTGAACAAAATAGAAGGGCATATGTGCATTCATTGACAGATAATTGGTTAAAACCTCATATAATGGTCATGTACAATACAGGTAAGCAGTTGTTATCAATAGCAGTGATTTTCTTACCCTAATTATACAAGGGCCTGTACCTTTTCCATTGGGAAAAAATAGCCATATTTTTTCAATTTGGGAAAATGTACTTTCTTCCAAGCTCAAAAATAATCACAAATCAATGGTTTAATATCATTTTGAATATGCATTACATAGCTATGATCAATCAATTAAAGCATTGGCTTGTGAAAACATTATGTGAAATGTATTATGATCAACATTTCTTCATATCTATCAATACAAGGAAACTTGCAATTTCCGACTGGGAAAATATGAACTAACAAGAGATCCCAGAGGGATCTTGGCGCCCACCATTGAATGATCTTTATAGGTTCTATGTCAGATTGATCTTCTCTCTATTTTTCCCTTCCTTTTACTAATCTGTGCAAATTGAGATATCCCTCCAGTACTTTTCAAACAAGGGAATCCTAGCTATATAAGAAATTTGAGATTTAACGATAATGGCTGTTTGTTTGCCAGGTTGTTTTCAGGACAGACTGGTCCAAAAATGCAATACAAGGGACCAAGGGGAACCTACATATGAAATTTGAGAAAGATCCCTTCAGTACTTTGAGAAATAGAGATAACAAACTTAAATTGTCAAAATCCAAGATGGCGGTCTGTCTGCCATATTGTTTTCCAATTGATCTCAAAATGCAATAAGCATAATGAGGCACCAAGGGGAACCTCCATATGAAATTTGAGAAAGATCCCTTCAGTACTTTCTCAGAAATAGCGATAACAAACTTCAGTTGTCAAAATCCAAGATGGCTGCCTGTCGGCCATGTTGTTTTCAGATTGGTCTCAAAACGCAATATGCATAACTAGGCACCAAGGGAAACTTACATATGAAATTTGAGAAAGATCCCTTAAATACTTTCTCAGAAATAGTGATAACAAACTTCAATTGTCAAATCCAAGATGGCTGCCTGTCGGCCATGTTGTTTTCCGATTGGTCTCAAAACGCAATATGCATAAAGAGGCACCAAGGGGAACCTACATATGAAATTTGAGAAAGATCCCTTCAGTACTTTCTGAGAAATAGCGATAACAAACTTCAATTGTCAAAATCCAAGATGGCTGCCTGTCGGCCATGTTATTTTCAGATTGGTCTCAAAATGCAATATGCATAACCAGGCACCAAGGGGAACCTACATATGAAATTTGAGAAAGATCCCTTCAGTCCTTTCTGAGAAATAGCGATAACAAACTTCAATTGTCAAAATCCAAGATGGCTGCCTGTCAGCCATTTTTTTCCCTGATTGGTCTCAAAACGCAATATGCATAACTAGGCACCAAGGGGAACCTTCATATGAAATTTGAGAAAGATCCCTTCAGTACTTTCTCAGAAATAGCGATAACAAACTTCAATTGTCAAAATCCAAGATGGCTGCCTGTCGGCCATGTTGTTATCCAATTGGTCTCAAAATGCAATATGCATAACTAGGCACCAAGGGGAACCTTCATATGAAATTTGAGAAAGATCCCTTCAGTACTTTCTCAGAAATAGCGATAACAAACTTCAATTGTCAAAATCCAAGATGGCTGCCTGTCGGCCATGTTGTTTTCCGATTGGTCTCAAAACGCAATATGCATAACTAGGCACCAAGGGGAACCTACATATGAAATTTGAGAAAGATCCCTTCAGTACTTTCTGAGAAATAGCGATAACAAACTTCAATTGTCAAAATCCAAGATGGCTGCCTGTCGGCCATGTTGTTTTCCGATTGGTCTCAAAACGCAATATGCATAACTAGGCACCAAGGGGAACCTTCATATGAAATTTGAGAAAGATCCCTTCAGTACTTTCTGAGAAATAGCGATAACAAGAATTGTTTACGGACGGAGGGACGGACGGACGGACGGACGACGGACCACGGACGCAGGGCGATTTGAATAGCCCACCATCTGATGATGGTGGGCTAAAAATTGGGAAAATACAGCAAAACTTCTTAAGAGGAAGGGGCCTGTATTTGGCCCCTCATCCCTGTGCTCACGCTATCGATCGCATTTTGCGCATTTCGCGAAATGTAATCACTAATTGCGAAAATATAATTAAGTATTTTCGCAACTTTTGCGAAACTGTTTTTAACTTAAGACATACTATAGACTGCATAAATATCCCCCTGTCGTAAATCTTTAATTCAACCACTTACGTTTTCACTAAATATGATGTCATTGCATCTAACTTATCCTATGATCGAACTACATGATTAGCACATGCCATGTATGTTCCGGAAACGGAAGTACTTAAATAGATCTGAATCATTTGAGCGTTTGTTTGATGGGCAATGCTTTGTAAAGCATTTAGATAACTTGGGCAAAACATGGCAGCTGTGACCCTATGGCAGACGAATGTTTTGCCTGTGCCGCAAGCTTACGTTGCTCTAAAAACAAAATGACAATTGTCTGTTCAATGTTATTTCAACTTTCATTAATTGTATGTACAATATTATTTAGTATTTAACAAGTATGTATCATTCAATGTCTTGTATCACGAACATATTACATAAGGTACAATTCACGGTAAACTCCACGTTGTGACAGGGCTGCAAAATTATTTGTTCAGGGTGATTTACGTACGTATGAAGCATCTATTTGGAAATGCATCTGTTTGGAAATGCTGTGAATAGGTTATGCAGCAGATATTCTCCAAATCCAATTACTTATAATTATCACCAATATGATCTAAAGGAATAGGAACAGTCGATTCAATTTTCGCAAAAAAATAAATAAATAAAAGAAATAAAAAGTCCCTGGAACGATAAGATTAAAACATAAGTTGTGGTTTGAAAATCAAGTTGAAAATAACATTATTTCAGCGTAATCTCAAGTTTGTTCTTTTTCAATATGTAAATAATAGCAGCTAAAACACAACTGTTTTGGTATGATACACTGCTTTTTTAGTTGGTTGAATATTTTTTGTTTACGCTGAGGTAAAACATGATATTTGGCAGTATTTTGTAATTTATAAATTCTTAAAAAATGAACACTTTTAATGCCTGCCTTTACTAATAAAATAGTTTAACACATTGTATTAATATATATATATCAAACAAATATGCGTGTGCTATATTTAGTTATTAAATTCTAAGCAATAACATTGTCTTGCTAAAACCATTTCTTATTAGCTAAAGAGAAAAAAGGTATTTTAGCAACTTTTGCTAAAGGATTTTTACGCCTAGAGTAAGCAGAGCATCCATGCCAAAAAAATCACTGAATAGCCTTTATACAAGTATGGAACTTTACTGATAGTCGACGCAAACTCAACTTCGTTTAAACATTTTTGTTTGACAATTGAATTCATCCCATATAAAATACTTGAATAATACATTTCATTTCAAAGGTTTTCTTCCTTTATTTACTGATCAAAAACATATCTTAGCAACAAAATTTGGTTTTGACTCATTTTTAAAGCATTTTTGGCTTAAAATTGTCTGAAACTAATGCAAACTTCATCATCCTACCAATAATTGTGATCAGGGGTTTTTTGACTCCCCAAAATGATATTTGACTCTTTGGTTAGTAGGGATACGTCTACTTCACTATGTTTTGAACCTTCAGATTTCTGAGAAATCGTTATTTGACTTCTGAAATTGCTGAAAATCGAGGGTGAACTTGCTGTCCTGGTGGTCACACACATACCTTCTTGAACCAAGTCCTTGATCTCAGCAATATAGGCACCTTCAATTCCTTCTTCATTGTCAGCATCAATGAATACAAAATCGCCTAAACTGTATTGAATCTTGCCCAGTGAAAATTTCCTATTAAAAGAAGCAATGATTTATATATAAGTACAAAGATAAATTCGCATTTGTAAGTTATTACCAAAAATCTGTCAATGGACAGGGCTCAAAGTGGCACCTTAAATTTACCATTGGCGACCAGTTATTGACCTATAAGGCGCCTGCATGGCCACTAAAAAGATTGTGTAAATTTGTAATTTGGTTAATCTTTCAACGGGTGCAGTCAATGCTAAAATGACGTTCACAATCGAAAAAGTTACAGAGAGATGTTACACTGATCTAAAGAATTGAAAGTTTTTTGTTTTTAATTTAAGACAACTTGGCCAGGCAACTAACTTTTCCAATTGGCGCCTAGATTTTATGACTTGGTAGACAAATAGGCCACCTGGAAAAAATGTCCACTTTGAGCCCTGAATGGATATAATTCCTTTTCAGATGATTATTACTGATTTTATGGCTTCCCAAATCACTGTTTTTAAAGTGTAAAAATTTCAAAATAAAAGTTGCTTGAAATAAACAAAAGAGAAGTTCGCTTCAGTAAGGGGTTCAATGTGAGGCGATGTCTGCAGGGTCGACTGTCCCCATCAGGTTGGACACATGTTAATGTATTGCTGTTACAGCTGTATATAACCGAGTCTGTAATAGCTATACCAAAATTATTGAAAAACCATTTTTTGAAGGATAAAAAAGCATACATGTGTGCAAATGTAACACTTGAAAATTGCAGGTGATGTTTATAAACATTTGAATTTATATATTGCAATGTATTTGGATTTGAAACAATAGAGCAATTGCTAAATTAACTTAAATCTGATCAAAACTACTTGCAATATGTTGGATTATTGTTTATACCATCCACAGCAAAGTGTTTGTTTTGCATGCAAGCCCTGTAATTGTCAACATTGGGAGAGAGGCCTGGATTGCTCAATAAGAAGAGAAGGACTTTTATCCAAAAAAATGCTTTTCCTCAATTAGATGGTATAGCTATAAATCTGCTAGATATTTTAGCTATAATAGCGATAGATAGGGGAACACAACCAACTTGCATATATAATATACAATCTAACATGTTTGCATTATAGCTTTGTTACTAAAAATAGCCAAAATTACTTTAAACTTCACTTTTACATTTTTTTTGTCAAAGTCTGATTTCTTTTGTCATGAAAAATCATCAAATGCAAAAATTAAAATCATTTGCATGTTAGAAAGTATCAAAAATTGATGCCATACTTCTGGTAGTGTAACTGTAGTAGGAGAGGATTTCAGGGACTGATTAAAACTAAGCATCGTAAAAACAACGTACAGTATTAGATATTATATTATTTTGTTACCAGTCAGCTCGACGTCACCAGGTCATGTCTGGCTGAACCTGTTATTGTCGCTTATCCAGTTGTAGCTGTTTATAAATAGATTCGCACGAGCATGCCTGGGGTGCAATCTCGGGTATATATTCGGGTGTCTGGCTCGCTCAGTGGGCAGTCGAACGGATTTGTTTCCGGAGGTGTGCCACATTTCAACAGGCCTTCGCTTAGCTGGATAGGTAGCAGAGGGGTACGTAAGCTTAGGCAGGGTCATAATGTTATGTGGCGCGGGAGTCAAGCTCCTGTAAGATCATGACCAAGGGAGGGGTCCGTGGGCTGATCTAATGTATATAGTTATTTGTGTGTGAACGTATTTTCATCTGTACATAATTCATCGACCCTTATTAAATATCATTAACTTTAAAATCATGTAGTTTGTTATCTCTTCAATATCCGACAAGTGTTAGAACCTAACCGAACCTGGGTTGATAACACTAGGCGATGCGGGACTTCGGGACATACTAATAGCCGGAGCGGTGTGTTACGCCCGGAGCCCCGACTCGTCCTACTACATAACACTGAGTTTTTAGTAGACAACACATACTTTCAGCAGGTTGGGGAAAACTGGTACCGTCATCATGTGTATTACATTATACAAGCCAGTTCGAGTATGGATTTTTTTATTAAAAAAAGATTCAACAGTAAATTTTGCAATATATTATTTAATGGCGATTTAATTTACTGAAAGCATTGCCTACCTAGAAACTTGATGTTACACTACTGGAAGTACAGCATCAATTTTTGGTACTTTCCAACGTGCAAATATTTTTTACTTTTGTAATTTGTACGACATTTCATGACTAAATAGATGTGACTTGGACAGAATTTTTTAAAAGGTTAACTTTAGAGTGATTTTGGCAACTTTTAGCATTACAAAACTATACCTCAATCGGCATAGAATATGCAAGGTTTTCCCCACCTCTGTTCTTTTAGTAAAATATTATTTTTCCTTGTCATAAATGAACGACTTTTAATAATAAATTGCAAAATTTACTGTTTATTAAAAGCAATTTTGGCTATCATTAGTAACAAATTCACACCCAATTGGCATATAAGTGAGTTTGTGTATTATACACAAGTTGGTGGTTGTCTCCAACTTTTTCCTTCACCATTAATTAGCTACATATATAGTTTAGTCCGATATATGATAAAATTACTTAAATTAACGAGAAATACCTATTAATTTATAGGTATTTCTAGCTAATTCTTCATATCAGACCCCTCAATTACCTAAAGTAGGTGGACATGGTAACACAATTTTAAGAGTTGTTTCATTGTATGTGCACGCTAACGTATAGACCAATTTTTTTTTTTTGAAAAATATACGGTCCAATTTGCAGTTTTTATGCCACACAACTGGTTTTATGCACGTTATCCAACCAAGATACGCCTTTATTAGCTACTTTTATCTAACAACGGTGTCGGCGAAGAGGACAGAGGTAACAGTTACAGATGTTAATTGCTCAATGCCATATACACTAGATACAGTAATCCCATCGTGGACTACAATCACAATGCATAAAACTTTTGAATTGTTGTACCGTCATTGTGGCGTACTGTACAAATAAAAAAATAACACTAACTTAAAATGTTTTTCGGTGCATCTCCGTCTATCAGTCACCTCTCCCTCTCCTTTCCACGAAAACTGTTTTTCATTGCTGGCAGCTGAGAAATATTTCTTGGTCATTTTCACCTCTTCGCCACTTCCTATTCTCAGCTGAGAATTCTTTCCCGCCACCAGTCCCAAGTCAATCCTATAGTTTATTTCTTATTAGTTCAAATATTTATAAGTCATGGCATAAAAATCGTTGTTAAGACTACAAAAGTAATGAATGATGTAAACAACTACAACATATATACGTGTTGTAAAGAAAGAAGAATGTTTATAACGGAAATCAGCGGAAGCCAGTTGAATAACGTTTCAATACTAAACACAGCTTTTCTGAAACACAATATAGCACCACTTACAGTTTGGATACTCTCTAGACTGATCATTCGAGTAGAGAAAAACTCCAAGATGTCATGAATTACTTTAATCTAAGTTTTGAGAACGTTTGTAAGAAATGTGTTTTCATGCATTGTTTTGAAGTTTCATTTTAACCTCAGGAGCGTCAGCATGGCGAACCGAACAGTGAAGGATGCTCATTCGGTGAAAGGGACAAATCCTCAATATTTAGTAGAGAAGATAATCAGAACAAGAATTTACGAATGCAGATACTGGAAAGAAGAATGTTTTGCGCTCACAGGTAATGTTGGTCTGGTTTGAGTATGTACGAATTTGTACTGCATTGGATATTTGACGGTTATATCGGATCATAACACAGAATATCCTGTCACCGTCTGTTTTTAACTTCTGGACCACCTCCTCGATCTTTATCTTATAAGAATATTTAATTCTACATTTGTATGAAAGACGGAGGTATATTTGAACTTATTTTTCGGCGTGTCTTGTTCATTTTGGATTTTTTCCATTTATATTTTAAGAAAATACATAATGTGAAGGATTGTGGATTGAATGTGGATGACAGATATCAGAATCATCAATTTACATATATGTTTTTTTTTATCTGAGAAAACTATAATCGTAGACTTAATACTGCCCGATGTGAATCACATCACGCTTGTTGCTGTAATAGGAAGGAGTAATGAAAAATACCCTGCCAGTGCCAGGGTTCGAACTGGCGACCTTTCGCTCTCAATGCAAACATCCTACCACTAGGCTAAAGGGAAATTCCCACTAGTTTGAGCTAGTAAGGTGACCTTATACTCTCTACTTTTACACTACTCCCACCTTCACAAAGTCTTCGCCCCCAACCTATTTCACCTCTATACCACCGACGTGGGTATTTAGTTGGGCACCATATGTAAAAGGAGATGACGCCGAATACTAGCTGGATGCTCTACCAATTGAGCTACCTGGATGCCGATGATTGACCTGGTTCAGTTCCGCTACACTATCGGAAATGGGACCAATTCCATACCCTGTAGAGCAGTGTAGGCACTGAGGCAGGTATGTATTGGTTCTAGCTGGATTGGAATTCCCCCAAGTGTTGACCTGGAAGGCAAACCAAGTCTGGGACTGGGAACGGTGCACAGATTCAATCCAACCCTGATGGGGGAAATGTCGATATTAGTTAACTCCCACTGGTTTCATATGCCATGGCGAAGCATGTGAATAAATCATTTAAACTGAGTATTACCTGATTTATAATCATAGGACATAATGTTTATATTATTGATACTCATGAAACTGAAATTTGATTGTTTTCTGATATTTTATTACTTAGGCGATGACCACATTTAAGAGGTAATTAATGTTTTGCAGCTGCCTTGCTGGTGGACAAGGCGATGGAGCTCAAATTCATTGGTGGTGTATATGGAGGAAATGTAAAACCGTCTCCATTTCTGTGCCTCGTACTCAAGATGCTGCAGATCCAACCTGAGAAAGATATCGTGGTGGAGTTCCTCAGGAATGAGAACTTTAAGTAAGTGTGGATAGCTGTTGTTATCGAATATTTTTACCACTAATTGTAGATCTTTTTATGCTTACTGAAATAAAATGAACCTTTTACTTCTGTCCTAGTCTGTTTATTTATGCAGACAAAACTGGTTCCCCTGTTTTTAAATTTAATATTTTAGGTAGAGTAGACCTTGACGGACCTGCAGATATTAATACATCATTACTGTCCTTGGAAGTCTTTGCCAAGGATCTACTGAAACCAGCATAAATTCACCATGACTGTCCTTATTCCATTAAGGAATAGTTCTGGTGCAACTGATAAATGAAAATGACCCTGGTTTAAGATGTCATATTAAGGCTTGTTTTTCACACAATAAATGTCATTAATGATGCATTTTAATATCAAAAAAAGATATTTTTTATCAGACATGTTGGGTAATGTTATGGGTCAATAATTTGAGAAATAGAAATAAAAAAAAGCTGAATAAATTAAGCTCATCAGGACACATTCCCTGTTCAGTCAACATTTTTCGTAGACAGAAACGTTGAATTTTTACAAAACAGTGTTGTGTCAATACTAATGAGGATACAGCTTAGGTATTTGATATGTGTATTCTTTGTGATAAGACCTCTCTGCTGGTACTTAATTTGGTGACCTTGACTGTGGCCTTTGACCTACTTTAAAAAAATCTTTAACCTTGACCAGTGTATGTTAACCGTATGAGATGGGGCTTTCATATTTGATGTGTGTGTTCCATGTGACAAGACCTTTCTATTGGTAGTACATTTGCGGATTATTAACTTAGTTAAAGGTTGTTTGTACTCTTACTTGTTGCCAGGTATGTTCGAGCGTTGGGAGCATTTTACATGCGACTGACAGGATCGTCCTTGGACTGCTATAAATACTTGGAGCCCCTGTATTACGATTACAGAAAATTGAAACGTCAGAACAAAGATGGTGGTAAGAATTCATGTTCATGTAGTAGTATGCAAATGTTCCTTTCCATTAAATTCAGATAGATAATTAGAAAGTAAGATAATTAGAAAGAAATTGTTCAAGACAAGATTGTTAAAGGAAAGTGTGTTAATCCCCATATGCTTGGTCCTGAGACACAGGTCCCAAGCATAGGAAAATATTTGTAACATTACTTAAATGAGAGATTTTTCCATGATCACTGAAATATTAGTGGTGTAGGCTCTTTTGGCCTCTTTTGTATTCGTGTATAGTCAGCTGACATCTCTAAGTGAGGAGGAACGTGTGGTTGTAAAAGCCAGTACAAGGATATATATATATATATTGCTGGCCAAACATAATTTGTTAATATGAAATGATGAATTAACTTTATATCGATCCTTGCCATAACTTAAAGGTGCCACTTTACCAGTCCAGTGTGTTTGTAGCACTGATTGCATCAGGTGACTAAGATGAAGTATCTTGGGTGTTAAAACTAAGTATCTTGGTGTCAGTGATAATTTCAGTGTAAACGTTTGTCATAACCTGTGTAGGTACAGTTCTTTCCTGATTGGGTTCCAATTGCTTCTTTATTCCCTGATTTCATATCAATAATGTTGCATTTCATGCGTTGACTTACTTGGAGGAAATATTTTTCAGGGTTTGAGTTGATACACATGGATGAATTCATAGATGAATTACTCCGAGAGGAACGTGTCTGTGACATCATCTTACCAAGAATCCAGGTAGGCCCGTATCTGTTATATTATGTAAACTTGATCTGAACAATCTCCCAAAAGTCATAACCTTTTTCACTGCATGTTTGAGGATGAACTAAAAGTGCTCCTCCCTCCTCTGCATAATCGAGGCTTTTCTTCCTTATAATATATTAAGGATTTTACTATTGAAATGTAATTTTGATGTGTCTACAGAAGCGAACAGTGATGGAGGAAAGCAACACACTAGATCCTCGTGTCAGTGCGTTGGAGGAAGACCTCGAGAACATGGACACGTCGGATGATGAGGAGGCAATGGTTAGTTTGATATTTCACGTTACCCAAGAGTACCTTTGTCATTTGCGCCCGACATTTAGCCCAACACGGAGATTCATTCAGTGGTCTGATTCAATGGAGAGCATTGTTGACATGTTTCGGCTATAAGGTAGCCGTCATCGGTTTGAGCAGAATTGTTTGTTTTCTAAACAAGAAGTGACCTTATGGTCCTGTGTTGCTTTTGGTTGAGCCCTGATGAAGGCTGTGTCAACATCTGGAGGTCCCGTAAAATTTATGCCTCAAATGTTGCATTAAAAAAAATGATGAACTGGTTTATCCGTATAAACCTACAGGCCCAGAATTTAACAGATTGAAAAGAAAACATAGACAATGTTTTCAGTTGATTGCTTAGGCGTATATGAGTCATTTAGGAAAATTGTCATGTACAGAACTATCAGTTGTCAAATTGTTTTATTAATTTAATGTATCTACTATAAAATAAATGGTTAAGCCAGAAATAAAGCTCAGAATTTTTATTTAGAATTTTAAGAAAGATTCTGTTGGTTGTTTCAGCACGAGAGGAGTCCGTCCCCAGAACGCAGGAGAGGGAGTTATAAAGATGCTGACAAACCCAACAGAAGTCCTTCACCTCGACACGCTCGTAGTCCCTCACCCCACAGCAGGTAATTATATATATAAACAGCGATCTACCTAGGTAGATGTTTCGAACTAAAACAAGAAAGAAAACCCCTAAAAAACCTGCTGTTTGAATACTTTACTATGCACTTGTTAATTTGTTTCCAGGACATGTTGTATATAGGAAATATTAACATTAATTAAAGTTATAAACTTGTTTTCAGACAAAACTTGGTCATAATTAATGTACTTTTTTTGGCACAATCAAATGTTAATGAAATGGTATGATACAAAAATTTGTACACATTAAAACAATGAGGGATTAAGGCATATGAATTGCTGTAGAATTAGTGTACAGAAAGTGTAAATAATACGAATATTATTATGCTGATTTCTTTCAGTGTAAAAAGCCCTAAAAATAAGATTACTTCTAAGACATGTACGTTTACATTATACTGAATTCAGTTTTGAAGAAACAAAATTGTCAGAAAATCAAATACATTGTTAACAAATAATTTGGTGTTCTTCAGACTGTCACAGCCAACTGGTCAAACAGCCAGAAAAACAATCTCACAGGGATGACTCAGTATCACCAATACATTGTGATTTTAGACGGTAGGATTAAGAAATTTCTTTGGATAACAGGCTTCAACAGCTCTAACTCCAAAGATTTTGCAAATTGTGAAGGAATTTAATTAATTAATTTGTTTGGCTTTTCAGATCTAATCGGAAGCGTTCCCGGGACAGAGATAGGGACAGAGAAAAACGTCACAGATCACCAGGTAGTGTACCATTGTATTTCACGCCGAGTATTCAATGATGAATTAGAGATTTTGTTAAAACCACATTCTGTAAAATTTGTATGATTTTTGTCTTTGATTAATTTTTCGATGAATTTAATTGAGGCAACCCAATTCTTATATATTTGTCAACCCTCTCCCCCACCCTCCAGAAAAAAAAAAAAAAAAAAAAATTACACCTGTTAATATTATGATTTTAATTGGAATTTTGAATTTTAAATCATATCAATAAAAGAAAAACATGGTTTGAAAAGCTATTTAAACCTGTTTTGTCAAAGGCAATTTGATAGATACCCTAGCTTTATTATTACATAATACCTACATAGATCTGTGTCAGCACTGTGAAAGTTTTTTAACATGGACAAATTGTAACTTGAACAGGTTTTGAATATATGTTAAATGAAAGATATACTGATATCTTGAGAGAAATTTGGTGTCATAAATCTATGAAAGTACAGAATTCCCTGAGTTGACTTTTACTCTGCAGACATTGTGTTATTTGGTTTTGGTTTGACAACTGCAGTGTTTGTTTGATTCACAGAGAAGTCACACAAGAGAAAAACGGGTAAATTTGGTTCTGGGTAAAATGTGGGATCTCCTGGTTTATAGTGGTTTTTCAGGGTTATGTCAAACTTTTTTCATAATTTTGTTTGCTTAGAAAAATACCAGTGGTTGGTTTATCTAATATCAGTATGGATGAAAAATTTCTATTTAAATGAAAAATCTGACTGGCTTCTTTCATAGGGGCTGTGATAGCTCAGTCGGTTAGAGAGCTGGTCACATAATCTCGGGTGAAGATCCGAGGTGCAGTGGTTCGACACTCCCTACCCATGTCAGTTCGTGTTTTTCGGGAATCTGAGAAACGGACTGGTGTGTGCTGTCGTGGTTGTTTCCTTGGGCAAGACACAAGATTGGGGCCGCGGTGGCCGAGTGGTTAAGGTGTCCCGACACTTTATCACTAGCCCTCCACCTCTGGGTTGCGAGTTCGAAACCTACGTGGGGCAGTTGCCAGGTACTTGCCGTAGGCCGGTGGTTTTTCTCCGGGTACTCCGGCTTTCCTCCACCTCCAAAACCTGGCACGTCCTTAAATGACCCTGGCTGTTAATAGGACGTTAAACAAAAACAAACCAAACCAAACCAAGCAAGACACTTTACATTAATTCCTCTGGATGGCATGTGACGGGCCTCGTGTATGTTGTTCAGTGAGGTAGTCACCAACTACTACAAAGAGACCCTGCCTCAAAATCACTGACTGTTTGTGGGGTGATAAACCCAGCGAACAAACAGTTGTAATCCTATTAAAATATGGATTATATTTACACAAAAAATATGTTGAAATGAATATCTATATTTCGTGAAGAAATATGATTTAGTTGTTAACAACACAAGACCAACAAGAATCAGTGATTTAAATATACAAACAGTGTATTTTATTGTCCAAAAATAACAAATGGACGAGAGACGTGTTCTTCCAAGTTTTTTCTGTATCTGTATAGACAGGAATCAGTACGAGAGATTCTCGGTGGTGGCTGGTTAGTTAACTGTCTTATGGCATGTCAATCTGGTGAATTTCCTTTACAAAAATGTGGCATGATGTCGAGGCTAGTGAGAAGGTATAAGGATACAGGTGCCTTATAGTGATTAGCTTATCTGTCGGCCTGTCTGGTTCATTTGCACAATATTGATGGAAGTTAATGGAGAACATTTTTACAAGATGATTTCCAATGCATCCTAGTTCTGCTTGGCAATTTTTCGAGCTGATCAGTTTCAAAATGGCTGAAAATCAACCATCTTGGATTCTGACATTAAAAAAATTGTTTTGGTCTCTTCATATCTAGGAGTCAAAATTTATTTTGGGAGTCAAAATATCCCACGATAGTTCACAGAAAGACACACTGCTTAGTATAGATCAATAGAATCTAACATAGGTCTGTTCCGTGGACAGGGATATCTCAACCTAATTGTAAGAGTTTGGTTAGTAAGCATGAGGCTTGCCGAGTGCTGGCCAGCTAAACTCTTACAAGAGGTTGAGATATCCTTGTTCGCGTAACAGACCCATGTTTGATTATTTTTCTCACATACTTGCAAGCAAATGTAAGATTTTATGAATTTTTTTCATTGTGCCATCTACAATACTCCTTGGAATTTGCTCAAAATTAATGACGTCATCATTTACGACTTGGTTACTCGACGTAAAATGATGACGTTACGTTATTGCAACAGCGTCATATAGCGCATGCCAGGTATCTTATCCCCCCTGTGTAAGAACGATTTATCTTTTCCCTAGCAACCGCGGGATAATCCTGTGAAGTATGTGAGAATTTATTTTTTATTTCAGTCGACATCGTTCTCTTCTTTGATTTAATAGTACAATGTAACAACTTTTTGTGTTTATTAGAAGGTGCCTATTCTCATATGTTGAATTTATAACACTGCCTTTAAGGTTGCTTACAGTGATATAGGTATACATTGCTTTTGTTTTCATTGTCATAGTTTTCATCAGCTCTGAATATACATTGTCCTAGTTTTCATCAGCTATGAATATGCATTGTCCTAGTTTTCATCAGCTATGAATATACATTGTCCTAGTTTTCATCAGCTATGAATATGCATTGTCCTAGTTTTCATCAGCTATGAATATGCATTGTCCTAGTTTTCATCAGCTATGAATATGCATTGTCTTTATTTGTATTGGCTATGAATGTACTTTGTTATTGTTATCATTGGCGATGAATATATATTACCTTTGTTGTCATCGACTATGAATATTTTTCTTCACCTTGGGGATCAAATCTCTGTTTTCTCGTAGCAATTGGTGTAGAAACTTCTTCTCAAGGATGTGTAGAGATCTATTTGTAGATACATGTATTGTAGACTAGTTATCTTACATAAACAATATTGTTTTTATTTTATAGACAAATCAAGACATCGTGATGATGATGATGACAGGTAAGTTGATTTGATTCAGATTCTCCAGGTGTTATTTATATATCTGTAAACTTTGATTATTCGTCCCCTACCAGTGGGACTATAGGTTTCCTTCTTATCTGTCCATTTGTCCGTCTGTCTGTCCACTGAGTTTTTCCCCTTTTTGAGTCATGCTTTAAGGTATATTGGTGAAAGTTGGTATGTAACTTTAGTATGAGTACCTACTGATCAATTTCGAGTTTCAGGATTTTGGGCCATGATTGAGGTCACTGTTACTATTTTTAGTGGGGCTGGTAGGGGACATGTATTGCTTTAGCTTCAAGCAATACCCAGCATGCTTGTTTTATCTGTAAACTTTGATTATCTTATCTTAACCTTTGTCAATTTCATTTGCAGAAGAAGAAAACACAAAAAACACAAACACGATCACAAAGACCATAAAGACCGCAAGGACAGTGATCGCCATCACAAACACTCGGACGACAATGACCGCCATCACAAACATTCAGATGACCGTGATCGGGATCGTGATCGTGATCGCCACAGACACCGGGATCGACGGGATAAACGTGAGAGTGGCTTATCACAGAAAGAATTGGAAATCAAGGAGGCAAATGAACAGAGGGCAAAACTTGGCCTGGCACCTTTGAAATAGGAATTATTCAAAATCACTGTGGAAAAGGTTATTTCTCCGACGGCTTGCTTATAATCTTTTGATGTGATGGGACTTACTGGTTAAAAGAAAGACTGACAAATTTAACACAGTTCCACTTTGAATAGCTTTTAATGGGCTCATTAATGGATCAATGCGGTCATTCTCAAAATCACATGGAAGGGATGCTAATATGATTAGGGATAATGAAATATTGGTCAAAAGGAAATTTGAAAATGTTGGAAAGTATTACAGGAAGAGATTATTTTTAAGAGTCACACTAGATCCAGGCTTGTTACAGCTGTGGAAACACTTCATTCATTATAGCTCTAAGCCAAGATACCAAATTCTGATGAGAGAATTTGGAAGGACATTGTCAGCAAAACGACAGACATATTTAATAAAAATCTTTAATTACATGATGACTTAGAATCATTCTTTAGCTTAATATGACCACTTTTCCCAGCCTTACCACAAGTACCAAGAGGCCCAGAGGGCCTGTATCACTCACCTGGTTTATTTGAGTAAACATCAAAATAATGTTCATGTTATATTTGTTAATGTCTAACAATGCTACAATGTATATATATATTTATGGGGTGGGGATTTTAACTGCTTCAAAGATATAACCCAGAAACAAAGTCAAGACTCAACATGATTGTGTTTAAAGAAACCTAAATCCCTCTGGGGTGGGGAAAGACCCCAGAACCTTTTTTTTGTGTTTTGTCTTTAGATGCCCAGCAATGCTATATATGGTTAGGGGTTGGGGATCTCAATAGTTTCATATAGTCCTTTATAGCAATATAGTCAAATTGATCCCTTTTGCTCTGCCCCTGAGGCCCCTGGGGGTTCAGCCCCATCATTGTTAAATGGCCCCTTTTGGCCTTGCCCCTCAGGCCCCTGCGGGGTCAACCCCCATCATTTTTAAATGGTCCCTTTTGGCCCTGCCCCTCAGGTCCCTGGGGGGTCAGTTCCCATCATTTGTAGAATGAATCCCAACCACCTAGGGATGTATCCGCTGAAATATCAATGTCATACTTCGATTAAGTCCAGAGAAGAAGTCGTTAATATCAATATTGCTAAACGGTCTTGCCCCTCAGGCCCCTGGGGATCAGTCCAATCATTTCTATAAATCTGAATTCCAGCCACCTAGGGATTCTTCCTACCAAATTTGGTTAAATTCTGATCAGCGGTTAAGAAGAAATAAATTGTTGATAGACGGACCCCGAACACTATGGTATGGCATAAGCTCACCTTGATCCTTCGGAACTGGTGAGCTAAAAATTCCCATATGTATGGGTTGATGTCCTGTCTACAGCTATGGTCATTTAAAGATAGCCTCTACTTTGTGCGAGATTGATGTGTGTGTTATAACCTCTATTGTGTGGGAGATGGATGCGTGTGATGTGTCAATTTATAACCCTGGGAATGATTCCTTGTTGAAAAGGCTATGGAATAATTCCATGTTCAAAAGGGCTACAGGTCTTGAAATGACCTTGGTAAATGATTTGATGGTGTAGTGGTATGCACATCCTCATGCCTGTAACCTGTGCAAAGTATTGTTGAACTTACTTCGAGAAAATTGCATTTCTGAAGTTCATTGTAGGAGACTAAAGCTCTTGTCACACCTGTAGTAAATAGGGTAGCTTAACATTCTCAGAAATAACCTTAGTAATTACCATTTTAACTATGATACAGTAAGTTATACTAGGATCAATAATGAAGTCTGTTGAAGTACAATATGATAATCAGTTACTGTAATTGTTGCGATTTCAATACGTAAACTATACGCGTGGGGGTAATTTTCGTGATTGATCCACTTTTGCTTGTAGTTCAAGATTATTGAAATTGATATCAAAATAATAAACGTGGGTGAAATTTTTCGTGAACAAAAGGAGTCCGCGTAATCAGCGTAAATTTCCCCCTCGTGTAAATTTAAAAATTTACAGTATGGACTTTGGTGAGGTCCTTAATTTTCATGATATTAGACATGAAACTTGTTTGCAAAAGGGTGGAATTGTGTTATATATATATCTTGATAACAGAAAATACACTAGGACATTAATTGTGATGTCACAATGATAATGACGTCATAAACTCAATATTGACTCTGTTTCTAAAATTAGAAACATTGGATTGATATCACAAAATATTAACCTCCTTGTGACCATGTTTAAGCCAATGAGAATGGAGGAAAATTGGACCATGTATATGTTAAGCTACTGTAGTTAAGTTAAATTACAGCAGTAAGTATGTTGAAGTACAATAGTGTAGTTAGATTCTACTGAAGTAGGTTATTTCTAACTATGTTAAGCTTTTAAAGCATGTGTGATCAAGGCTTAATAATGAAGACAAGGACGTCAAGTATATTTGACAGTTTTATTGATCGACAATAAATAATCTGCAGCTACAGCCGAGATTTCCAATAATTAAAAAAAAATAACAGAACAATACACACTTTTCATTTTCACTTCTCAAACTTTTTCAGTAACATTCAATCTTTCTGTCCTTAACAACTGGACAGTATACCAAATACTCTCTTAACATTAAACCCTTCAAACCCTAAAATCTACAGTGAAATCTTCTGTTCTAATCAATATCAACAAGTCTACCCTATGTTTTAAGGGTTGGAAGGGTCCTAACACAGCCTTGCACATTTCAAATAACATCATCACAATGTCAAAAGATCAAAAATGACAATTTCCACATAAAATATATTTTCAACTTTAATAGTCCACCATATTGCTTATGACTGTCTTAAACATCAACGTGTCTTCTGTTTCACTCAAATCAAGGCAGCTATTGATTTAGGTACTGACAACTGAGTGTTTATACAATGTAACTTATAAACATTGTCAAAACTACAAATGAATCATAGGATACAATATCTTTTATTGACAAGTGATATATTGGCAGCCACTATCACTGACAAATGTTTGAAAGGCAATAACTGTATACAATAACAACAAATCTGCTTTATTGGAACGTTCTGTGAAGTACACATATTCAAGGGGAGATAACTGTCTTCTGCTCCACTCTTGCTAGAGAAATGGATTTAAATCTCATCCGAGTAAGTAGATAAAGTGCATTTTATGCATATGTGTATTATTACTATCAGCTGGCCCCTGAGAATCTAATGGGTCTAACATTCTACCTGTATTAATCTACAAATCTATGTTATACCAAAATGGCACATTACAGTGTTGGCTGTCCTCTGAACCAGACAAATAATCTGCTATCCACACAATCCACACAATCCACACAGATGAATGGGTCACAAGGCTTTAGTCACCAAGACGCAAATGACCACTATCCATGGAAGGCAGGCCACATGACTAATGTCACCAACACATAAGTGTCCGCTATCCATGGAAGGCGGGCCATATGACTCATGTCACCAACACATAAGTGTCCGCTATCCATGGAAGGCGGGCCACATGACTAATGTCACCAACACATAAGTGTCCGCTATCCATGGAAGGCAGGCCACATGACTTCTGACACCAACACATAACGGTGCATGTTATACATAGATGGCAGACCACGTTTTGGTGAACTAGACTATTTGAACTCTAGCTACAAAAGACCTCTGAATGCTATTTATAACAAAACACTAAATCATGACATATGTACACACAAATTTTCTTATTAGGTAACATGCAAAATTGTTCTATTAAATATTCAATTTAATTACAATCTTTACATACACTACAAATCTGTACTTATAACCTGATGATAAAAAAGAAGCAAGGTTTTAAACAAAAGAAGAGAAGCAACTCCTAAAGCCATATTACCAGCCAACCGGCCCCTGCCTGCATGATTTTAGATTTCATTTCTTACACCAAGAGGTCTCCTGAATCTGTGAACAGTAGAAAAAATTGCCATTGGTTCTTGGGGATTTGTCTCTTTATTTCATATAAATCCTAAAAAAGCTAAAAAAATTTCATGTGATTGTTCATCGTCACCAAAAGTAAGTCTTTCCTCACTGCTCTGTCTGTCTGAGCTTTGTTTAACCCCTAAAAACAAATATCAATTCATCTAGCACCGCCAGGTTCTCACAAGCACAGGGACCGGTCTTATACATGAAATATATATATATATATAAATGATACAAGCACACCCAATTTGAGTTTTTGTAAACAGTTGAAAACAGTAGTTAAATATATATTTATATATAAATGATACATATATTGACGATGTACAAGGAATTTGTCAAGTTTCTGTGCTGATAAAGAATCGCTTATATCAAAGCTATCTGATGCTGACCTAAAATCTATCATCACAACTAGGTCACAGTGACCCGAGGTTACACTGGTTGTTTACTGTCTGTATTAAACAGAACTACCAGAATAATATATGTTGTATACTGCTACTACAAAAGCTCTTTTACTACTGTTTTCAACTGTTTACAAAAACTCAGATTGGGTGTGCTTAAAATCATTTGCATGTTACAATGTGAAATCAGGACTGTGAAAAAAACCTTTTTTTCTTTTTTTTTAAATCAAAGCATCTACCGTTACTGTGTATTAATGATTCTCAGGATTATTTTTACATACACAGTTCTAAAACTGTATTGACATTTCAGTGAAGTAAGCAACTTTTTATGAAGGCTGAATAAAACCTCACAGAATGAAGGGGAAAAAAATGATAGAAACCTGATGAAATATGCATTAGGATGTATCGGCTAATATGTATGTGAAAAATCTAAAGAAATCCAAAGTGCAGAAAAATCTCCACAAGGATGTACCAAAAATAGCACAGTATACTTTATTGTGGACATCAGTGTGGTGTGTATCCATAGTCACATGAAGTTGAGAGTCCGGACCAATAGTCACATGATGTTAATGAGTCCAGTCCAATAGTCACATGATGTTGAGAGTCCAGTCCAATAGTAATATGATGTTGAGAGTCCAGTCCAATAGTCACATGATGTTGAGAGTCCAGTCCAATAGTCACATGATGTTGAGAGTCCAGTCCAATAGTCACATGATGTTGAGAGTCCAGACCAATAGTCACATGATGTTGAGAGTCCAGTCCAATAGTCACATGATGTTGAGAGTCCAGACCAATAGTCACATGATGTTGAGAGTCCAGTCCAATAGTCACATGATGTTGAGAGTCCAGACCAATAGTCACATGACTTGACAGTCCAGACCAATAGTCATATGATGTTGAGAATCCAGTCCAATAGTCACATGATGTTGAGAGTCCAGTCCAATAGTCACATGATGTTGAGAGTCCAGACCAATAGTCACATGATGTTGAGAGTCCAGTCCAATAGTCACATGATGTTGAGAGTTCAGTCCAATAGTCACATGATGTTGAGAGTCCAGACCAAAAGTCACATGACTTGACAGTCCAGACCAATAGTCACATGATGTTGATGGTCCAGGCCAATAGTCACATGATGTTGAAAGTCACATGATTGTGACAACTTTTATGAAGTCAATGTCAACAATTTTATGCTAAAAATAACAATATTAAATATAATCTTAGTGATAATTATGTAAGGAACAACATGGCACAACTCCCTCCACTAACTTTCAATAAGTGCAGTAAAAGTAACTAAAACCCCTGAATACTTTTTGTTGAAACAGTTCAATGATGTCGCGATGAACAGCCTCTAACCATGCCTTTTGCATGTTTTCTCACTTTCCTATAACCTGTGTTTTGCATTTGTATATCTTAAATTTGAAATGTATAACCTAGATGATGGTGTGCGTGTCTGATGACAGTGATTACACTGGCATTGTGCCTAGGGGATCTGGGTTCGATTACCTGATCGGGTGGGAAAAGCTATCAGGCATCAACTGCACAACTACGTGGGTTCTCTGTGGGTACCCTGCTGTTTTATGATCCCAAGAAAAATCCCTCAACTCACATCCATCAGAGTCAACAACACTGACTGATATAATTTGATATGAATTGTTTGGATAAACACAAGTTACAGACTGCATTGCTGTAGTGATATTCTTACTGTCATACAATCAGCTTCATCAACAAGACACTTCTTTGTAATAAGAGACTAAGCATTTACATAGCAATGATCTACTATTTTTTCCAGTTGATATTTCAAATTTTCACCACTGAAAGTTTGAAGAAAAAAGATACATTGTTTGTAAAAGTTATGGAACAGACCACAATTCTTCACTTTAATTTTATTTCCTTGCTATCTCTTCACCATAACTATTTTAGCAAAGTTTTTAAAGATGAAGACCTTTTCGTTTATACAGACCAACTGGTTTGTTGATTGTTAAATGTAACATTTCACACAATTTTTTTAACAGAAATGCAGAAGTCAGTACAGACAATGGAAATCTTTGTCAAGGCTTGTCATTATACCTAATATCTGTTTTGACAAAGATAAATTCAAACGGCCATGTGAAAATATTTTCCTAATTTCTTGCCTACGTAATGCCCTAAACTGTCATCCCAAGCTGATAATGTTAACCAAGTTAGAATGAATTCCAATAGAAATCCAACAAATAATAGTCAAAAATGTGATTTCCCTTTATAAACTATAGTAAAGTTTACCCCCTCCCCAGGGGCAAACATGAGACCCCAGGGTCATGAAATTCACAATTTTCCTAATTTCTTGCCTACGTAATGCCCTAAACTTCGGACGAATTGAATGCTGATGTAGAAATACACATTTATTCATGATACTGGGTATTTAAGAACAATAAACCAAAACCAGCCTAAAACGAAGGAGTCTAAATACCAGACCTTAGGCACATCTGGAAACACACCTAGTCCTGAGAAACTAATCACAATCTCAAAATTCAATCTAGCTATCATAAATGTTTCAATATTCCAACTAAGTCTTACATGGCGAGGCCAGGTGAGTACAAGTCTTGGCTATTTCACACAGGAAGATACACCGTCAAGGGAGATAGTCGTCAAGGGTGATTAGTTTCAGACTAACAGAAGGTTCATAGGTCTAGAACTAATTCCCTAGACTTGGTAAACTTTACATTTTTTTGAAGATGTTCAATATTGATAATGTACAGGTATGTAATTGCAAACTTAACTTTAATACCTGCATATGATTTATGTTGCACAATGTCATACTGAACATAGTTTAACAAAATACTTAACAAGAGGCCCATGGGCCTTAACGGTCACCTGAGACTTGAAATAATTCAGTAAATTTAATTGACACTTTTTGGCCTGACCCATCAGTCTAAGGGATGATCCCTTAGACTGATGGGTCAGGATCAGTCAGGACCAACATGTGCATACCATTAAGCAGTCATCCCATGCTGATAATGTTAACAAATTTAGAATGAATTTCAAAACCAATAAAACAAATGATAGTCAAAAATGTGATTTCCCTATAACTATAGTAAAGTTTTTCTCTTCCCATGGGGCAAACATGAGACCCCAGGGCCAGGAAATTTACAATTATGGTATAGCACCTTAAGACCCTTCCATCTATGAAGATTATTTGATTCTACCATATTTGGGTTGTGAGATTTTTGAAATTTCAGTCAATTTGACCCTTTTTGGCCCCGTCCATCAGCCCCTGGGGGTCAACCAGGGCCAACATGTACATACCATCAAACTGTCATCCCATACTGATAATTTGAACCAAGTTAGAATTAATTCCAATAGAAATCCAACAAATAATAGTCAAAAATGTAATTTCCCTATATAAACTATAGTAAAGTTTACCCCCTCCCCAGGGGCAAACACGAGACCCCAGGGTCATGAAATTCACAATTTTGGTAAAGCCCCTTAAGACCCTTTCATCTATGACAAGTTTTTGATTCCACCTTATCTGAGAGAAGATTTTTGAAGTTTTAGTCTATTTGACCCTTTTTAGCCCCGCCCCTCAGGCCCCTGGGGGATGGGGACCATATAATTCACAATTTTAGTTGACCTTTAGCCATAGAAGGTCGCTGCCAAATTTCATTGAATTTGGTTCAGTGGTTTTGGAGAAGAAGTTGAAAATGTAAATTGTTTATGGACGGATGGCGCACGACGACGGACAAAAGGCGATTAGAATAGGTTACTTGAGACTTTGTCATGTGACCTAATAAAAACTTGACTAGTATGGCCATTCACACAAAACAAACAGTATATAAGTTTTCATGTACAACACCATAGCAATATCATCTGTGTACATGTCTACAACAGCATAATTAATCACAAAATAGTAATAAGCCATCTTGGCCAATTCTGTCAAGGCTTGAAATCAAACAGAACTGGATGAGAAGTTTCACAAGAGTTAGAAAGGTATGGATGCCCTTTTTCATATGTATCATGAAACAAGACAAAGAAAAGTAAAAAAAAAAAGACGAGTTGGACAGATTTTCCAGATACCCAAACCAAAGGTATTTCATCTGTGTGAAGAGTGAATTAATTAATAATGCAATGACGTCATGTAATTACGTAGGTAAATTAATATTCAATTTATAATTGATTAAAAGACGTGAAATTTAGAAAGATGGAAAATTCAAAGGCATGCAGACACAGTTGCTAGGAAATATGTAGCCTGCAGTTTACACATTTTTGACCACATATTAACTAATTCTATGTGTGTCCATTGTAACAAATGATCTTGCCCTATCTGTAGTTTTATGAAGCAATTTGGTCGCCACAAGAACTAACCCTGACTGAAGTTGACCCCTGATGACATGCAGTATGAAAGGTTACCATGTAAACGAAATTTTATCTCTGATTACATTCAGTATGAAGGGGTTGCCTTGACAACAGAACTTCACCCCTAGTTACATAAGAGGAATGAAGATGTCACCTTGACAACAGAACTTCACCCCTAGTTACGAATGAAGAATGAAGGCGTCACCTTGACAACAGAACTTCACATCTAGTTACGTATGAAGAATGAAGGCGTCACCTTTCAACAGAACTTCACATCTAGTTCATATGAAGGTGTTACCTTGACAACAGAACTTCACCCCTAGTTACATATGAAGAATGAAGGTAACACCTTGACAACAGAAATTCACCCCTAGTTACGAATGAAGGTATCACCGTGACAACAGAACTTCACCCCTAGTTACGTACTAAAAATGAAGGCGTCACCTTGACAACATAACTTCACCTGTAGTTACATATTTTCTTCGGTATTCATACATAAGTTTGTATATTTAGCCAAAGTAGAGATGAATAACACAGTGTGCACATGCAATGGTTGGTCCATTGCTCTGATAGGTTAAAGCAACATGCTTTCAGGAGGGTCCATTCAGGATAGGGGGTGGGTGTAGTTTCTTCAGTTCTTGTTTCAGACTTGGCAAGAGGCCTCCGAGCCGGCGGTTTGAGTACTTATTCGTCCAGCCCTCCACCTCCTGAAAGTTTTAATATTATTCAAGTTTACAAACACATACATTAATTTGTGATATTAAATCCAAACACTTCCTATTTTTCTGCATTTAAAAAAAAAGGAAAAAAAAAGAGGGAAAAAAAAAAGGGTTTTAATGAATGTTTCCCTATTTGGCCCACTGCCTCAGTTGAGTAAAAATCTAGGCATTCTGTAGGTTTTAAAAGAAAAACTGAACCATGGCATAAAACTTGATATCAACATGTTAAGGTCTCTTTTAAGTGACTCCCCCAACTTCTGCCAACTTTCTAACTCAAACTCCAGGGACATTTATACACTACATACCTCTAAAATCTTTTTCTTTTTGTGGTAAAAATGTGTTTTGATGACGTCTGCAAACTCTGGTGGTGGGTTCTGTAGCTGGCCAATCATGGCATATTTTATGTTGTTGTAACAACAATCTGAAAAGTAAAGATGTTTATATTCCAGAACTTTTCAAGGGTTGAAGACTTTTCAGGACTGCAAGCCCCCTAAATTTTGTCTGAACAACTATCTATGAGTACCATTCCTTTGTGTATAGTGTAGAACATGTCCCGTTTTTTAATGATTCTTTTGAGGACTTACTAACACTTGGACAATTTTGAATATAATTTGTAATTACTGAAATTATTAATGGAATGTCCACTACTGATATATCGGACAAACCCATAAGGTGTTGGATTTATCACATTATCACTGTTAATGTTATGAAGTTTTTTAAGGCCATTTAAAACCAAACATGGTCAGATAAAGTACTGCTATAATAGTTTGGTTTACTTTGGTTTACTTTGGTTTATTTTGTTTAACGTCCTATTAACAGCTAGGGTCATTTAAGGACGTGCAAGGTTTTGGAGGTGGAGGAAAGCCGGAGTAACGGAGAAAAACCACTGAAATACAGTCAGTACCTGGCAACTGACCCACGTAGGTTTCGAACTCGCAACCCAGAGGTGGAGGGCTAGTATTAACGTGTCGGGACACCTTAACCACTTGGCCACCGCGGCCTCTAGTGTGAATTTCACTTTCAGGGCGAATTGTCAATTTGTTGATATCATCGAAGCAAACCATTTCGGCACAGCATGTATATATATATACTTTGTGGGACAAAATGACTTAACGAAATGACAGATTATACAAGTTATGCACTCTAGTCATGCTAATTCGGACGTATAAAATTGACTTCCAAGATTCTGGAAGTAGTCATTTGATTGGCTAATCCAAAAGGAAAACCACATTTTTATCGGAGAAGGTAGTTTTCTAATACTGTTGCAGCTTACATTAAAGTCTTTTTTATTCTTCAGAAATACTCATTAGGAACCAGTTTTGTATTATGAAGCAATGTTCTACAACACAACAGCATTCCTTTTGACAATGTATTATTTAAATACAATTGATTATGCTCCTAATTTGTGCACCATTGTATACATTTACCTGCATTATATTCGTCGCTGTGCTTTTTACCTCCCTCCGTTCCGATCTCTAACTCAAACCCAGGCTCATTGAAGTAAGGATCTTGAACCAAGATAAGGGACTGGATGGACACAAGGACCTGCCATTTAAAAGTCGTTTAAATATTCCACACAGCTTTTCATTTTCATTTTCATGCTAAATTCAGCAATAAAAATTCTCGGGAATTAAAAGATCTACAATAATTTTAGTTCCAGGTAAATGAGGGCAAATAGAATGCTAAACTTGATAAAATGACAAGAAATGACTCTCAGTTGACCAATTTATGCAATTTTTCATATTCTTGCCTCACATTTGATAGATTCAAAGAACTTTCTTGTAATTCTCTGAAGGTTTCTAATTCTGGTCTTTCTCAAATTACAGTCAAGGATCTGACCTGTAGCACTGTCGAGGTTTTCTCGTTCTGGCCTTGCTAAAAATAGATTTAGGAATTTTACCTGTAGCACTGTCGAGGTTTTCTTGTTCTGGCCTTACTAAAAATAGATTTAGGAATCTTACCTGTAGCACTGATGAAGTTTTCTCGTTCCGGCCTTACTAAAAATAGATTTAGGAATCTTACCTGTAACACTGTCGAGGTTTTCTCGTTCTGGCCTTACTAAAAATAGATTTAGGAATCTTACCTGTAGCACTGTCGAGGTTTTCTCGTTCCGGCCTTACTAAAAATAGATTTAGGAATCTTACCTGTAGCACTGTCGAGGTTTTCTCGTTCCGGCCTTACTAAAAATAGATTTAGGAATCTTACCTGTAGCACTGTCGAGGTTTTCTCGTTCCTGCCTTACTAAAAATAGATTTAGGAATCTTACCTGTAGCACTGTCGAGGTTTTCTTGTTCTGGCCTTACTAAAAATAGATTTAGGAATCTTACCTGTAGCACTGTCAAGGTTTTCTCGTTCCGGCCTTACTAAAAATAGATTTAGGAATTTTACCTGTAGCACTGTCGAGGTTTTCTCATTCCACTGCTCTCCTTTCTGTCCTTCCCATGTTCCCAGTAATGATAAACACACCTTTCCACATCTACCAAAAAACACTTTAAAGTGTCACTTTTATTTGTTCGTTTGTGTTTTTTTTATGTTTACAGGCATTTGAATTAAGCTAATATAAATAGGATTTCTTGTAGACATAGATTTCTATAGTGAAAAAAAACAAAAGTTTGCAATCTTATGTCATTAATATACATAGAAAATTAGAAAGTTTGAACACAATAAGGTATTCTGACACCTAATGAATGTTTTTAAAGTATCTCATGTTATATTTGATTTACTTGTGAACAATAACACATTGTAATAGCTGGGTTTTTTTTTAACATCCTATTAACAGTCATTTAAGGACGTGCCTGGTTTTGGAGGTGGAGGAAAGCCAGAGTACCCAGAGAAAAACCACCGACCTACGGCCAGTACCAACCAACTGCCCCACGTGGGTTTCAAACTCAAACAGATGTGGAGGGCTAGTGATACAGTGTCGGGACACCTTAACCACTCGGCAACCGTGGCCCTTTAAGTGAGAGACACTTACGCATAAAGATTGGGATTGAAGCGAACTTTTCCTGAACCAGTGGTCTGAAGGTTCACCAGAGGTGGAGACTTGGGGTAGGCCGGTGGAAAGTAAATATCAAATACATAACAACCTCCTGAGTATGGTGTTCCTTCAGGGCTGAAAAACGGCAATAACAAAATAGGTCAGAGGTCATGCATTACATAATAAAAAAGTTGAAAATCTTTAGAACCAGAACTGATTTCAGTAAAATTGAACAATTACTGAAGTCATGTTTACTATATACTGATTGAGATATAATTTTTTTAATGATTTCCCAGGAGCAAAATCTTCCAAAATCTGATATTGAAATATCATTACAAATTCAGGTTTGTGAATACAAGAAGATTATAAAGGAAATAATCAATATATGATACATGCACACAATGCCACTGAGAAATATTTCTTTATTTTACATTAGATAAAGACGTATATTATCACCTCGGAGAAGAGCTTCAGTACAATATATACTGATGCAGAAACATATTCAGGTACCCTACCAACGCAAATCACATTTTGCTAGTATGTGTTGGAACGTGGGTATACATCTAAAATATACAAAAGAAATATATAATTTTTCTGTTATGATTTTAACAACTTACCCAGTAATAAGTGCTTTCATTAACGTCAACTTGTCATCGTCCTGGAAAATAACATTATCAGATATAGCACGGCTCAGTATCTGGAGAACAAGCCATGAGGATTATGATGGAGAATACAGATCAGCTGTACCCTGTAATTCTGTGTAGTACAGGGTTCAGGGCTCTCCCATCTTGAGAGTATTGTTAAAGACACTTAAAGGTGTGTGCTTTTGTGTTTACCCATGTAATAAAACAATTTACAGAGAAAAGATTTTTAAAAAAGGAAGAAATGTTGGAAAATTTTTTTTGCTCATTTTGAATTTTTTTTTTCATTTCTCTGAACTGACAATTGCATTGGCAAATACGAGGACAGAAACCTTTTTACAGGCTTCACTTCAGCAGACCTCTTCTTTTCCTAGAAAGAATGTAGGTGTGTGCTGAAGTTTGCTTATTAGGTTAGATATTGAGGTCAAACTTTTATCATATCCCAAATTACAACTGCATATACATATGTATCTTGAAAGTACAATTGAATTAATTATGAAAACTTAAAGCTTCAATTTAATATTTGGCTCGTAATCAATAAACAGCATGGATAATGTATGATAAATTTTCTACATTAAGTATGTTAAATTATGGACAAAAATTCTATTGATCAACGGTCATGAAAATGCTTTTATTTGGAAAAATCATGTTAGTAACTTCTAAAAGAGAATTTTCAAAATCTATTCTAATTAGAATCCCAAGTATCAAGACAATCTCATGCTGTAAACTAACAAATTCTATCTTCGGGAAAAGAGCCAACGCCATTCTTCTAATTTAGGTTCTGTAGGTTGCGTAATCCCGGCTTGGATACCTCTGAGTATGCAGGGCGATTGAGAAAGTGGGGCAATATATCGTTAGAATTCAATCGCAACAAGCAACAGGATTTGAGGTTTCTTGGATATTTATTTGGTCTACCGGTTTCGCCCATAACAAATTCTACTTACACTTCGCACAAAGATGGCGGATGACCAATCCAAAGGCAGTGATGAGGATAAGGAGGAAAGTTCTTGGGCAATTCGGAAAATCTGAAAAAGGAAGCAGTAACGTTAGATTGCTTGAATATTTCAGCTAAATGAAACAACTGATAATTGTCATCCCATTGCATGCATTTAATTAAAACATTTCTCTTCATTCATAGCCTTACAAAATTTTTGTAAGTTATTTTTTGTCTTTAATATCTCGTTTTCACCATCTTATCTTCTTAAAAATAATTATTTTGATTTTACAAAGCAAATAGTTCAAACAAAAGGTTAAACTGCGTCTTTGTCGTGGCTGACAAGAATACAACTTTGGATCATGTTGGCTCTGACAGGTCTGACTTGTACAACATGTTTCTAAGGACATTTACCTGGTTTTGTCGAGAACTCTGAGCTGATTTAAACTGGCTTGCAAAATGGTGTGCCCAATTTCCTTCCACTGCAAAACAGATGAAATTTATGAAACAGAACATGAAATTTATGAAACATTAAGATTTGTTGGTATATTTTATATCTATATTGTTTTCTGACCTTGGATCCACAATAGCTCAGTTATTTAGAGCATCAGCTTACGTAACCTCAGGTGAAGATCTGAGGTCTGTGGTTCAACACTCCTTAACCGTGGCAGTTTGTGTTTCTCAGGAACCAAGTAACTTGAGCAATATACTTTACTGTAATTGTTATAGATGGCATGTGATAGATCACTGGTATGTTGTTCAGTGAGATATCGTACTTTGGGATATTTTGGATGTGGTTATATTTTGGTTTATTTGGAGCCTGGAGTGAATGAGCTAAAATTAAACACAAAAATTTCACGAAAAAAAATGTCGGAACAATATCCGGATTACCGCAACTGTCTTTCCGTTCATTTGCTAATTTTGCTACATACCCATTACAAGCTTCCTCGATCTGTGTTGATGTGTGTTGTAATATTGCTTTTTGATAAAAACGCGTCAATAAAGGTATGTTTTCATCTAAATGTGTCATAAAATTCATTCACGTTGTTTTCATATTGATTGTTGTATTAGCTGTGTTCAAGGACAACTCGCGTATCGATCGATCGATTAACTTGTGTGCAAAGTGAAGACTGTTTTCCTGTGCAACCAGGTGAGACGAAAAATAAGGCTTATTATACTGATATTCTCTCAGTAAATAACTATTCAAACAAAGGCTATATCTCAGGTAGGTGATTAAATCCTGTCACTTAGTCACAGAGCTTTAAACCCCTGTGTACGTGTCCACGCGACATGGCTTCTAAATATGTAGATTTACGTAGCGTAATGAACAAACATATCAATTATATAACTACAGGTAAGCGCCAAAATTTAACACACATGATGGTAAACACCAGAATTTGACGCACCAATATTTAACCACCCTATTTTGACCAAAAAAACGCCAAAATATCCCAAAGTACAGTAGTGACCACTAACCACTGCAAGGAAATCCATTTTAATTTTTGGTTTTATTTTTGTTAAATGTCCTATTAACAGCCAGGCTCATTTAAGGATGTGCCTGGTTTTGGAGGTGGAGAAAAGCCGGAGTACCCGGAGAAAAACCATCGGCCTACGGTCAGTACCTGGCAACTGCCTCTTGTATGTTTCGAACACACAACGCAGAGGTGGAGGGCTAGTGATAAAGTGTCGGGACACCTAAACCACTCGGCCACCGCTGCCCCATTTACCCATCTTAAAATGACTTTGGCTATTTATGGGTCGATAAACCCAACAAACAAAATATTTGTAAACCTGCATGTAGTTATGTATAGCTGTTCAATTTTGTGGGTCTCATATTTCACAGTTGTCTAGTCAGAACTTTTAATTCCTCTAAATTCTTGAATATATACAATGGTATTTATATTTGTTGGGTTTTCGCACTAGATTCAATTACCAGGAGTACAGCATAAATGAATCCTGTGATAATTACTGGCTATATTATGAGTACACCAGATTTTTTTAATTACTTTAATTCATCATCAAGCAGACATGGTCCTTCTCATTTTGACCGTGCTGAGGTGTAAAGACAAAAATCGGAATACTTAACACATGTTTTATTCATTCATGATTAGAAAATCAGCAGATGAACTTTTTTCATTTTTTGTTTTATTTCTTGTTACACTCGACTACCGAGTAGAGATTCAAAATCAACCGTTTCTCACAGCAGTTATTTATAGAACACTCGGAGATCACTTATAATAATTCAGAGCTTGCTTTATCAATACTTACATGAAAAATCTGTACTATAAAACTGCATATTTCGTAACACTTGTTTGTACTGGAGTTCTGTTGCATCAAGCTGAAAAAACAAGGAAACTGGTATACGGGATATGGATGTGGTTTGGTTGAGTCTGTGATCAATCTCCATGATAAATAGAATCATGTACTATTTCCCATTGAAAACAAACTATGATTTTTATGGAGACATTTGAAACAAATTTAACATTTGATTTTTGATTACAAAGAGTAAATTTTACACTCTCTTAAACCTCCCACTGTAAGTTTTGTCTGTGATCAATCTCCATGATAAATAGAATCGTCTACTTTTCCCATTGAAAACAAAGTTAACCATGATTTTTATGGAGACATTCGAAACAAATTTAACATTCGATTTTTGATTACAAATAGTAAATTTTACACTCTCTTAAACCTCCCACTGTAAGTTTTGTCTGTGATCAATCTCCATGATAAATAGAATCGTCTACTTTTCCCATTGAAAACAAAGTTAACCATGATTTTTATGGAGACATTTGAAACAAATTTAACATTTGATTTTTGATTACAAAGAGTAAATTTTACACTCTCTTAAACCTCCCACTGTAAGTTTTGTCTGTGATCAATCTCCATGATAAATAGAATCGTCTACTTTTCCCATTGAAAACAAAGTTAACCATGATTTTTATGGAGACATTCGAAACAAATTTAACATTCGATTTTTGATTACAAATAGTAAATTTTACACTCTCTTAAACCTCCCACTGTAAGTTTTGTCTGTGATCAATCTCCATGATAAATAGAATCGTCTACTTTTCCCATTGAAAACAAAGTTAACCATGATTTTTATGGAGACATTCGAAACAAATCTAACATTCAATTTTTGATTACAAATAGTAAATTTTACACTTTGTTAAACCTCCCACTGTAAGCTTTTTTTTTCACCTTATCTACATGGACGCTGACATCCATTACTGATGTGCCACCATCGTTTGATATGGACATCTCCCGCGCTGACGCCGTCGGACTACACTGCTCACCACTGGGAGATAGGCCCTGCATAGCCATCACATCTGCAACATTCAGGTCAGTGGACAGGGGTGGGATGAGGTCACATGAGTTCAAACAGGGTCATATTTTAAGGTCACAAAAGGTCAAACAAGGTCATATTTTGAGGTCACATGAGTTCAAACAGGGTCATATTTTGAAGTTACAAGAGGTCAAACAGGGTCATATTTTGAGGTCACATGAGTTCAAACAGGGTCATATTTTGAGGTCACAAAAGGTCAAACAGGGAAATATTTTGAGGTCACATGAGTTCAAACAGGGCCTCATATTTTAAGGTCAAAAGAGGTCAAATAAAGTCATAATAAAGTAATTTATTTTTACTATTTAAAATATTCAGTCCATCTGAAACCATGATGTTGAAAACATCAGATATCTACATAGATAACAATACTCAATGTTCATCTGGCATATTTAGGATTAAGGTGTTAAAATACATAGAAGTTAACAAGTACCACACTAGAACAAACTAAACTAAAGAAAACCAATCTGAGGCATAGGAGTTTTTGTACAAGTCACTTCTAAGATTTACTTACCATTTACATTGTTGAAAAGTATCACAAATTCTCTGAAAACGAAACAGTAATTAATGATAATTATACAGGATCACAATCATAAACATTTGTATGAACTTTTCCAATTAATCATAACAAACCAACATCATGTTTTTAGCATACTACCAACTGATACAAAGAAATCATAACTGTATATGGTGATGTACGATAATGTTCCATTTTATGACAAATACCTGGCAAGTTTTTCCTCTGCAAGTTCTGCGTCTGTGCCAAGTGCCGAACAAGAAGAGCTTGACCCTCGACAACGACTAAAACAGTTGGGCAATATATTGAAGGGGGTGGCGTTGGTATCTCCTTCAGGAGCCGTACTTGTCTGAGGACGAGGAACGCTACCGTTTCCAGCCTTACACATGTGCTTCAGGATCAGGGAAGCCTGTATAGATATTCAATACAGAATACAAAGATGTTGCATGTACACAAACAGATATTAACAGAATACTCTGCCCTAGTTATTATCAATAATCTCATCGCACATCTACTACTTGTTTTTCTACACCAGGTATTCACTAATTAAACCATTCTTTCTGTTTTCCAATATGCAGGATGAATAAACTTTTTTCTCATTCAAGATTCTTTGTAGTTAACAAACTTTTTCTCTACACTAGGTTTTCAGTCATTTATCCAGTATTTTCCAATTTATAGCTAGCTGACCCACCTTTTTCTCTTCACTAGGTTTTCAGTAATTTACCCAATATTTTCAAATCTTTATAGTTAGCTGACCCACCTTTTTCTCTACACTAGTTTTTCAGTAATTTACCCAGTATTTTCCAATTTTTATAGCTAGCTGACCCCCCCTTTTTCTCTACACTAGGTTTTCAGTCATTCATCCAGTATTTTCCAATTTATAGCTAGCTGACCCCCCCTTTTTCTCTACACTAGGTTTTCAGTAATTTACCCAGTATTTTCAAATCTTTATAGTTAGCTGACCCACCTTTTTCTCTACACTAGGTTTTCAGTAATTTACCCAGTATTTTCCAATTTATAGCTAGCTGACCCCCCCTTTTTCTCTACACTAGGTTTTCAGTAATTTACCCAGTATTTTCAAATCTTTATAGTTAGCTGACCCACCTTTTTCTCTACACTAGGTTTTCAGTAATTTACCCAGTATTTTCCAATTTTTATAGCTAGCTGACCCACCTTTTTCTCTAACTGCTCCAGCAGCTGGTATATAGACAAAGTTTGGTTTGATAAGGAACACAACAGGGGAAGCAACTGTCGTTGTCGAGCTGTAAAGACAAAAAAAATCATAAAATCATAGAAAAAACAATAAAATAAAATAAATTATATCAGAAAATAATTGACCTTAGAACCAAGTAATTAATTCTATTTAGCCTTACTGTATGCTTTTCTAAACTGTAATTTTTCTTCTCCTAATACACTGATCATCAATGAATTTAAAATAACTCCCCCCCCCCCCCCCCTTTTTTTTATATACTTACCAATTTCTTTAATGATATCTACGATGAATTTATATACCTGAAAAGAAGCAGAATTTTCATTACATTTAAGTTTGATGTAGTATCCTTCAAAAACTTTTAGAAGTTTTCATCTTGTCTGAACTTTCTGAACAAATATTTGGACATGAAATGACAAGGTAGTTTAAACGAAGCAGAGCTTCAGCATTGAAATATTGTACAGTGGTAAACACACATATTCTAGTGGTAATCTCATTTTGAAGGAATCTTTGAAGCCAGCGGCCATTTTGAAAAATGCATTATGCAGACGGACGGCCAGACAGACAGCAAGGCCGATTCCAGCATACTAGGAAATTTTGGGTAAAAAAAAACAAATACATGTATTGCCCTTGTGCCATATACTGTAAAAGTGGATATTTTCGCGTATGGAAATTTTCGCTTAGCCAGCTTCCAAAGTGTTCGCGGTGTGGATATTTTCGCGCCGTCAAGATATTTTTGCGCTAACTTGTATCTTTTATATTTAGTATTTTTATGTGTTAATATATTCGCGTGTGGAAATTTTCGCGGAGATTTACTGATAGTGAAATAAGCGAAAATTTCCACACCGCGAATATTTCCACTTTTACAGTAATCAAATTTTTGCTGTCTCTTTAAAAGATTTGACAACAATGAACATGGCTATGAAGCTACATTAAGTGAACAGGGAACAGTACTGATCTGTTATATAACTAATGCTAACATGGCCTTCAGAATAAGGACGGAATTCTCTTCAGATTCCACTAAATGGAAGTCAAGAATCACAATTTTCATCACGAGGCAAATTTAAGAGTAGATCTATAACGAAAACAAACCTCAGGTTATCTATATATATATACATGTACTAATTAATTTAGGCTGACTAGTAAGCCACTTAACGAAGTCACTAGCAAATTGTGGTGCTTTTCCAGAAAATTGTATCTACAACAGGAGGACTCAACATTTGTCAAACAAGAACCACCTACCTAACAGAAGTTGCTTAATTCAATTTAACTACATTTTCTCCTGTTACCACAATCAACATATTTTTCCTGGTGTACTCCCATAGTACAGTGTATATATACTGCAAACGTACATATTTTGGCAGTAACCTCATCTTAGCGCTCGAAGCATTCAGCTAAATTGTGATTGGGTTAATTGAAGTTTACCTACATTGGTTTCTATGGCAATCATTGTTGGTGCGCTAATTCATAATTCCACTAATCTTTTTTAATCTGGTTTTGCGCTGAAATTTGTGCCTCAAATGATGTATGTTTACAATATTTTACAGAATAATAGCTTTTAATGATTTTTGTCATCGATTTGATAAAAACTGTTTACCGTAATCATTATTCATCAGTAGGCAAAACAACTGTTAAAAGTTTTGTTAAATAAGGTATATTCCGTACTTACTTCTGAATGTCTGCAAATCTCTAGAAAAGAATCGGCTCTCAAGTATTGCTACAACAAAATCAATCCATCATTACACAACAGGAAAGAAATGCTTATATTGATCAAAACGTTTAAGGAGAAATATTAAACTGCTAGTATGTTAAAATTGGGCATCCACAAATATCTGTATATCAAAACTATTTATAAATAAATACCTTGAAAAAAGTGTTCTCACAAATATTATATGTTGTACAGTATGTAGCATGATAGAAGATGCTTACACAAGGTATAACTGTACAGTACACTCGCATCCTTATATTATTCACTATTAATACCTCCATGAACGGGATCACTGCTGACCCCTCCACTACCGAGTACATATCCTGGACAGGGTCTATAGACTGGCCAGTGTCTGGGGTTGCTACATTTGGGTCCGGTTGACCAGGAGGCCTTGGCTTTAGCTGAGGGGCATGGTTTGCATACAGAACTTTGAACTCCACCAGAATCTTGTGCAATGCATCCTCTATCTGAAATACCATTATCGACCAAAATTTATTTTTGAGTTTATTTTAAAATTGTTTCCAAATTACAGCTCTATGTACCTTGACACAATTAAGGAGTCACATCCCATGGTAAATGTGACCTCAGTCAAACACAATTATCTTACCTAGACACCACTAGGGAGTCACGTCCAAGGGTGAATGTTGTGTCCTCAGTCACACACAACTATCTTACCTAGACACCACTAGGGAGTCACGTCCAAGGGTGAATGTTGTGTCCTCAGTCACACACAACTATCTTACCTAGACACCACTAGGGAGTCACGTCCAAGGGTGAATGTTGTGTCCTTAGTCACACACAACTATCTTACCTAGACACCACTAGGGAGTCAAGTCCAAGGGTGAATGTTGTGACCTTAGTCACACACAACTATCTTACCTAGATATCACTAGGGAGTCACGTCCAAGGTTAAATGTTGTGACCTCAGTCACACACAACTATCTTACCTAGACACCACTAGGGAGTCACGTCCAAGGTTTAATGTTGTGACCTCAGTCACACACAACTATCTTACCTAGACACCACTAGGGAGTCACGTCCAAGGTTTAATGTTGTGACCTCAGTCACACACAACTATCTTACCTAGACACCACTAGGGAGTCACGTCCAAGGGTAAATGTGACCTCAGTCACACACAACTATCTTACCTAGACAACACTAGGGAGTCACGTCCAAGGGTGAATGTTGTGTCCTCAGTCACACACAACTATCTTACCTAGACACCACTAGGGAGTCACGTCCAAGGGTGAATGTTGTGTCCTCAGTCACACACAACTATCTTACCTAGACACCACTAGGGAGTCAAGTCCAAGGGTGAATGTTGTGACCTTAGTCACACACAACTATCTTACCTAGATATCACTAGGGAGTCACGTCCAAGGTTAAATGTTGTGACCTCAGTCACACACAACTATCTTACCTAGACACCACTAGGGAGTCACGTCCAAGGTTTAATGTTGTGACCTCAGTCACACACAACTATCTTACCTAGACACCACTAGGGAGTCACGTCCAAGGTTTAATGTTGTGACCTCAGTCACACACAACTATCTTACCTAGACACCACTAGGGAGTCACGTCCAAGGGTAAATGTGACCTCAGTCACACACAACTATCTTACCTAGACAACACTAGGGAGTCACGTCCAAGGGTGAATGTTGTTTAACTATCTTACCTAGACATCACTAGGGAGTCACGTCCAAGGGTAAATGTTGTGTCCTCAGTCACATACAACTATCTTACCTAGACACCACTAGGGAGTCACGTCCAAGGGTGAATGTTGTGTCCTCAGTCACACACAACTATCTTACCTAGACACCACTAGGGAGTCACGTCCAAGGGTAAATGTTGTGTCCTCAGTCACACACAACTATCTTACCTAGACACCACCAGAGAGTCATGTCCAAGGGTAAATGTTGTGACCTCAGTCACACACAACTATCTTACCTAGACAACACTAGGGAGTCACGTCCAAGGGTGAATGTTGTGTCCTCAGTCACACACAACTATCTTACCTAGACATCACTAGTGAGTCACATCCAAGGGTAAATGTTGTGACCTTTGTCACACAACTATCTTACCTAGACACCACTAGGGAGTCACGTCCAAGGGTGAATGTTGTGTCCTCAGTCACACACAACTATCTTTCCTAGACACCACTAGGGAGTCACGTCCCAGGGTAAATGTGACCTCAGTCACACACAACTATCTTACCTAGACACCACTAGGGAGTCACGTCCAAGGGTAAATGTTGTGACCTCAGTCACACACAACTATCTTACCTAGACACCACTAGGGAGTCACGTCCAAGGGTAAATGTTGTGTCCTCAGTCACATACAACTATCTTACCTAGACACCACTAGGGAGTCACGTCCAAGGGTGAATGTTGTGTCCTCAGTCACACACAACTATCTTTCCTAGACACCACTAGGGAGTCACATCCAAGGGTGAATGTTGTGTCCTCAGTCACACACAACTATCTTACCTAGACACCACTAGGGAGTCACGTCCCAGGGTAAATGTGACCTCAGTCACACACAACTATCTTACCTAGACACCACTAGGGAGTCACGTCCAAGGGTAAATGTTGTGTCCTCAGTCACACACAACTATCTTACCTAGACAACACTAGGGAGTCACGTCCAAGGGTGAATGTTGTGTCCTCAGTCACACACAACTATCTTACCTAGACACCACTAGGGAGTCACGTCCCAGGGTAAATGTGACCTCAGTCACACACAACTATCTTACCTAGACACCACTAGGGAGTCACGTCCAAGGGTAAATGTTGTGTCCTCAGTCACACACAACTATCTTACCTAGACACCACTAGGGAGTCACATCCCATGGTTAATGTGACCTTTGTCACACACAACTATCTTACCTAGACAACACTAGGGAGTCACGTCCAAGGGTGAATGTTGTGTCCTCAGTCACACACAACTATCTTACCTAGACACCACTAGGGAGTCACGTCCCAGGGTAAATGTGACCTCAGTCACACACAACTATCTTACCTAGACACCACTAGGGAGTCACGTCCAAGGGTAAATGTTGTGACCTCAGTCACACACAACTATCTTACCTAGACACCACTAGGGAGTCACGTCCAAGGTTTAATGTTGTGACCTCAGTCACACACAACTATCTTACCTAGACACCACTAGGGAGTCACGTCCAAGGGTAAATGTGACCTCAGTCACACACAACTATCTTACCTAGACAACACTAGGGAGTCACGTCCAAGGGTGAATGTTGTTTAACTATCTTACCTAGACATCACTAGGGAGTCACGTCCAAGGGTAAATGTTGTGTCCTCAGTCACATACAACTATCTTACCTAGACACCACTAGGGAGTCACGTCCAAGGGTAAATGTTGTGTCCTCAGTCACATACAACTATCTTACCTAGACACCACTAGGGAGTCACGTCCAAGGGTGAATGTTGTGTCCTCAGTCACACACAACTATCTTTCCTAGACAACACTAGGGAGTCACGTCCAAGGGTGAATGTTGTTTAACTATCTTACCTAGACATCACTAGGGAGTCACGTCCAAGGGTAAATGTTGTGTCCTCAGTCACATACAACTATCTTACCTAGACACCACTAGGGAGTCACGTCCAAGGGTAAATGTTGTGTCCTCAGTCACATACAACTATCTTACCTAGACACCACTAGGGAGTCACGTCCAAGGGTGAATGTTGTGTCCTCAGTCACACACAACTATCTTTCCTAGACACCACTAGGGAGTCACATCCAAGGGTGAATGTTGTGTCCTCAGTCACACACAACTATCTTACCTAGACATCACTAGTGAGTCACATCCAAGGGTAAATGTTGTGTCCTCAGTCACACACAACTATCTTTCCTAGACACCACTAGGGAGTCACATCCAAGGGTGAATGTTGTGTCCTCAGTCACACACAACTATCTTACCTAGACACCACTAGGGAGTCACGTCCCAGGGTAAATGTGACCTCAGTCACACACAACTATCTTACCTAGACACCACTAGGGAGTCACGTCCCAGGGTAAATGTTGTGTCCTCAGTCACACACAACTATCTTACCTAGACAACACTAGGGAGTCACGTCCAAGGGTGAATGTTGTGTCCTCAGTCACACACAACTATCTTACCTAGACACCACTAGGGAGTCACGTCCCAGGGTAAATGTGACCTCAGTCACACACAACTATCTTACCTAGACACCACTAGGGAGTCACGTCCAAGGGTAAATGTTGTGACCTCAGTCACACACAACTATCTTACCTAGACACCACTAGGGAGTCACGTCCAAGGGTAAATGTTGTGTCCTCAGTCACATACAACTATATTACCTAGACACCACTAGGGAGTCACGTCCAAGGGTGAATGTTGTGTCCTCAGTCACACACAACTATCTTTCCTAGACACCACTAGGGAGTCACATCCAAGGGTGAATGTTGTGTCCTCAGTCACACACAACTATCTTACCTAGACACCACTAGGGAGTCACGTCCCAGGGTAAATGTGACCTCAGTCACACACAACTATCTTACCTAGACACCACTAGGGAGTCACGTCCAAGGGTAAATGTTGTGTCCTCAGTCACACACAACTATCTTACCTAGACAACACTAGGGAGTCACGTCCAAGGGTAAATGTGACCTCAGTCACACACAACTATCTTACCTAGACAACACTAGGGAGTCACGTCCAAGGGTGAATGTTGTTTAACTATCTTACCTAGACATCACTAGGGAGTCACGTCCAAGGGTAAATGTTGTGTCCTCAGTCACATACAACTATCTTACCTAGACACCACTAGGGAGTCACGTCCAAGGGTAAATGTTGTGTCCTCAGTCACAAACAACTATCTTACCTAGACACCACTAGGGAGTCACGTCCAAGGGTGAATGTTGTGTCCTCAGTCACACACAACTATCTTTCCTAGACAACACTAGGGAGTCACGTCCAAGGGTGAATGTTGTTTAACTATCTTACCTAGACATCACTAGGGAGTCACGTCCAAGGGTAAATGTTGTGTCCTCAGTCACATACAACTATCTTACCTAGACACCACCAGGGAGTCACGTCCAAGGGTAAATGTTGTGTCCTCAGTCACATACAACTATCTTACCTAGACACCACTAGGGAGTCACGTCCAAGGGTGAATGTTGTGTCCTCAGTCACACACAACTATCTTTCCTAGACACCACTAGGGAGTCACATCCAAGGGTGAATGTTGTGTCCTCAGTCACACACAACTATCTTACCTAGACATCACTAGTGAGTCACATCCAAGGGTAAATGTTGTGTCCTCAGTCACACACAACTATCTTTCCTAGACACCACTAGGGAGTCACATCCAAGGGTGAATGTTGTGTCCTCAGTCACACACAACTATCTTACCTAGACACCACTAGGGAGTCACGTCCCAGGGTAAATGTGACCTCAGTCACACACAACTATCTTACCTAGACACCACTAGGGAGTCACGTCCCAGGGTAAATGTTGTGTCCTCAGTCACACACAACTATCTTACCTAGACAACACTAGGGAGTCACGTCCAAGGGTGAATGTTGTGTCCTCAGTCACACACAACTATCTTACCTAGACACCACTAGGGAGTCACGTCCCAGGGTAAATGTGACCTCAGTCACACACAACTATCTTACCTAGACACCACTAGGGAGTCACGTCCAAGGGTAAATGTTGTGACCTCAGTCACACACAACTATCTTACCTAGACACCACTAGGGAGTCACGTCCAAGGGTAAATGTTGTGTCCTCAGTCACATACAACTATATTACCTAGACACCACTAGGGAGTCACGTCCAAGGGTGAATGTTGTGTCCTCAGTCACACACAACTATCTTTCCTAGACACCACTAGGGAGTCACATCCAAGGGTGAATGTTGTGTCCTCAGTCACACACAACTATCTTACCTAGACACCACTAGGGAGTCACGTCCCAGGGTAAATGTGACCTCAGTCACACACAACTATCTTACCTAGACACCACTAGGGAGTCACGTCCAAGGGTAAATGTTGTGTCCTCAGTCACACACAACTATCTTACCTAGACAACACTAGGGAGTCACGTCCAAGGGTGAATGTTGTGTCCTCAGTCACACACAACTATCTTACCTAGACACCACTAGGGAGTCACGTCCCAGGGTAAATGTGACCTCAGTCACACACAACTATCTTACCTAGACACCACTAGGGAGTCACGTCCAAGGGTAAATGTTGTGTCCTCAGTCACACACAACTATCTTACCTAGACACCACTAGGGAGTCACATCCCATGGTTAATGTGACCTTTGTCACACACAACTATCTTACCTAGACACAACTAGGGAGTCATGTCCAAGGGTAAATGTTGTGTCCTTAGTCACACACAACTATATACTTTAATACCATTAGGGATTAGACTACAGACTTTAGCGCCAATATCTTTGCTTGTTGTTCTAAAGTGTTATAAAGGAATACTGCTGTTTAGAAAATTTTTGAAAAGTTAGGGTCAGTTTTGGATATATTACATATAAGTTAAATAGCTTACTTTGTTATCTTTTTCTTTCTGGGCCGCTATATATGCATTGATGTCCCATTCTGTAAAATCAATCAAAACTTTGGAATCAGAAACCAAACATCATTTTGTCTTCATGGTCCCTATCTTCTATCAAAATATATTTCGTCAACTAAATCAGACAAAAAAATTGTCAGTAATAGCATTTATCTGGTCTTTGGTTAAGCTAAATCAATAGCATAAAATTCTTTAAAATATTTCATACATAAAATATTCATTTGAGAAAAACTGAAAATACATCTATTGAAAAAGACATTTGTCGCCTAGAAGTAGAGAGGGTCAATTTTATTAATACAGATTTTGTAACTCAAAGACATATGCTGGACAGTCTGTCATTATGTCGACTCGGATAGTTCAAACTTTCGTTATTTAACAATGTTGACTTGGCTAGTTCAAATTTAAGTTTAATTTTTTCAAATATATTTTCAAACAGTTCGACAATTTTTATTTAATTTTGTTCTAACTAACAGGAGATTTACTGTAAGAAAATGAACTTGATTCACTAAACTTCACTTAATACACATTTTCTTGAAAGGTGAATAGTGCATGTACATAAACAAGACATGCTGAATTTTAGCACAGCACTTGAATTATCACTTCAGAGTCTGTGGAACTGTATTACTCTCAACTCAGTAAATATTTTCTGGACTACCTGGTCTGACAGTAAATACATGTGTTTTCACACTTTAACACTGAAAGAGATAATACCTGGTCGGAATTGGTGTCCGTAACCAATGCCCTTAGCCCAGTACTCAAGATCATTCTTAGCCAATTTCTTCTCATTCTGCAATAAAAACAGTACTAATGAAAACATCTTTTTAAATTGAATGAGGGGGCTTGTTACAGGGTTTATATGGCTCCATCAACAGCTAGGGTCATTTAAATCTGGTTCCCCTCGTAGTAGCTGGTAGCTACCTCATTAGACATCATACTGGAGGCCTCAGGTAAGCTATCCTGAGAGAGTGGGTTAAAGTCTCTTGCCCATGGACACCACCAAAACAGCAGAGGACGGCCCCTAATTTCAGCTTCCTAAGAAACACAGACCACTTTGAGTAGTGATTGAACCTCAGGTCTTCATCTAAGGTCCAGGAGACAAGACTAATTACCTACTATAAAATCAAATCAAATATTGTTTTACAATTTTACCATCTTGTATTAATCACTGTTGTCCCGATAAGGAAGCCTGATTACCTGGGCAGGTAAGCCCAGACTAGATCATGTCACTTACCATTGAGGCTGGGGCAGACTTCATTCCATCAACGTTTAGCTGGTACCTCTGGTTCACACGTGGCACAACTTCACTGACCTGTTAATACACAAACATCAATCACAATGTCCTGACACAGTGCATTAATCAAGGCCAATACACCAAGACTTATACACAGAATAGGGATATTAACATTTAGGTTTCTGTTTAGAGAAGATGACTGACAACATTTTTTTTTATTTTTAAACATTTGTTTATCTCGACTGACAACAGTTTAATTTTTTTTTTAAATATTTGTTTATGTTTGACATCTAGAGTCGTCTGTACAAACAGCCATGCAGCACAACTATATAAAGGAAACAATAATGTACATGTTCTTTCAAAGTGTTTACATTTCACAGAAACGAATTATAAAATTCTCATTTTACATCTGGACTGGAGTATATTAAACTGTTTTTAGATCAGCTGAACATTACAGACAAACACAGTGTAGGATTTACAGAAGGTGGGAGATCCAGCGTCTATGTAAACAGTTCGGTATGATTCAGTGTTACCCAGTAGGATTGTAAACTATACTCACCAATGCCAAGGTAAGAAGGTGGTGTTCCATCTCCAGGTAAGCTCCATGGGGGTACCGCTTCAGATCGTTCCTCTCGCTGTCCACCTCCAGTCTGTTAATACAGAGTTACACTTAATTAGATGGTGGGTATTCATTGAAGATAGCTGGGGTTTTACTACCACAACTTTTAATACATAGACTATACATTATAATCCCACCCCCCCCCCCCCCCCCCTCCTTCATCCAATCCCCTATTAGCATAAACTTATTAAACAAACCCGTTCACCGATCCCCAACAAACACCATATCAAGTCAGTAACCTATATATTAAATCTATTCCCTGTTTCTCTACAATCTAAAGCTTTCCAAAACAAAACCTCTGATATTTCCCAACCCTCTCCCACTTCTACTTACAACACCCAGTACCATCTTACCCACTGACTCAATCCCCTATACCTAACTCTCGTCCCACACAGACATCATATACCCACACAGACATCATATATCTTATCTCCCTATACCTAACTCTAGTCCCACACAGACATCATATATCTTATCTCCCTATACCTAACTCTAGTCCCACACAGACATCATATATCTTATCTCCGTATACCTAACTCTAGTCCCACACAGACATCATATATCCCCCTATACCTAACTCTAGTCCCACACAGACATCATATATCCCCCTATACCTAACTCTAGTCCCACACAGACATCATATATCTTATCTCCCTATACCTAACTCTAGTCCCACACAGACATCATATATCTTATCTCCCTATACCTAACTCTAGTCCCACACAGACATCATATATCTTATCTCCCTATACCTAACTCTAGTCCCACACAGACATCATATATCTTATCTCCCTATACCTAACTCTAGTCCCACACAGACATCATATATCTTATCTCCCTATACCTAACTCTAGTCCCACACAGACATCATATATCTTATCTCCCTATACCTAACTCTAGTCCCACACAGACATTATATATCTTATCTCCCTATACCTAACTCTAGTCCCACACAGACATCATATATCTTATCTCCCTATACCTAGTCCCACACAGACATCATATATCTTATCCCCCTATACCTAACTCTAGTCCCACACAGACATCATATATCTTATCCCCCTATACCTAACTCTAGTCCCACACAGACATCATATATCTTATCTCCCTATACCTAACTCTAGTCCCACACAGACATCATATATCTTATCTCCCTATACCTAACTCTAGTCCCACACAGACATCATATATCTTATCTCCCTATACCTAGTCCCACACAGACATCATATATATTATCTCCCTATACCTAACTCTAGTCCCACACAGACATCATATATCTTATCTCCCTATACCTAACTCTAGTCCCACACAGACATCATATATCTTATCTCCTTATACCTAACTCTAGTCCCACACAGACATCATATATCTTATCTCCCTATACCTAACTCTAGTCCCACACAGACATCATATATCTTATCTCCCTATACCTAACTCTAGTCCCACACAGACATCATATATCTTATCTCCCTATACCTAACTCTAGTCCCACACAGACATCATATATCTTATCTCCCTATACCTAACTCTAGTCCCACACAGACATCATATATCTTATCTCCCTATACCTAACTCTAGTCCCACACAGACATCATATATCTTATCTCCCTATACCTAACTCTAGTCCCACACAGACATCATATATCTTATCTCCCTATACCTAACTCTAGTCCCACACAGACATCATATATCTTATCTCCCTATACCTAACTCTAGTCCCACACAGACATCATATATCTTATCCCCCTATACCTAACTCTAGTCCCACACAGACATCATATATCTTATCTCCCTATACCTAACTCTAGTCCCACACAGACATCATATATCTTATCTCCCTATACCTAACTCTAGTCCCACACAGACATCATATATCTTATCTCCCTATACCTAACTCTAGTCCCACACAGACATCATATATCTTATCTCCCTATACCTAACTCTAGTCCCACACAGACATCATATATCTTATCTCCCTATACCTAACTCTAGTCCCACACAGACATCATATATCTTATCTCCCTATACCTAACTCTAGTCCCACACAGACATCATATATCTTATCTCCCTATACCTAACTCTAGTCCCACACAGACATCATATATCTTATCTCCCTATACCTAACTCTAGTCCCACACAGACATCATATATCTTATCTCCCTATACCTAACTCTAGTCCCACACAGACATTATATATCTTATCTCCCTATACCTAACTCTAGTCCCACACAGACATCATATATCTTATCTCCCTATACCTAACTCTAGTCCCACACAGACATCATATATCTTATCTCCCTATACCTAACTCTAGTCCCACACAGACATCATATATCTTATCTCCCTATACCTAACTCTAGTCCCACACAGACATCATATATCTTATCTCCCTATACCTAACTCTAGTCCCACACAGACATCATATATCTTATCTCCCTATACCTAACTCTAGTCCCACACAGACATCATATATCTTATCTCCCTATACCTAACTCTAGTCCCACACAGACATCATATATCTTATCTCCCTATACCTAACTCTAGTCCCACACAGACATCATATATCTTATCTCCCTATACCTAACTCTAGTCCCACACAGACATCATATATCTTATCCCCCTATACCTAACTCTAGTCCCACACAGACATCATATATCTTATCTCCCTATACCTAACTCTAGTCCCACACAGACATCATATATCTTATCTCCCTATACCTAACTCTAGTCCCACACAGACATCATATATCTTATCTCCCTATACCTAACTCTAGTCCCACACAGACATCATATATCTTATCTCCCTATACCTAGTCCCACACAGACATCATATATCTTATCTCCCTATACCTAACTCTAGTCCCACACAGACATCATATATCTTATCTCCCTATACCTAGTCCCACACAGACATCATATATCTTATCTCCCTATACCTAGTCCCACACAGACATCATATATCTTATCTCCCTATACCTAGTCCCACACAGACATCATATATCTTATCTCCCTATACCTCCTTCTCGGATACTAACCGAGCCCACTGTTGCAGGAAAGTCTTGATCTCCTGTATAACGGTCTTCATGTCTTTTGTTGGACACCAGTAGGACAGTTTCAGAAGCTCCATGTTTGTCACTCTTTGCATCATGGAACCCTGTAAAACAAGGATAAGATCATTAAGGAACCCAAGGGATGTGTGACGACCATAAATGGGACATATTCAGCTGTTTTTTAATTCAATGTCAAAATTGCATGATAAAAGCACTAATAGAAATCAAAGTTGGTAATATGTGCTTTGGAAATGTGTTTCTATGGCAACAGATAAATTTCAACAATGATTAAACATGATTGATGTAACATGAAACCCTGTGAAACTTTCAATTAAGTCACCTGCTGTAACATGGAAACCTGTTACAAAAAAGTATTACAATTATAGTATCACAACGTGACATGTGAATTGTCAGTACATACCTGTAATCTAGGTCTCATGACCTTGACGAGTGGAGGGTAAAACGGGTAAAGGTCAATCTCGAAGGTCTGCAAATACAAGTGTACATCATAAGTCAACTTAGAATGCCTCATTATACCACACAGCCTGTTTTCTTCCACATGAATTAATGCATTTTCTACCACAATACCCTGTGTTATTCAACTCTCAGACCATCAGTTAATCATTACAGCTGTTGATTAACAATCTGTTTATACCACACGTGGTATAAACTCTGTATGCATTTCGATTGGCTAACACGGTGAACTTTGACCCAAGCTGCAATTGTTATTGACGTCATCAATAATCTAATGACGTCACATCACCGGGTCCCGGACGTCACCGGTACACTTTATTTGCATACACGAAATTATTCTTGGCCACGTTTCCCTTTGATTCAAGCCGATATTATTGTGGTAGAAACAGGTCACACGACTCGAAATTGTTGGATATGGAATTTATTTCACACTCGTAAGTTATTTTTTAAAAGTTGCAAAAAACACTCGCTAAAGCTCATGTCTTTTGTAACTTTTAAAAAATAACTTACTCGTGTGAAATAAATTCCATATCCAACAACCACTCGTTGTGTAACCTCTATTTCAACGATGAACAATCTAACAAGCTATTCTTATTTTCCAGAATTGATGAATTTTTTTTACTACAGTGACAATATAAACAGCTAAAATGTTATCAGACAATATACCCCGAGATTGCAGTGAGAGGGACAGATCTTGTTCCTATAACATCTCATAACGGCTAAAAGGTTACTGATGAACTAATACCCCGAGATTTTGGTAAAGGGACACACTTTGTGTCTAAAACAGCTAAAATGTTACTGGACAAACTGATACTCTCAGATTGTTTTAGAGAGGGACAGATCTTGGAGGACAGGAGCAGACCTTGTTCCTATAACAGTTAATATGTGATTGGACGACCAGATACCCTGAGACTGTCGTAGGACAGACCTACATTGTACATCTTATCACTCACCATCTCCAGTTCAATGTAATTGTACCCAAATTTCTCCTTGATTTCTCTCAGGTCCTTGGCAAGATCACTACAACACATCACAAGAGAAAATCGAATTACTACATAACACTACTCAGAAATAACTGCAGACTTTTACAAATATATTTCGATCTGACAGCTGACTTACAAATATACTTTTCGTTGTTTTTAAAAATTTATATAAACTTTTAGATATTAACCTTAAATTGACAGTTCAAAACCTACCTGATTTCATTGAAAATTTCAGAGAGTAAAAAAAAATTAAATGGTCTATTTCAAAGTTTGACCTTGAAAAGCAGCCGATATGAACTTGAACCTTTTGACCTATATTTGTGAATTTGACCTTGAACTAATGGTCCTGTAACACTGTTTGACTGCTGACTGTTGTGTATAAATAGATTGATTGTGGCACCAACAATATTGAATTCTGATCACAGACACCTGTATCTGGCAAGTACATGTATTTATAGGGAAAAAATATTAGCTCCTACTACTACATATACTGTAAATCACTTATATTTCGCCAGTACTTAATTTCGCGAACTCACCTCATTCGACTTATTCGCGAATACATAATTTCGCGATTTCGGATCTCAAAATGACTTTAAATTTGCGAATGACGTTTACAGGTCGGCGATATTTCCATGTGGAAAGTGAAGTGAGTTGTTTTCAATGTAAATAAAGCTATCACGTCCGTTCATATATAGTGTTTTGTGATATAAAATTACACTCTGATATAAGTATATATTTTATCATTCTATTATTACTTTAACGGTGATGTCTGTTCACCATCTAAAGATTACGATATTTGAATTCGCGTTTGACTCTCCTCGCGAATTAACGCGAAAATAAATCCCACGCGAAATATAAGTGATTTACAGTACTACATCAACACGGTTTAACAATTGAAGATGGGATGATACATCGACTGTGGAACTGATGTAGGCAATCTATCTTAGAGCTGTTTTAAAACAGACAGTCTGATTGGTCACAATTATAGTTAGTATTTTTTACAAAGCTGTCGATCAATCAGATTGCCCATTGCAAAACCGCTCAAAAATATTTAGACTATTTCCGTTCCACAGTCAATGCATCGTCAGCTATTAAGTCCGCTTTTGGTACATTTTCTCAGCTTCAAATCATTGTCAAATGACAAAAGAATGACATGCATTGTATTTAAAGATCCTAAACCAAGGTATGGTACTGAAGTTTATGTGCATTTAATATTTTAGTCGGATCGAACTGAAATTCAAAGTGAATCAAAGCTTATCCCCCACTTCCCACTTTTCAAGTGTTGATGTAGATTACCGGCTAATATTTTTTTTTTATAAATACTTACCAGATGCAGGCACCTGCGGTTTAAGTTTGTGTACATAAAGGAAGTATTTTATTTACCAAAGCTTATAATCTTTCATATGCGAGTCCTTTCAACCAGATGCAATTGTCTTCCTTGCAAAAAATTTGTTACAATTCTGAAACTTGCACTACCTGCTAAAATGATAATCACCATGCAGTATTTATCCTTAAAAAACTGACCTCACCAAGAGCAAAAGTTTACTATTAAAGTTTGGCAAGGGCTTATTCATGAATCACTTTCTACTTATGATTTTATGATTCTGCAAAAATAGGGAAGGGGGCTTATTTATGGGTAAAGGCTTATTTATGGGTAAATGCTTATTTATGGGTAAAGGCTTATTTATGGGTAAAGGCTTATTTATGGGTAAAGGCTTATTTATGGGTAAAGGCTTATTTATGGGTAAAGGCTTATTTATGGATAAAGGCTTATTTATGGGTAAAGGCTTATTTGCAGAAAAATATAGCAATAGCCCCTAGGTACTTCAATATGTCTTGTTTTACCTTTCAGCAAAGTTAAAAATCTTTACTCTCCAGTTATATATATTGTCCTCAATAGGTTCAGCAGTGAAGCCAACTTCCTGTAATGGTGGAAAATAAGAAATCATGTCAGCCTTCATTTCTAGTATATAGTTGCTTGTTTTTGTTTTTTGTTTTTGTTTTATGTCTTTTGAATTAAGTGCACAAAAAGTTAATTCCCTGAAAGTCTGTATTAATGCATATTCAACATCAATTCAATTCATTTTAATGTACGATATTGAACTCTGTATGAATTAAACATCTTTAATTTCATCCTCCTAAGCCATTATCCACAGAGAAAATCTTGTGAGTATGAACCTTCGATTATCAGATATAAACAATGAATAAAACTATAAAAATATTTCACAATTTCCCAATAATTTATATAAACCTGTAATCAATAATCAATGGTCTATAAACCGTACCTGTTCTCCTTCCATGATCTTGACTAGGTCATTGGTAAGGATTCCTGCAGCAGCATTACTAGTAAAAATCTGTTTGGAAGGCTTGTTGTCAACACTTGGACCCACTGCTGCACCAGCTATCAACAAAAAATGTTTATCTATAAATATAATCTGGATAAGAAAATAAATAAACAAATATATCAAATAAAAAGATTATGAACTGCAGTTACGTACTAGTGATACATAAAACTGGTTTTTCTGGGACCGCTGTTGCTACTGTGGTGTTCATTTTATTTATTTTAAGAGGGCTTTGCATAACTTAAGGTATTCTCTTGAAATCCAGAAGATGAATGATTATAACACAACCTTACAGGACATTGTTTTTTGATGATTTTTATCAAATTTTAAAAGCATTGATTGGATACAAACTCCCTATTGGACAGATATTGAACAATGGGTAAACAGTTGTTGAACAATGAGACAACATACATTGAACAATGTGACAGCAGACACTGAACAATGAGTGAACAGTCATTGAATGAGTGAAGAAATTGAACAATGAGTGAACAGACATTGAACAATGAGTGAACAGACATTGAACAATGAGTGAACAGACACTGAACAATGAGTGAACAGACATTGAACAATGGGTGAGCAGACATTGAACAATGAGTGAACAGTCACTGAACAATGAGTGAACAGACATTGAACAATGGGTGAGCAGTCACTGAACAATGAGTGAACAGACATTGAACAATGGGTGAGCAGTCACTGAACAATGAGTGAACAGACATTGAACAATAGGTGAACAGACATTGAACAATGAGTGAACAGACATTGAACAAGAAGTTAACAGACACTGAACAATGAGTGAACAGACATTGAACAATGAGTGAACAGACATTGAACAATGAGTGAACAGACATTGAACAATGAGTGAACAGTCACTGAACAATGAGTTAACAGACACTGAACAATGAGTGAACAGACATTGAACAATGAGTGAACAGACATTGAACAATGAGTGAACAATCACCGAACAATGAGTGAACAGACATTGAACAATGAGTGAACAGACATTGAACAATGAGTGAACAGACACTGAACAATGAGTGAACAGACACTGAACAATGAGTGAACAGACATTGAACAATGAGTGAACAGACATTGAACAATGAGTGAACAGACATTGAACAATGAGTGAACAGTCACCGAACAATGAGTGACAACTGTGTTACTTGGAGTAAGAAATACAAAATGAATAACTTAATTCTAAAAGACAATAAAGAAAAGGCCCTTCATTGCTGGTATTCACTTCTTTGATGATTCTCTGCCTTTCAGTTAAAAGAACTTCCTTCTGTGTTTTGACAAATTTGACAACTGTGAACTTTAAATAAGGGTAAATGTCATTTCTTTTCTCAAATTTTGTTGAGCATCACCCCAGGAACTTACCAGCCAAATATTTTGATTCAAGGAATTTTGGTTGACCAAAATGAGTTGTTTTAGAGTTTATCAAATTTGACCCAAGTAAACTTGAATAAATGTCAAGGTCATTTTTTTCGCTTAATTTGTTGGGTCCCAAGAACCTACCTACCACAAAATATCATGATTCTAGACTTTTCAGTTAATCAGAAGAAGTCACTTGAGCGTTTTAACAAATTTTACCCCTATGCCCTTCAATACAGGTCAAGGTCATTACTTTTTATGATCATAGATCTTTTGGTTTTGAGAAAAAGTCATTTAAAGGAAAACATTGATGCCCATGGATGTTGGACCCCGCACCATGGCATAAACTCACTTGGCCCTTTAGCTAAATCGTCTTGTTGATGCACTTTTTTTTTAAACATTGATCCTCTCATAAAGACATCAGGATTTTTTATCTGCAAGCAAGAGGCCATGGATGAGTGGCTCATACTCACCTTGGGAAGTTCGGGCTTTCTTCATCTCCTCTCTGATCTGTGCTTCCTTTTGTGCCCATCGTTTCTACCCAAATTAAAAGATATTAATAATAACAACAAAATTCCCAAAATTTCATATTTGGGCAACAGTACATTATTTACTTTTCCATATAATTTTATTTTGGAATAGGTCAAGGTCACACAGATCTGGGTAGTTCACCTTTTTTGGAGCTCTGACAAAAAACCTATTTTCATCGATTTATTGGAAACTGCGTATGATCTTTTTTGGCATAATAATGTGCGAGTGAACCGTCACCATCCTCGTAAAAATATCTCTGGATCTTTTTTTCTAAAAATGTTGATTTTGGACATGTGAAATTTGAACAATGGATTGACACCCAGCTGGTGAACACTGTTAACCAACACTACACTTACCTAGATTTACCTGGACTACACTGACTATATTCACTTTATGAACTGTATTATCTACTATACAAAGGAGTAAATATGCCTACCGGCAATCGTCATAGAAATGGAAGTACAAAGTCAGGATCGGAAAAAACCATTGATGACAGACTAGAGGAAATAACTGAAATGCTGTCCAATGTAGTTACTAAGCAGTACATGGAGGAAAGATACAACAAGCTAAAGGAAGCTATCAGAGCAGAGAACAAACAACTGGTAGAGGAGCTGAAAGGAAGGGTCTTTGATCTTGAGACAGAAAATGAAAATTTACGCCAGAATGTTAGCAGTCTTGAGGGAAAAGTTGCTGAACTGCAAAATTCGAATGAAATCATGGAGGCGAGGAATAATGATTTAGAGCAGCATGGGAGGAAAAACTCACTCAGAATAAATGGCCTGGAAGACTCATCAGACTCGGAAACTGCTGAAGACTGTGCTAAGAAAATTGTAAAGTTTGTGAATGAAAAACTTGATGTGCAGCTTACCAGTTCTGACATTGACATTGCTCACAGACTAGGAAAATTTAACAAAGACAGACCCAGAAATATCATTGTGAAATTTGTGCGCCGTTTCAAACGAAACGAAGTGATAAAATCCCGGTACAAGTTGAAAAAATCTGGTATTACTATTTTCGAGGATCTCACAAGGACCAATCAAAGGATACTGGCGGATGCTTACAAACTTCCCTGTGTCAAAAACTCTTTCAGTATCGACGGAAAGCTTTTTGCCATACTATCAAATGGAAAAAAGAGGAGACTTTCACTGGGTACTCGGCTCACCGAAAGTTTTTTGAAGAATGATTCCAACTTCCAGTAGACTTAATTTTAATGGATAATATATCGGTATGGAACTTTGGCACCACGGTGCCGCCAGGAATTCATTCCTCCTGGTTAATACCGATAACTTTTGACAGTGTTTGGAATTTAATTGGTAATATAATGTGTACGCGTGTGTATGTGTGTCTTTTCTTAGTGTGTGGCGTGTTTTCCATGTGATTACGGGACATACATTTCTGTAACACCAGGTAAGATGTAGCTTTTTTGTATATGTAGCCTGTGATTTTTTCCCCCTTTATTTACTCAAAATTCTACGCACATTCCAATATGTAGAAATATACATCTAAAAGTGCATTAATCTCTTTGGAGTCTGTCCATTATATAATCAGTAACATCTGGCAGAACATACTTGCCCTGTTTTTTTGTTTGTTTTTTTGTTGTTGTTTTTTTTGTACACTTCTTTCAAATACCAATGTTTCTCTTTTATTTATCCACTGTTTTTAGATATAAGATTTATTCAGTACATGCTCGAATTTCTTGCCAGTCTGTTTGACTACGTACATGTACATACATTATACTGGTTGTTTGTGGCATAAGAGTAGCTACAATGTATATATTTTTCTGGTTTATATTCATCTAGGTCTATATTGTATATGTTTTATCTAATTTTCAAGGGAAAAAAATCAGTATGGGTTGTATTTATTGTTCTTGTGCAAAATCCTGTCAAAGTTACAATGTACAACGGTGTTAAATAATCAGTGACAGCTGTAGGGTTACCTACAACGTTAACACATTAAATATTGGTACTTTATATAAAATGCATACGATATCTCTTTTCCGGATTACACCAAGTCCGGAAATGTATTATACAACTTCCGGTAAGATAACTCTTGTCTGACAACAATATGGTGGTGTAGATGCTGTTTCAGAAAGAAAACGTGTGTAGTATGTTAGGTTGGCAGTGGTCTTTAGGTCGTTGACCTCACGTATGTATTTTATGTCTTTATACAGTCTATTTCTTTCTATCTACTCGCTGTCTCTTTCTCTTTCTTTCTTTGTTCTCGGGATGGGGACAGTTAATTTGATAGCTTTGTGTTTATACCGTAGATAGCATTTCGATTATATCAGCAAATTGTCGCGGCATTGGAGAAAAAACTAAACGAACTGATATTTTTTCTTACTTTCGATCAATGCAATGCAATATTATATGTTTACAAGATACACACTTTACTGAAGAAAACGAAGGTATCATTAGAAATCAGTGGGGTTACCAGTGTTTTTTCAGTTCTTACAAATCCAACTCGAGGGGTGTTGCCATTTTATTTAAAAATAATTTTGAATTTAAAATATTTAAAGAGAGAAGAGGACCTAATGGTAATTTTATTGCACTAGCAATTGGCATTGAAAATTTTAACATAACACTCATTAACTTGTATGGTCCAAATGAAGATAACCCTGCATTTTATAATCTTATATCTGAGACAGTTGAAGACTTTAACAATAAATATGTTATCATCTGTGGCGACTTTAACCTAGTCTTAGACCCCAGTTTAGACTATGATAATAGTTATAAGCATATCAATAATCCTAAAGCTAGGGACAAAGTTTTGGAAATTATTGATAATTTCTCTCTTATTGATATTTTTAGGGAACATCACGAGAATTTAAAAAGGTACTCCTGGAGGAGAAGTAACCCCAAAAAACAGGCCCGTCTAGACTTTTTTCTTTTGACTGAAAACCTACTTTCAAATACAGTAAAATCAAACATAGAAACAGGATACAGATCAGACCACTCTTTCCCATCAATATCTCTTAAACTTACTGAATTCAAAACAGGTAAAGGTATTTGGAAATTTAATAACAGTTTACTACATGATCAAAACTATCTAAAACTTGTTAAGGAATGTATTTTGGAATCTAAAAGAATAAACTGTCTGCCTTTATATAATCTTTTCAATATATCAAGCATACCAGATGCAGACCTTCAGTTTACTATTGATGATTCTCTCTTTCTAGAAACCTTATTGACACACATCAGAGGCAAAACAATTTCTTATTCAACCTATCTCAAGAAACAACGAAATCTTAATGAGAATAATTTAAAAACAGCTTTTCAAAAACTTGAAGAAGATGATATTAATTTTGCACAATTAGAATCTAAAAAGAAAGAATTAGAAAAAATAAGACAACATAGAATTAAAGGCAGTATAGTAAGATCAAGAGCTAAATGGATTGAAGAGGGTGAGAAACCAACTAACTACTTTTTTAATTTGGAAAATAGAAATTTTACCTCGAAAATAATTCCTAAATTGCAATTAGATGATGGAAAAGTTATTACAAAGCAAGATGAAATCTTAGATGAAGTTCGCAGTTTTTATGAAAATCTTTATAATGATGAAAATGAAATAGAAGATGTTCACTTGCAAGATTTGTTAAAAGATTGTAATGTTTGTAAACTAAATAGACAAGATGCTGAAAAGTTAGAAGGTCCTATAACTCTAGAAGAAGCAGGAAAAACATTAAAAAGCATGAAAAACAACAAGAGTCCTGGCATAGATGGTTTTACAGCTGAGTTCTTTAAATGTTTTTGGAAATATTTGGGTAATTTTGTGGTAAGATCTATAAATTCAGGGTACAAAAAAGGTGAATTATCTATTTCTCAACGTCGTGGAATTGTGACTTGCATACCAAAGGGTGACAAACCAAGGCATTTTATAAAAAACTGGAGACCAATTACATTACTCACTGTGATATATAAAATAGCATCTGGAACAATTACACATAGAATAAAAACAGTTTTAGACAAAATTATAGATAAGGATCAGACAGGTTTTCTCGCTGGACGATATATTGGGGAAAATACACGGTTAGTTTATGATTTAATGAAATATACAGAGGATAATAATATTCCAGGGATGCTGCTTATGATAGATTTCCAAAAAGCCTTTGATTCAGTCTCATGGAAGTTTATTGAAAAAGTATTAAATTTTTTTGGTTTTGGGGAAAACATACGAAATTGGATAAATGTATTTCACAAAAATGTCAGTGCCGCAATCATTCAGGGAGGAAACTTGTCTTCATTCTTCAATGTTAAAAGGGGATGCCGACAGGGTGACCCGATAGCCCCGTATATCTTTATCCTATGTGCAGAAATATTAGCTATCAAATTACGACATAATAAAAATATAACAGGCATTGAAGTCAATAGAAGTCCGATCCTACTCTCACAATATGCAGATGATACATCTTTGGCATTGAACGGCTCAGAGATATCTCTTAAAGAATCAGTTAATGAACTTAATTTATACGCTAAAATTTCTGGTCTTAAAATTAATGTTTCTAAAACACAGGTAATTTGGATAGGTAGTAAAAAGTTCAGTGACGATACTTTCCTACCAGATCTTAATTTGCAATGGGGCAAACACAAATTTACGCTATTGGGGATTGAATTTCATGTCAACCTACATGAGATACCAAAACTGAATTTCGATAAAAAACTAATTAAATTAAAGTCACTTCTTAAAACCTGGAAAAGAAGAGTTTTGACCCCTATCGGTAGAATCCATATTATTAAATCGCTCCTCATTTCACAATTTAACCATCTCTTTATTTCACTCCCTAGTCCTAATGAACAGTTTACTTCAACACTAAATTCCATTCTTTTTGAATTTTTGTGGAATAGCAAAACAGATAAAGTAAAAAGAGAATTTATTGTTCAAGATTATCTAAATGGTGGTTTAAAAATGATAAATATAAAAGCTTTTATAGATTCATTAAAATTATCTTGGGTGAGAAGGCTTTTTCAAACTACAGCCAAGTGGCAAGCTATTTTGAAAAGTTACATTAACATTGATTTGCTAGCCAATTGTGGCAATGATTATGTGCAGAAATGTGCAAAAAGTTGCAGTAATATATTCTGGGCTGATGTGTTTAAAGCCTGGTACAATTTAAATCTATCAATCGAAAAAAATAGCATTATGAAAGATTCTATCCTAAAAACACCACTATGGTTTAATAAAGATATAACTGTTGGCCAGAAATCAGTATTTTTTAAGAATTTCTATAACAAAAACATAATTATGATAAATGACTTGATATCAGATCATAATACTGGATGTTTTCACACTTTCCAAGAAGTAACTCGCACATATCAAGTAAAAACTAATTTTCTTCAGTATCATAGCCTTTTGTCAGCAGTAAGAAAGTTTTTGTCTTCAAAAGAAATTCCTGTATTAAAAATCCCATATCCTTGTTTGCCAATGAACATAGAATTATTCATGAAACACAGAAAAGGCTCAAAGGATTTCTATAATATTTTTATTAAAAATAACAATGTTCCTACAGGTAAAAAGAAGTGGAATGAAGTTTTTAACTTGAATGATACAACTTGGACTAGGATATTCAAGATTCCCTTTATTGCTACAAAAAATACCAAACTTCAGTGGTTTCAGTACAGAGTTAATCATCACATCTTAACCACAAACTCTTTTCTTTTCAAATCACAGCTAGTAATTTCTCCTCTTTGTACTTTATGCAATTCTGAAATTGAAACTATCATACATATCTTGTGGGAATGTTGTGAAGTTCAGAACTTATTAGAAAGTCTTAGAATTTTATTAGATGCTCTTTTTATCCCATTTAATTTCAATAAGCAATCTTTTATTTTTGGACTACTATCTCAAAATCCTAATAACTGTAAAGTTGACAATGAAATTCTCCTTGTTATCAAACAATATATTTATAAAATGCGATGTTTTCACAAGTCTTTAAACATCAATGGTCTGATAAGTGCTCTTAAACAATATCATGAGACGCAAAAATTTATTGCATATAGTAAAGGAGAAGCCTGTAGGGAAAAGTTTGAAAAAGAGTGGAAAAACTGGGGGAAAATCTCCGACTTATAATTACCATATCTCTTTTTTTTTTTTTTTTTCTCCAGTGCTGTGTTGCTGATACTCATTAAATAAGCAGATAATAATTACTTTCCATCTCCTATCAAGGTATATTATTTTAATTTTATGTATTAAATGGTCCCATCCTTTGTCTATCTTCTTTGTCTATCCCCCCCCCCCCCCCCCTCCCTGTTTTCCAATTGTGTGTGTGTGTGTGTGTGTGTGGGTGTGTGTGTGTGTGTGTGTGTGTAAGAGGTACTTATCAGTGTGGAGCGTGGTCAATCCTGCTGATGACTCGGTAGACGTGGATAGAGTTGATATGACCAACACAGAAACTGAGCCCTCAATAGGATTGATCAGGCTACCAGGAAACTGAATATGTATGTGTGTGAGGGTGTATGTATGTCTATCAGAGTACATTCACATTTATAGGAGTTTGTATGGTCTCCTATGTACATGCATTTACCTTTGTAGTTAATGATGATGATATTATGAAGATGATTAGAATGATGATTAATTATTATGATGAGTATGATGAGATTATGGTGATGATACTATGATGATGAGAGTATGTTGACTTGTATGATGATGTGATTACGATGGTGATGATGAGTATGATGATGCGGATGAGGTTGCTTTTAAGACAATGAAAGATCTTGAGGTTATTCTGATCATGATGATATATAATGGCAAACCATACATTCTGGAACTGATGTGTGTATGTTTGAGGGTATGTATGTGTGCATGAGGTTATTATCTATTCATGTATTAAAAATGTCTTCAAAAATTAAAAATTAAAAAAAAAAAAAAAATATAATTTTATTTTGGGCTTACTTGATGTCTAGAATAAATGTGCCAGAATCAAGTCTCACTAATTACTAATATCAGAATCTAAATACATAATAAACCATATTACTTTCCTGATTCCAGTCGATTTCATGTTGGTAATGGTTTAACGACCAATGAGTGGATGGTAAGTATATTTGTTTTCTACAATCTAACAATTGAGGGAATGTTTACCTTTTTTCGAGCCAAGTGTAGATCCCATTCTGTTGTAAAAGCATCATCATCTGCCAAAATCATCTCCTGTAGTTACAAAAAAATCATCGAATCAAAAAGTCTGTGTTATAAGGGGGAAAACAAAGCCAAAACATTGCATCCAAAACACTCCAAATTGATTTAAGACCCAGCACAGGAACCTTAGTGTTTAAAATACTGATGTGTTGCCATCTTGTCAGCTTTTCAAAAACTTACACCAAACATTTTAAAGTTTTGGGGTGGGACACTTTGGCCAATGCCAGGGTGACAGCATTAGCTCTTGGTTACTTGTAGCTGGTGTGTTAATAAAACAAGAGGCCCAGAGGGCCTGTATCGCTCACCTGGTTTCATGAGATATGAAACAAGAATGATGCTGAAGTATATTTGTCGCTGGTATTGCTATGTCAAAATATATCATAAGCATTTTATATGGGTACATGTACATTGGTTTTATTTCAATACTGAAAATTCCAAAAAGTGCATTAATCCATGAAATGATATTGACTTTTGGCGCGACCTCATAGGGATGCTACCACACAAATGTGAGTGATATCCATTGCTTAGTTTCAGAGAAGAACTTGTTTAGACCAATTGACCCCTTTTGACCCTGACCTCTGCCCCCTTGGGGGTCAGCTCCTTCCTTTATGCAATTTTGAATCCCTACCCCAATAGGATGCTACCAGTCAAACCATTGCTAAGTTTCAGAGAATAAGTTGTTCAAATTAATTTAGCCAAATTGACCCCTTTTGGCCCCACCCCTCAGGCTCCTGGCGGCCCGGGTCAACCCCAACATTTTTACAATTTTGAATCCCCACCCCATAACCATGCTACCATACCAATGTGAGTAATATCCATTGCTTTATTTCAGAGAAGAAGTTGTTTAAACAAATTGACCAATTTTGGCCCCGCCCCTCAGGCCCCTGGGGGGGGGGGGGGGGGTCAGCCCCACCATTTGTACAATTTTGAATCCCCATCCCATAGGGATGCTACCCGGGAAATATGAGCGTTATCCATTGCTTAGTTTCAGAGCAGAAGTCGTTTATTTTAATTTTGCCAAACTGACCCCTTTTGGCCCCGCCCCTCAGCCCCCAGGGGGGTCGGCCCTGTCATTTGTACAATTTCAAATTCCTACCGCAAGGTGATGCTACCAGCCAAATATGAGCGACAGCCATTGCTCGGTTTCAGAGAAGAAGTCGTTTATATCAATATAGCCGGATTGACCACATTCGGCCCCACCCCTCAGGCCCCTGGGGGGTCAGCCCCATCATTTGTACAATTTTGAATCCCCACCCCATAATGATGCTACCAGGCAAATATGAGCAATAGCCATCGCTTGGTTTCAGAGAAGAAGTCGTTTATATCAATATAGCCGGATTGACCACATTTGGCCCCGCCCCTCAGGCCCCTGGGGGGGTCAGCCCCATCATTTGTACAATTTTGAATCCCCACCCCATAGTGATGCTACCTGGCAAATATGAGCGATAGCCATTGCTTGGTTTCAGAGAAGAAGTCGTTTATATCAATAGCTCCAAATTGACCCCTTTTAGCCCCACCCCAGAGGCCCCCAGAGGGTCAGCCCCATCATTTGTACAATTTGAGTCCCCTACCCATAGGGATGCTTCTGACCGAATTTGTTCAAATTCTGATCAGCGGTTATGAAGAAGAAGTCAAATAAGTCAGTTGTTGACGGACGGACGGACGGACGGACGACGGACACCACGGTATGGCATAAGCTCACCTTGGTCCTTCGGACCAGGTGAGCTAACAAAGGGTCTGTGGTGACACTATGCAGGGTTTTTTTTCTATGGAGAGAAAATCTCCAAACAATTTTAAAGAGGAAATTCTTTTATAAAATGTATTTACCTCTTCATCTTCTTCTTCCATTTTGGCATCATCACTGAATTCCTCCTGAGACAAAGATAAATGTGAAGTGTACAACAGTAAAGAGCAACCATACAAACTATTATCTATGTTATAAATACAACTACTTAATAAAAATGTCCAAAATACAATCATGTATGATACTCCCATTTGAAGTTTCATTCCAGGTATTACAGGCCCTTTTGGCCCTTTCCAACTCCTATATTACAGTGAGTATCCTTCTGAGAATAGGTCAATATGTCAAAAAATTTGAAAATTGGAAATATAAAAAATTAAAAAAAAAAATTCAGTTCTAAGCTCCGCTAAACAACACACAATATAAAATGATATAAAGTATATGAGAGTATTTTCACTGCAACAACACTGAGGTACACTTACCTCTGATGTGACAGGACTACTGCTGCCACGCCCCTTCTCCTCCCGATGTAGACTCGCAGCTCTGTAAAATATACACTCAGGCACTGAGAACACTGCTGAAAGTGGCACCTGGTACCACAGACCCAACCCAGGCAATCATTTTAGTGAAGCCTACTTGGGTTCCAGTAGACCCCTGAGGGCATGTTTTTGACTCCCAAACATATAGTAAGACACTTCATCTCTCTGAGGAATGGAAAATCGATTTATGATATTGCTATCAATCAAGGTTCAAATGAAAGCCCTGGAACCTGACACTACATACCCAGATATTAAAATCATTGTAGAATAATGAATATGAAACAGGTCCTTTATAGTGAGGTACCTCTTACAAGAAGCCCCAAAGGCCTGAAACTGTTTAAGGTATCATGTAGAAGGATGTAAAATACTATATGACATATTTCTGACCTTGATGGATACTTAAAACATATGAAATCATATGGAGACAAAAAAATGAAGTACTTTAATTTGTACTTACTTGGTTAAAACATCCCGTAAACTTAGCTTCTGACGTGTGTCCAGGAGGAACTGTAAACATACATTAACTCAAGTGTTTTCCTCATCACTGATTGGCTGATCTGCTATCACATGACCAATAACACAATTTATTTATCCATAGTTTATTATTACTAAAGTTATTCCTCTCGTCTGAATCATGCTGTGCTGTTCTGGAGTTTAATAGTAAATGTTTTGCTTGGTAGATTTATAGCATTACCAGGATATGGTTGATGTGGTTTACAATTCAAATAGGCACCTAACTGCAAGAAGCTAATATTGTTGTATACATGTAAGTACAGTTCTTTGAAAAAGTTCGTAACTTTAGCAAGGTCTAAGTAAACAGGATCCGTTTTTTATAGAGGATAAAATACCTGATTACCATTATCATTCTAAAATTTCCAAGATCACAAACCCCCCCCAAAAAAAGGAATTGAAAAATTCTGACCTCATTAAAAGCTGAGCTCCATTCCTTGATAACAGGATCAGATTCCACGAAGAAATTATCTTCATAGTCAGGATACCCTGGCAATTTAAGCATGAATATATTCAGTTACATACAATGAAAACAATAATGATGATTTCAAATTGTACAAGTCTTTAACCTACAAATGATCATTGGCAATTTTGGTCAAAATATGTCAAGTCATTCCAGTTATATAGTTTTTGAATAAAAACTTTTGTTTTGTATTGTTTAACATCCAATCAACAGCTACGGTCAAAGAATGGCCTCCTGCATGTGTGCAAAATGCATGCATGCATGTGAGGAGTGCATTTGTGTTTTGGGAGGCTGCGGTATGTTGAATTTGTGTTTGTTCCCTTGTAATGACACAGAACTGATGCTGACTTCATAGTGCTACCTCACTGAAGCATACTAGTACAGCTGAAGAGACCCAGCACATTATAATGACAATGGACAAACCAATCGTCCCATTCCCATAATGCTGTGACAAAAGCAGGACTGTTAGAGAGATGATGTAAGCATGAGTATTGATTTTGTTCAGTTCACTGATTAAAATGTTGTTGACTGGCAGCATACTGAATTGACCTTTAACCCATTGCTCTGCATGATCTTCGACTTTTAATTGCCTGGACCTTTAAGTATTTATAAATGTCTGAGAATTTATGGCACTGGCATGAATATCATTCTCTAAAAATTCATATTAGGAAAGGTGTTGAAATTTAGGACAGAAAGCTGTTGCATTTCTATCTAGTTAAATACCTACCATATTGGACAAAATATTGACATACATTTAGCTAAATAATCTTACCTTCCATCCTTTAACACATATATGACAAGTTTTTAAGTTTTTGTCCACATAAAAATTCTAAGTAAAAAAATATGTCAAAAAGCAGTTTTTTCCCCAAAAAAATCTTTTAATTTGACTCCAGGAGGGGATGGTATATGGCAGGGACCCTTATACCAAATATCAATAGGCCTTTCAACACTTGTACCAAAATGTTAATATTAGAAAACCAATGCCAACACCAATACCGAGGTGGCAAGATAAGCTCTCCTTCTTCTTCAAAAGGGCAAAACAGAAATGCAAACATATATACACACTACATGTATTTAAAGATCTTACCTGCAGGGACAAGAAGTTTGAATTCATGTTCACATGCTAACAACAAACTCAGGGTTGCACCTCCGCTGTCCTTAACTGTAGCCTGAAATAAAGTTACAGGGTTATCTCCCTTCTAAACAGCTAGGGCCTATTCGTTTATGCGACAAACAGGTTCGTCAGTTTTTAAATTAAATATTTCAAACATATATCTTGATGGATCTGTAAATGTTAATACAGGCCTTGGGAGTCTTTGTCGAGGCTCGTCTGAAAACAATATAAAATCGCCAGGTCCGTCTTTTTTTCATAAACGAACAACACCGGTCCAACTGTCTGGACCACAAAAACAAAAACAGCCTAAGTCTATGTTTTGAACAAATTAATAAAATTACAGGGTTATCTCTCTTCTAAACAGCAAGTCAATGTTTTAAACAAATTGAAGTCATAGTATCTACAATAATTCATGTGTAAAATGAAACCCAGATTAAAGGAAAACTTTAGACTCTCAGGTTGAATAAATGAATGAAATAACTTTGTAGTAATTCATTTTTACTGACATTATCATAACTGACGAGATATTGATGATAGTTTCTAGCCAAAATTGCTAACTAGAAATCTTATAATCAGAGGTGACCACATTTGTAATTCACAAGAACACATGTTTTATACAAAAAAGATAATTGCTTATTGTGAAATGATGTATAGTCATTTTCACTTGCCCTATGATTATTCGGAAACAAATAATTGATCTGCTTGACATCTTCATCTGAAAAATACACATGGTGCATGCATGGTTGCTAATTTCTAAAATGAAAGATACTGAGGTGTTCCGAATCTCCTATATTTACAAGTGCACATGTACATATTAGAATACTACAAAAAGTACTAGCTGATTTTAAGATGTATCCTTCATATAGTTTTTATTTTCTGTATCATCATGCATGCAGTGTTAAATGGATTTTGATGGAAAATCAGATAGGCATATGACAAAGAGAAAGTTTTGTCAACAACAAAATTTTCAAAATAGTTGGGACCAGGACTACCTCAGGATAATTTCAGACAACTTTGAGCTAAACTCCGCTGGTCGAACATTAAAATGCACGTTGTTCAATAAAACCATGATTGTATAGAAGATTCAGTATAAGTGATTTTGGGTGACAGCGAGCAATGATGATGGGTGATCTATATGAGTCTGGAATGGTAATTAGCTGGTTCATCACTTTGTAGAGTAGTATATGAGGCTGCCGTGGAAGAACTGGACCGGGTTGATCATCGGCGACCAGGTAGCTCAATTGGTAGAATATCCAGCTAGTATTCGGAGGTCCCGGTTTCGAACCCCGATCTAGTCGTGCATATTCCACTCCTACTACAACACCCAAACTCTACATGAGCAGCAGCAAATCAGACAATTTATTGTCAAATTTGGCTATATAGTCAAGTCTGATCCCAGCTACAAGTGTATAATTATATAGCTGCAGAGTGTGTGCTAGCATTACTGTTTCTAATATTTACTAGGACTTGGGGCACCTGCATGCCGAACCCTACTACAAGAATATTAGAGGTTTTACACGGCGAGATACTTTGGACAGGCGCCGTGTCTCAGTCGGCAAAATCATATCCGATAGAAAAAGAGCCGACCAGCGGCATCTTATGTTATAGGAGTAGCCGAACCCATGGTTAAACTTCAAGAATATTACTCCAATAATATTAGAGGTTTACACGACAGGAAACTTTTGACAGGCTGTCGCAATATCCACCAATGTTATCAGGTGGAATAAGACCTCATATACGTATAGGAGTGCAAGAATATATGCCCAGTGATAGCCGATTGCAACATGCCAACGCAAAACTCGATTCCGTTACATCTTTGATTAAAACATAATGTAAGTTGTAACACCCTAGATCAATTTTAAAAGCCTTATGCGTATTTATTTGGCTGCCAAACTATGAACAACAAAATATTTTTATTTAGATATTACTCGATTTTTTCGTTTTTTTTAATCTGGAGACGAGATGGACGACGCACTATTTACATATTCATGGTCAAATTTGACACTGCGCAATTGTGTTTTGTGGAATGTCACAGCCAAAATTTACCTCTAAAAGAAACACTATATCCGAATCTTCATCTTTTTGCCATTCTTCGAATTCCTGTACAAGAATATCAGTGTTTTTCTTCTCATTTTCAGATGTCATCTTAGTATTTTTCACGGAAGTGACGTCATTTCTACCTCCTTCGCAGAAGAGCATCAACATTCAAACCACGTGACGCGCACCTGTACATCGCGCGAAAAATAAAAATTACCTCAATCAGATTAGCTCAAATTAAATAGGTGAACTTGCCAATAATGCACATTTGATAAAAAATCCGACGGATATTTACCGATAAATGATGTCTTTTCACCATGGAATTAGATCTGGTGACACCTATTAATTTTTGTTTGCATTTGGCTTTGTAAAATCAGGGACATAAATTATTATACGTCCCTGGTGAAATTTAGTAAAATCAGGATTCAGATGTGAAAACGAAAAATTCAAAAGAGGCAATACATGTACCACTAATTTGATCAATGTCACATAGTCCATTCTAGGTGTAAATATATAACCTATTCCAATTTGGTATTTAACCGATTTAAACATATTATGTTGATATACGGCATATCCTGAACTAGAATTATTTCATTGATACAGAGACGTATATACCCTGATATGCAAGTCTCTGATTGATACCTTGTGCATACAGATGTATCATGATCATACTGTTTGGAAATTGAATATCTAAATGATTACAAACATACACGGACGGAAGAATCTGTTTTGTTTTTTTCTTTGTGTATGTGCTCCACCAGGGTAGTTCAGAAGTCTGTCTTTGATGTACATTTCTGTAGGTCAAAGCTAGGTTACAATGTGGGTTAGAGTGACCTATTTTTGGTAAGAAATACTGGCTCATTTAGGTGAACCCGCGCCCCAAGTATGAATGCCTTTGTTACGAAGTGTAAACGTTTTCTTTATTACTAAAATTCGACTGTCAGCTCACAATTCAAATATAGAAAAAGGTCGTTATCAAAATATCCAGCGACACTTGAGAATTTGTAATGTAATCTAAATGATGTCGAGGACGAATTTCATTTTAGTCTAAAATGCCCATGTTATTCTGATATATGTAAGAAATATTTGAAAAGCTGCTCTTTAAAAAAAAGTATATTTACAGTGGAAGCTCGGGCTAGTCTAGAATCTACCTTTATTTTTTTTAGATTTTTTTTAATCAAAAGTTATCATAAATTTATTTTTTAGACGTAAAAAAATAACAAAAAACGAAAATGAAAAATATCACAAATAATATCTTGATACCAAAAATTGAATTCCTGATGAAAATGTTTCTATAAATAAAAAAAAGTCACTAAATAGTAAAATGCCACCCTCATAATGGTGAAAGGAGACACTTTTTAAAGAAAATTAGTAATTTTCCTTTTAAAGTATGAAGTATATAAATGGAGGGGGTAACACAACAGTTATGTGCAGAGATATGTTGCAATTTTATACATATAATTTGCATTTTTTTCACAACAAATATTATCACAGCATGGGTTCTTCAGTATAGATCTTTTAATTTTTGAACTGTCAACTTTCCAAACAGAGTTAATTCCATCACCATGGTCAATAGATCAGTTGATGAGATTAAAAAGAAATGAACAGACATCCAATCTTTGACAAAGAAAAAAGAAGCAGAAAGGAGAAGATGCTTGAAGGCTACAGGGGAGGACTCCCTACTGACATTTTCTATAAGGCATTGGAGAACCTGGTAAATAATATTTGTTTTTTTTCTGCACATACCTGCAGTCAAATTCACCAAGAGGCCCAGAAGGTCCGCATCGCTCGCCTGGGTATTTAAATTATCATGGGAAAGCCCTCCAATTTAAGTTATATAACAAATACTTTTTCCAATCAGTACCATGCATTACATTCAACACCTTAAGCTGACATATAACTTTCTTTTCTCCAATGTTAGCAAGAAAGTTGAATATATTTATATCTCAAGTTCAGTGAAAAAACAAACCAAATTCAAAGTTTTGTAACAATTAAAATACATATTAAACACATTTTCACACACACACACACGCACTCTCACACACACACATCTTAAGTCTAAGAATATATATGTTTGATCTAATGAACTACACCGATATAAATATTCACATCACATCTACATTATAAGGGGAGATAACCTCTACAGGTACATTTAACCTTGTATGTAATCAATGTAATCAAGATAATACAAAATTATATTTCCAAGCTACAAATTGATATAATTGATCCAGTGACATTGATCTTTTGCTGTTATTTATTCTAATTTTGTAATTATGTCAGTGTATGCTCAGTTTAATATTTTCTTTGAAGGTGTTGCAGTCAGTTTCAGATATGTAGTATCGAGGGCATCAGCTGTGGAATCGATTCAACAGAGATTGGTATGTTAAATGCAGAATCCTTATTCATATGGTTCTTAACATTATTGAAGTAGAGCTGTTGCTATACATCCAATGTGTCCATATCTTGACACGGTATTAGTTATTAGTAACCCTAAAGTCCTTTGCAGATGAGGGTTCTATAATATAATCTTTGAATCCACATCACCTTGTTGTATATAGATATATACATATATATCCAGATTAAGTGAAACTCCAATTAGCCATGATACAGAAAAAAAAATGTTTAAAAGCACTAGTGACAGACATTGCATGACAACATGACAACACTTAATACAAGGCATAAATACAGCTACCAATGGTCATCAAAGTTACAAAAAGGCAAAATCACAACTGGTTTATTTAATTATAGACTAAGTTGTGTAATGCACAGTCAAACGAAAGACTGTTTACAAACTGTATATTGCAAATATATATATGTGGAAAGTATCACCATATTCACAAGATTATGATCAATTTATCTAACTAGTCTATGTTCTCCTTTATTCATTTTAAAAGTATTTCTTAATTTTGGAGGAGTTTTAGATTTGGGTACATAGTTATTAAACTCCATATTGTGATTTCATAGACAGTTTGATTTTATCATTATAATCAAAGAATGTTCATCAACCCTAAGCCAGGCTGCCACAATACCAATTCTAGTGTCTGATGAACCCTCTACACATGGTGAGTTGTAAATTCACAAGTTCTTTTTCCGAAGCAAGTTTTTTCTCAAGTTGGTGTGATATTTATCATTTGTGTGATTTCAAAATTTAATAGAGCAGAAATTTCACTGAATGTATAATTCCAAGTGATGATATTGTTTTATTGATAATATTAAAAAATTCCTTGTTCACAGGTGACAATGCAAGGTGTAAAACCAAAAAATCAACAAATAAATCAAGTTTGGATGTACCCTTGGATGTTGAAAGTAAGTTGACACAGCCAAAACCAAAACGAAATGAGACCGCAGAATGCGAAAATGCATTATTCTGGAAAGCACTCCACAGACTTCAAAGTTCAAAGAGATCGGATTGTAACACCTTGAGACACAATCGTGATATATTGAGATCGCCAGATGAAATAGCAAATGCCTTTGAGGAGTATTTTAGCATCGTGTTTAGTAGCTCGTCTGCTGACGCGAATCTCCCGACTGAAGAAAGTAATCCCACATTGAATACCTCGCTCTTTGAGAACATTAACAGCGAAATAACATTTGTCGATGTTGAGTCAGCAATCCGGTCTCTTAAGCTTGGGAAAGCCGCGGGTATCGATCGACTACAAAATGAACACTTAAGATATGGCAGACGGAAACTCATCGAGCAACTTGTGAAATTATTTGAAAATGTAGTCAAGTTCAAACACTGCCCCGACATATGGAAGTATGGCGTAATATTACCAATATATAAAGGCGGTGGAAAGTCAAAAATGGATTCGAGTAGTTACCGACCGATATCCCTCTTATGCTCCGTTTTTAAACTGTTTGAGAAAGTAATAAACACTAAACTTCAATTCTGCCTACAATCTCAAATAGAGTCATTTCCTAGCCAGCATCAATACGGATTCCGTTGACAACTTGGTTGCTCAACAGCCTCTTTTCATACACAGGAAGCTATAGCATATATAACGGAAAGTCACAGTACTGCATACGTTGCTTTTCTCGACACCACGAAGGCCTTCGATACGGTCTGGCACCAAGGTCTTTTTTCTCAAATCACGTCGCCTTGGATTAAGTGGACCCCTGTTTTGATATATAATACATGACGCATATAGCGGCATGATGAGCGCTGCTACATGTAATGACGTAACGTCAAAATGGTACCCAGTTAGGTCGGGGGTAAGGCATGGAGGAGTACTCTCTACTTTTCTTTATAAAGTCGCCATTAATACTTCGGAAGCTGCAGTCATCAAATTATGGTGTTAATATTCTTTCGATTCCAGCGGGAAATCCCACCCTGGCTGATGACATCGCGCTTATCTCCGTATCGCCAGCCGCTCTCCAAACTATGCTAAACATCTGTTATGAGTACAGCGCTAGTTGGAAGTTGAAATTCCAGATATTTGGAAACTTCGTACCAAGAACGCCAAATTTTAAATGGATCTTAGCGACAGAGCCCCACTCATCACAAATCCACCTCGGTACCGTATGCAGTACGTCACAAACGAATGGTGAACGTATTGTCCGTGCATGTGAAAAAAGGAGAAGTACACGCTATACTCGGATTTAACAAGTGGAATGCCAGTGATATTAATACACTCATAAAGATTTAACTTTATAAAAGAGTAATTTTGACAAATATCCTCTATGGCTGTGAACACTGGTCCCAGCTAACCATCACCGAAATCAAGTCTATTCGACAATTACAGCACTACGCAGCAAAACATATATTAAATGTCCGTTTATCTACAAGGTCCGACATGATACTGAAATATCGAAGAGAAAACTGTTGTTCCTTCAAAAACTAATATCGCTTGACAGTCGATACTCAGTCAAACTGTTGTTCCTCGTGCGAACGTTTCAGTATGTCATCGCAACGGAAAAGTGGAAAGCAACAAAAAGGCTTCGTTCCCGACATAACTTCGATTATGACCAAATACGGACTCATCAAGCACCTCGATATATACCTAAGGAAACAAAGTTTTCCGTCCAAACGTGAATGGAAAAGATATGTACTTGTTGCCATCTACCCAATTGAAAACAAGTTACTCCACGAAAGAATGGATAGTGACTCTGATTTCGGCAGGTTTAAACGTGTCCATTGCAGTTAGCGCCTCTTGAACTCCTCAGGGAACCGACAAATGCACGACAGTTGCGCAGCTTGTACCTATCCGTGAAACTTTTGACCGCTGTTCCCGATCTTGCCTCCAACTGGTTGTGCAGCCACTGTCAAGACGACATCGCATCATCCAGCTTTAGCGATGCCACGCTACACTACGTAACTGAATGTGGTATAACCGAGGAAACCCGGGCAGCATTTCTCGGTAACATTATAAACTCATTCGGAGCAGAGTGTTTCATAAACATTATGAACATGAATGACGAAATGTTCCTTGTGACAGTTCTTGGAGCAGATTAGTTAACATTTGATAGTGCCAATTGTAAACGTCAGTTCCTATAATATAATTTTCTGGACAAAGTATCTCAGGCTTCCATAGAATGAGAACTCCCAAGATGTGAAACTTACGCGACGCTTCTTCATGCTCATTTCCATCAATTTAACTCTACTTGATAACTAATATATAAAACGTTCTTTATGCAGACTTTGAACCTGGCGTTTTTAACTTAAGGGTCATCTATATAGCAGAATAATGTTGAATTTCAAACACGAATAAATACCTAAAGATTTGCACAAAAAATGTCATGTAATATACCAAAATGTTTGTTTGGACATGTAGCTTCTTACAATCACCAATAAATTGCTATAGATGCTACCAGTTTCTTCTATAGAATAAATTAGTGGTAAGATGTAGCATGGAATAATTCTAAGTCACGCAAATGACCAAACCTGAAAAATAGCCAAGCTGTTATGTTCACAAGTGTCTATAGCACAGGGTAGGAGCATTTGTTTGACCGGATTTTACTGTATGTACGTATAAACACTTATTTTGTTTTGACCTTGGAATGCAAATGGCGGCTGTGAATAATTTTACACAATTTGTTAAACTGGTGAGTTTGCAGCCTTTTTCAGAAATAGGCATATTTTACCCCAAACTCAACGGTTGAACATTTTTTCATAAAAGTAGTCTTCTTGCCACTTTATATTGTCTAATAAGAGCATTTTTGATGTTTTAAATACCTCCTTATATGCCGTATTTGTGTGATATCATTCACGACCGCCATTTGCAATTCAAGGTCAAAATAAAAACAGCGTTTATACATATAATAACGTCAAAGCTGGTCAAACCAATGCTCCTATTTTGTGCTTTAGACACTTGTGAGCAAAACGACATGGCAAGTTTGTGTAATATATGGGATACAAATGAGTTAATTATGTCCCCCTGAAACATGCATTTTTCTTACGTTTTGTTGAAATTTACAAACAGCTTAACAAATTACATGTCAACAGCAAGTCCCACGGTTTGCCATGATACATACTAAAGGTTCATCATGTTACTTCTGTGACATTGCACCATAATATGGATTTATAGGCCTGTAAAATATCAATGTTTTGACTGGATTTGCTGTTTAGATGCCCCTTAATATTTATAATTTATATTTCAATTTCATGCATTTTCATTGTAAACAAAACAAAATCTCCAAATGGGGGAAATAAAGATTGATGATTTCCTCTTCATTCAAAGATGCTAAACTTTAATGTAAGCCACAATTCTTCTTGATCATAGCTGAAATAGAAAGAGTAAAGCTGTTATTTTGATATTGTTAGTTATACGTACTTATACATTGAAATTTCAGATGAAGGTAGAAACCAAACTGCATTCTCTCTCTACACAGAATTGGGCAAAACAGGAAGCAAAGGGACAGAAAAGAGGTGATATGCAGTTTGTAAGTTGTTATGCCAACAGGTTCATCTGAGTCACATTTTTCTTTTTCATACATTGTTGAAAAAAAAGAATGTAAAAAATAAGTATTATTCAAGGTTTTTACACACATTTGTGTGACTGCATAGTACATAATTTACAAAAAATACATATAAATAAAAAAAATTGGTGCCTGTTAATGTACCTGTTAGTGTTTCTGTTAAAGTCATACAAGTTTCATGTATAAAGTGTACCTTAATTCAAAAGAATTTGTTATATAAATTCCTTGTTTAGTGTTGTTATTACATTGAAACATAATTCCCTTGTAGTTAATGAAGAGACGTGTGTATAGGAAAAGTTCATACTCTTAGAAAAAGACAAGATTGAGAGAGCAGAGTCCTACAGAAGAAGAAAATTGGAAAGAATGGAAGAGATGCTCGTGCTACAAAGAAGGAAAACAGAAGCTATTGAGAAAATTGTGTCAATAGTTGAAGCAGTCCCCAAAGATTCCCCACCACTATCTTTATCCCCCATGATAATTTTTTTCTGAAAATGATACTGACAAAGCTGGATTTAGTTTTATCTTTTGCATCTATTTTCCCCTTGGTCCTAATCCTGTTGTTTATATTCATTCAGATTTGACCAAGGTAAAGTTTTAAAATAGATTACCCAATGTGAAAATGTAAGGGGAAGTAACTCTTTCTAAAAAATACCTGGTACTTACATTCAGAATCTTTGAACTGGTCTGTCTCGTAGAGCTGAAGCTGTCATGTTGTTGTCTATTGGCACAAGATACGGATCATTTCCAACCTCTGGCTCCACTACTTCCATTAGTGGCACTTTATTATCAATCGCCAAATTATGAAGACGGATGGCACATTCAATAATTCTAACACACTTTTGTGGTTTGTATGGTAGGCTGCCTCCCGTCTTTTGTATGCACCTATCGAAATTTAATGAAATTATGTTGTTTACATGTTTTCTTGTACGGCAGTGAGCTGAATTTGAACCATTTGAGCTGACCTGGTTCTGGACGGTTAATAGGGGTCGTAAGCCACTCTTTTGAATGATAACCAGAGTCTCCAAACAACTAAAAGGAAGGTTAACAGTGTAACAGAAAGTAATTTACCCTAACCCTGTCGAAATCAAAGATGGCCATCATTCTGCCATTTGCTCTTTTTATCAGTATAAACGGTAACCATGCACAACTTAGGTCTGAGGGAACTTATGAGAGACCATCAGTACTTTCTGAGATAAAGTGATAACTTTTTAAGGATGGATAACTGATGGACCCTAGGGTGATTTGAATGGCTAAATGTGGGATAAAAAGATTGTTCCGTCAACTTTTACCATCTTGCAGCTTCATTAGATATTGCAATGTATGCTTCCATTTATAAAAAAAAATGAGTTCCGTTTGCTGGGTGATACCTACTTTACACCCAATTTGATTGAAATCTCTCGAATTCAAATAATTGTTTGGTTCAAATCCCACCATCCCTACAAACTACCAAATGACAGATTAGCTGCCCATAGGCTGTCTGTCTTTAGACATACATATGTGCATGAAGGCTGCCCATTTCACGTAATTTTATCATTGAAATATTTCCTTACAGAATGACCAAGTTCCCATAAAATTCCACACAATACTCCATCTGCATGTGAACCGTTGTGCGCTTCCATCCAGGCGAACAAGGGTGTTGCTAAATATATAAAGTTTACTTTACATCTGACATAATATGATACTGGCATATTGAAATCCAAATGGTTTATAGAAAAAGTAAAAGTAATATTTCAAAACGTCTACATGTACACTGTACTCTGAAATGATTAGATACATCAAAGTCATGGTCAACGGCCAGTGAAAGGTCGCAAAGATTTATTTTGTATCTTAACTGAGAGTCATTCATAACCATTTCATATTTATTGCGATTGTCACTTAATTCTATATGCTTTGAAAAATAAGATCGCCGTGGCCTGCTTTTCCAACAATCGTCATTGTTGACAAAAAATACAATTGTAATGCTTTCGAACTCAACAGTACTTTCAGTACTTTAATTTTTACATACCGTCTATATACCGCTGTATTAGTTCAGGATCCGTTATTGTGTCGAGAACTTGGGTTCCGTCTCTGAAAACTCGCTCGATCGCGTTTTATGTTTTCTCTCTCTCTCTCTCTTACCGTATTAAATATGAATGCAGCCATTTTCCTATTTTTTGCGTAAGTTAAGATGCATAAATTAAGAAAATTCGTAACTTAAAGGTGGCCCTAAGCTGCAGTAAGTTACAACGTTATGTTATTCGTAACTTAAAGCCACATGCTCCCGAACAACCTAAAATTCTAGTTGCATACGTGTATCAATGGCAATCCAAGATGCTCATTCACGCTCTCCTAACATTAAAATGACCACTGGCCTGAACGTTTGACCGGATGAGTCCTTGAGACATCAGTATATAAAAATAAAAATAGCAACGTGCACTGCCGATAAACTACACACATGGCCGTTGTTTACATATCGAGCATACGCGAACTTTGCCTAATAATGCTTTCATTTAAACATATTAGCAGAATATTCGCGTATTACCCAGGTAACTGAACAAAATAAACAAACATTGTTTAAATTTAAACACTTAATTTAAAAATGTAGCAATATGCATACAACAAAACATCGATAAAATCTTAGATCGGTGAAGTTGACAATGTTCAAAAGCTAACCAGCAATCCAATAGACGTCCGGAAAAATCGTAATTCGAGTCTATTCTTTTTTCTTCTCTCGTTAAGTTCCAACGAATCATTTCCTTTCCTAAGAAAATACTCTGGTTTTGAAGGTTTCACTCACTTTTGTGTCTTTTTTTTGGGAGAATCTGGCTGCGTTTTCGCAATTCCACGCTTGAGGCGTTCCGCCATTTTGTAAGGACTGTAAAACCTGCCGTTGCACTGTGGGACTAATTTTCAGAGAAACTTGGTCCAGCAGCCACAGTTATTATTTTTAGAAATTCCCCGTATACTTTCATCAATACATATTTTCTTTCAGTTTCTGATTCACGATGATCTGTTAGGTATGTAAGTCCGAAAACTGTAAAAAAAAAATGTTAACATTGATATACGTTTCCTCGTGAGTATGTGGCTTTAAGATACGAAAACACCCACACAAGTTTAGTAGGACGGAGATTTAATGTAACTTAAGGTTACGATACAAATCGTAACTTAAGATGTTTAGAAAAACTCATTACAGTACAATAACATTTTATTTTTTGATTAGTTAGATTGCATTGCTGTAAATTGATCATAGCTACGATCAAGGCGTACTCTACAAGCACAATGCACTTGATGTAAGCCACAGAATAATGTGTTTAACTTAGGCGTACACGCGATTTTATCACATTTTTTACTTCTTACGTGTTTTCATTTAGAGGAAGTGACGCAATGCGAATTTGACCATAGCATGTGTCGTCGATGAATCAGTTAGAAGACGCTTTCCCTTTCGGAACATTCCTGTCATCTTGCACTTTTCCCCGAGTCTCCAGGCAAGGCTTATTTTGAGTTTTTTTAGGTACACCCCCTAATTTCGTTTTGATGTGGATACTCTCTCCGTTGTTTCTCGGAGAATACTTTTCCAACTTATATATAATTAGACATGTTCAGTTCCTAGTTTTAATTGTGTTTGTAATAAATTTTAAGATCAAAAGATATATCAGATTGTGTCTTTGTTGCAATAAAGCAGTACTTCAAAAATCGAGAAACATTCAGAATTTTTTTTGATGCCCTTGTCTCACGTATTGCGATGTTTGTAACTGTTTTGTGACGTAAATATCCGTCTTAAAACATCAGCTGCAGGATACACAATACAAGAAGATTATTTAAAGTCGTATGTGTTAAAAAAAGAAGATTAGCTCTATAGAGCTATTTCTATGACTAAACATGAGTAAAATACAGAGAAAATTTATAACCCCCCCCCCCCCCCCCCCCCCCCCCCCCCCCCCAAAAAAACAAAAAAAACCGCGGTGATATCACAACGTGCAAGTTATATGAAATGACTAGGAGAAATGAAAAACAACATCGACAATGAAAGGTACATAAGTACATGCATTCCATTTTCCTTTATTTCTGATCAATTACCCCGAGAGCCCAGTCTCAATGGTGGTCATATCAACTCTAGCCACATCAACTGAACTATCGATTTAATTGACCAGTCTCCTCGCCAGGCCGCGGTTCTATTTGTCCAAATTTACCCAGAACAACAGAAGTGCATCCTCGTGGTTTGAAGTGTAAATACCAGACTTTTTAACACGAAACACAAAAAATGGCCAGCACAACTTTGTTAAATTAAGTTAAATACGTACTAACAACAAATGATATGTGTGATGTTATAATTGCGTTTTTAAGAGTTTGAAGGACATTTGATAATAGTAATGATTGTATTAAGTGCACGATTTAAAGTATGGTCTACTTCATCTCTTCTGAAGTCATGGATTAATGTCCTATTGATACAAAGGCTACAAGCAGGGTAGTACACATAATACGTGGTTTAGTGTTTTACAGCATGTCCTAAAAATAGGAAAAGATAACACTGGAATGTGACCCGTGATTTAAAGTACATCAATCGTCATACACATATGTACACGTGTGTACACTTTTTCGTTAACTCAAGAGTTATTTCCCCTGGATAATACTTTGTAAGGCTTCCCTGTATTTCATTCCCTAGTTAACAGTGTTTTTTTTTCTTTTCTTCCCTGTTTGCCCGAAATAGCTTCACACCTTCGGACAATTACAGGTAGATTTTGAACGCTATCTTTTTAACACAGGCTACAGATTGAGTTGTGGACACATGACTGTGAGTGCCTGTGGTAAGGGTTGGACGTTTAAACTTAAAAAAAAAAAGAAAAAAAAAGAAATCAATGTTTCAAATATCTGAGCTTTTGTGTTTATAAAATGCAGATAAACAAAACGTTATCACATAATGTAGATTGCTAATAACTACAGGGTTTGGAGATATACCGAGTAATGGACATATTGGTGTTGTGTGATCGGTTCGTTAAATTCTGGCAAAATGTCGAATCTAATTTAAAAGATTCGTCTATAACAATTTGTATCTGATATCTGGTTGTAAAACGCCCATTTACCGTTTCATTTTCCGATACAGAAGCTCAAGGTCCTCTACATCGGTCTCAAACATGCATACAACTGTACATGTACTCGCATACAGTTAAGTATAATTAGATTTATTTGCGCACAAGTCTTTTCTGTCACGGCCTGATCACAGTTATCAACGAAAAAAGACTCACTTGGAAAAAAGCTTAAGTATTGTTCTTAAGTAAAGGTAAAAGGTTGTAAATTTTTTGGTTATGGTGGTATGAATACCTTTGTTTTTAGTTACGTATCATATTTCGTGCGGATGGCAATCGGTTTCTGAGATATTTCCGGATTGTAGACACAAACTGATAGTCTACAGGACGACCTCGTGTGTCACCCCACAAGGGCGAGCGGGTTTTGCCCCGATTTGTTTGGTCAATTACGTGGTGTAAAATTAGAATTCATTTAACAAAATAGAATAATATTTATTTATTTGGTACCGAGCGAAGGGCGAAGATATTTATTTAAAATTTGAAACCATTTAGACAAGTCTTCTCACGGTCTTCAATTTTTAGTACATTTAATTCAATTTACATTCCGTTCGGAAAGGACAGGGGAATAATGTCCGGTTGTTGATTGAAAGTTATATTTAGTGTCGAGTTACTCGTGGCGAGCGTAGTTCAGTCTATTTATAGAACACAGGTTATCTTTTGAGTTGCTATCGAACGCACCTACCTGTTGGCTTCCGGCGGAGGGTCTCACTAGTTACCGACAAGAGCCGACAAGAGCCGACAAGAAACTAGATTTACCGACAAGAGCCGACAAGAAGTTAGAATTACCGACAAGAAAGGAAATGAGAGATAAAATAGTTTTTATTTATTAATACAATGTAAGATTTGTTGATTTTTTTTATTTAGGAATATTTTGTGGTCTGATATAGATGGTTGTGACAGGTAATATTGAGCCGACAAGAAAAATAGATCTACCGACAAGAGGCTTGAATTACCGACAAGAAAGAAAATAAAAGATAAAACACATTTTATTTATCAAAACTATGTTTGGCACGTAAACCTGGGCAAAGAAAACGCACAATAAATGCAAAAACTCTATCGCTTAAAAAAATAAAACTTCAGTGAGTCTGGTGGGACCGTCAGTGGTGGAATATTTAACTGTTGAGACCAAAAACATTCACCAACAGAATATGTTTAACTTCGAATGCAAAACAAATACATGAAAACAAAAACAAAAAACAACTAAGAAATAAAGAATAATATATACATACTTTGTCTCTTATCGTCATCTTGTCGGTAATTCCAGCCTCTTGTCGGTAGATCTATTTTTCTTGTTGGCTCAATATTACCTGTTGCCAACATTGAATTAGACCACAAAACAATCCAAAATAAAAATATAAACAAATCAAACATTGTGATAATAAATAAATTAAAAAGCAACTATTTTGTATTTCATTTTCTTTCCTATCGGCTTCTTGTCGGTAATTCCAGCCTCTTGTCGGTAAATCAGTTTTTCTTTTAGGCTCAATTACCTGTCGCCAACATTAGATTACATTAGACCACAAAACAATCCAAATAGATAATAAATAACTAATAAATAACCAAATCAAACATAGTATTGGTAAATAAAATGCGTTTTATATCTTTTATTATCTTTCTTGTCGGTAATTCCATCCTCTTGTCGGTAGATCTATTTTTCTTGTCGGCTCAATTTTCCCTGTCACCACCATTGTATCAGACACCACATAACAATCAAAAATAGAAAAGAAAGAGAGAGAAAAAAAGAAAAGAAAAGAAAAAAAAGCATATCAAACATTGTATTAATAAACAAATTAAAAAAGCAACTATTTTGTATTTCATTTTCTATCTTATCGGCTTCTTGTCTTTTAATTCAAGCCTCTTGTCGGTAGATCTATTCTTCTTGTCGGCTCAATATTACCTGTCACAACCATTATTTCAGACCACAAAATATTCCTAAATAAAAAAAATCAACAAATCTTACATTGTATTAATAAATAAAAACTATTTTATCTCTCATTTTCTTTCTTGTCGGCTTCTTGTCGGTAATTCTAACTTCTTGTCGGCTCTTGTCGGTAAATCTAGTTTCTTGTCGGCTCTTGTCGGCTCTTGTCGGTAACTAGTGAGACCGCCGGCGGAAGGTACAGGAGAATGTCTGGGAAGTGTTGACACAATGTGTGGTGTTGGCTAATTATTAAGTAACACATGTTAGTCATCCGCCAATTGATGAAACAATTTAATAATGATGAATGAATTATCGTTAATTAACTCTCTCGTGTTGTTGGTATTACAGGTAAGTTGTTAAAATCCTGTTCGTTAGAAAGGATTTGCAGTCGTGAGTATCGATATCATTCCGAATAATATACGGACAAATTAAATCGTAACATTTATTAGCCCACCATCATCAGATGGTGGGCTATTCAAATCGCCCTGCGTCCGTGGTCCGTCGTCCGTCCGTCCGTCCGTCCGTCCCTCCGTCCGTAAACAATTCTTGTTATCGCTATTTCTCAGAAAGTACAGAAGGGATCTTTCTCAAATTTCATATATAGGTTCCCCTTGGTGCCTAGTTATGCATATTGCATTTTAAGACCTATCGGAAAACAACATGGCCGACAGGCAGCCATCTTGGATTTTGACAATTGAAGTTTGTTATCGCTATTTCTCAGAAACTAATGAAGGGATCTTTCTGAAATTTCATATGTAGACTCCCCTTGGTGCCTAGTTATGCATATTGCATTTGGAGACCAATCGGAAAACAACATGGCCGACAGGCAGCCATCTTGGATTTTGACAATTGAAGTTTGTTATCGCTATTTCTCAGATAGTACTGAAGGGATCTTTCTCAAATTTCATATATAGGTTCCCCTTGGTGCCTAGTTATGCATATTGCATTTTGTGACCAATCGGAAAACAACATGGCCGACAGGCAGCCATCTTGGATTTTGACAATTGAAGTTTGTTATCGCTATTTCTCAAAAACTAATAAAGGGATCTTTCTGAAATTTCATATGTAGGTTCCTCTTGGTGCCTAGTTATGCATATTGCATTTGGAGACCAATCGGAAAACAACATGGCCGACAGGCAGCCATCTTGGATTTTGACAATTGAAGTTTGTTATCGCTATTTCTCAGAAAGTACTGAAGGGATCTTTCTCAAATTTCATATATATGTTCCCCTTGGTGCCTAGTTATGCATATTGCATTTTGTGACCAATCGGAAAACAACATGGCCGACAGGCAGCCATCTTGGATTTTGACAATTGAAGTTTGTTATCGCTATTTCTCAAAAACTAATAAAGGGATCTTTCTGAAATTTCATATGTAGGTTCCTCTTGGTGCCTAGTTATGCATATTGCATTTGGAGACCAATCGGAAAACAACATGGCCGACAGGCAGCCATCTTGGATTTTGACAATTGAAGTTTGTTATCGCTATTTCTCAGAAAGTACTGAAGGGATCTTTCTGAAATTTCATATATAGGTTCCCCTTGGTGCCTAGTTATGCATATTGCATTTTGAGACCAATCGGAATACAACATGGCTTGGATTTTGACAATTGAAGTTTGTTATCGCTATTTCTGAAAAAGTACTGAAGGGATCTTTCTCACATTTCATATGTAGGTTCCTCCTGGTGCCTAGTTATGCATATTGCATTTTGAGACCAATCGGAAAACAACATGGCCGACAGGCAGCCATCTTGGATTTTGACAATTGAAGATTGTTATAGCTATTTCTCAGAAAATAATAAAGGGATCTTTCTCAAATTTCATATGTAGGTTCCCCTCGGGTGCCTAGTTATGCATATTGCATTTTGAGACTAATCGGAAAACAACATGGCCGACAGGCAGCCATCTTAGATTTTGACAATTGAAACTTGTTATCGCTATTTCTCAGAAAATAATGAAGGGATCTTTCTGAAATTTCATATGTAGGTTCCCCTCAGTGCCTAGTTATGCATATTGCATTTCGAGACTAATCGGAAAACAACATGGCCGACAGGCAGCCATCTTGGATTTTGACAATTGAAGTTTGTTATCGCTATTTCTCAGAAAGTACTGAAGGGATCTTTCTCAAATTTCATATGTAGGTTCCCCTCGGTGCCTAGTTATGCATATTGCATTTTGAGACTAATCGGAAAACAACATGGCCGACAGGCAGCCATCTTAGATTTTGACAATTGAAACTTGTTATCGCTATTTCTAAGAAAGTGCTTAAGAAATCTTTCTCCAATTTCATATGTAGGTTCCCCTCAGTGCCTAGTTACGCATATTGCATTTTGAGACTAATCGGATAAACAACACGGCCGACAGGCAGCCATCTTGGATTTTGACAATTGAAGTTTGTTATCGCTATTTTTCAGAAAGTACTGAAGGGATCTTTCTCAAACTTTTTTGTAAGTTCCCCTTGGTCTGTAGTTCTACATTTTGCATCTTGGGACCAATAAGAAAACAACATGGCCGACAGGCAGTCATCTTGGATTTTGACAATTGAAGTTTGTTATCGCTATTTCTAAGAAAGTGTCAGAAAACAACCTGGCCGACAGGCAGCCATCTTGTATTTTGAAAATTGAAGTTTGTTATCACTATTTTACAGAAGGTACTGAAGGGATCTTTCTCAAATTTCATATGTAAGTTCCCCTTGGTCCCTGGTGTTGCATTTTGGGACCAATCCGAAAACAACATGGCCGACAGACAGCCGTTATCGCTAAATCTTAAATTTTATATATAGGTTCCCCTTGTTTGAAAAGTACTAGAGGGCTGTTTCTGAATTTACACAGATAAGTAAGACTTAGAGGAAGGGAAAAGTAGAGAAAAGATCAATCTGACATGGAACCTATAAAGATCATTCAATGGTGGGCGCCAAGATCCCTCTGGGATCTCTTGTATTCATTTTGTGGCAGTTGCCTTTTAAGATTTGATTACACACTTATGGCACTTGATTAATGGACGAGTTTATATGCAAATTTGATTTAGTTCGTGCGAACCATATCTTTGTATTTACTGAGTGGTTTAAAGTTATTACTGCGACGAGTACCATACTCTACATGTTTACAATGTACTTGTTCATGGTTGGGTCCATTGTGTGGTTTTACAAATGTAAATAAGTCATATTCTACACAAGTATACACAGTCATTCAGCTTTTTACAGTGTGTGGTTGTTTATATATACGTTCTAGTAATTTCGGTGCTAATCTTTGTTTATTTCACACAAATTTTTAGGTATGCCTAGGTCTAGCAAGCGTTTGAGGGGCAAGCAACACCCTTATGCCCCTGCCACTACTGCGGTTGAAGTAGAGGATTCAGTTCCAATACAGATGCAGACCCCTCTAGCACCAGTACAGACTCCAGTCCAAACTCAATCAGCCCAGAGTTCGACAGTGCAGCCCACAGTCCAGCCTTCAGTTGTGGTGCCACACCATCAGGCACCATCAACACACACCTTTGAGCAGACAGAAGATCAGCATAATCAGGCGGACAGTACTATGACTAGACCAGGTATAAACGTTACCAATATTGTTGACAATGTCATTGATCTATCTAACCCTTCGCCACTGCTTAGTGTGTGTGGTGAGTTAGGTGTTAATGTTCCCTTGAACATCAAGGAAAAAATATGGAAAGGGGAATTTTTGGATTTGGGCTTGTTGTTAGCAACTGACCCAGATAATTTTTCTCAACAGCCACTTATTGTGAAAAATGGATCTCTTCAATTAGGAAATATTAGCAAGCGCAAGATTGGGTCTATTTATGAGTGGACCGACAGTTTCTTAGTATTTGCTAGCATATTTTTGGCTAAATACCCAGCGAGGACACAGGAACTTTTGAAATACATAAACACAGTTCGTTCAGCGCACACTTCTTTCGGGGGGTATGGTTGGAAGAACTATGATAGTCAGTTTAGACTGCGTCAAGCGAGTGATCCATCTCGCTCATGGGGGACTATTGATGCTGAGTTGTGGCTGACTTGTTTAGGTCAATCATCATTTGGTGTGCAGCAAAATAGGGGGGTCCAGAACTGGCCTACTAACAACCAGAAAGTTTGTTATGCTTATCAGAAAGGAGCTTGTCAGCGTTTCAATTGCCAATTTGATCACTTGTGTAGTAGGTGTTGGGGTTCGCATCCAAGCATGAATTGTTACAAATCCGGCTTTGCCCAAAACCCATTACGAGGCGCGGGTAATATGAATTTCTCTCGTCCTCAAAACCCAGCGTCTATTCACCCTCCCAATCAGTCCAACCAGTTTCCTTTTCGACCAAGGAACCCACGACAAGGTTACTTTAACAGGACAATTCGTCCCTCTAACTAATCAGGTTGTTTGTTCATTAGGATTTAGCCCCATTAAAGTGCCAGTTTTAAGACAAAAGATTGAGTCATATCCATTGAAGGATGTAGCTATGGAGTTGTCTGATGGATTCGAGAATGGCTTTAGGCTTCACTACCAAGGTCCCAGACAGGCATTTGAATGTAATAATCTTCAGTCAGCAAGGTCTAACCCAGATCAACTTGTAGAGAAGCTTAACTCTGAAATTAATCTTGGCCGTATAGCAGGCCCTTTTAAGGTAAAACCTTTTTCTAATCTTAGAATTTCACCCATAGGTTTGGTTCCAAAAAAGTCAGGGGGGTGGAGAATGATTACCAATTTGTCTTACCCCAAGGACTTAAGTGTAAATGATTTCATTAATCCTGATTTGGCAACAACATCTTATACATCATTTGATAAAGCAATAGAGATGGTATTGAAGTTGGGTAAAGGTGCATTTTTAGGAAAAAAGGACATTAAGTCAGCATTTCGTCTCTTACCAATTCACCCAGATGACTTTGTATTATTGGGTATGAAATTTCAAGATAATTACTATTTTGACAAGTGTTTACCTATGGGTTGTAGTATTTCTTGTTCACTGTTTGAAAATTTTTCTACCTTCCTGGAATGGCTGGTTATTGATGAAGCTGGGCATGACACAGTCGAACATTACTTAGATGATTTTTTGTTTGGAGGAGCAAAATCTGAAACTGAGTCACTTGCAAGTTCAGGGGGTACTTGTCAATTACTGATGGACACTTTTGATGGTCTATGCTATGAACTTGGTATTCCAGTAGCTGATGAAAAAACCGAAGGCCCAACTACTTGTTTGTCTTTTTGGGGTTTGGAAATAGACACTATTGAGATGGTAGTTAGAGTTCCATTACAAAAGGTGCAGGAGGTTATTAGACTCATAGATCAGATACTTCCAAAAGTCAAGGTCAGGTTGAAGGAGCTACAATCTTTGGCAGGTAGTTTGGCATTTTGTACAAGAGCTATGCCTGGGGGAAGGGCATTTTGTAGGAGGATTTATGGGGTGATGTCCGGAGTATCTGAGCCCCATTATTTTATCCGTATTACTAAAGGTGTTCGTGAGGACTTGCAGACTTGGTTGGAATTTTTCAAGCACTTCAATGGTATCTGTTACATTTCTGAAGCTAATTGGTTATCCAATGCCGATTTGCAATTATATACGGATAGCGCTGGGAATGCTGGGCTCGGCTGTGGGGCAATATTAGGTAACCAGTGGTTTGTTTGGGCATGGCCTAGTCATTGGGCGTATAGCGTCGTTATTAGAGACATCACCTTTTTAGAATTAGTACCAATAGCCTTAGCTATTTGTGTTTGGGCAGATTCGTTAAAGAATAAAAAGGTGATTTTTCACTGTGACAACTTAGCTTTAGTGAACATTTTGAATAACAAAACTTCAAAGTCAGAAAGAGTAATGAAACTTTTAAGACCATTGGTTATTCTTGCCTTGCGAAAAAATGTTCAGTTTAAGGCGAGACATGTTCCTGGAGTTTGTAATTCTGTAGCAGACGCTTTGTCTCGTTTTCAGTGGTGCAGATTTCGTCGGCTAGCACCTTGTGCCTACCAACTACCATGTACAATTCCGCAGGAATCATGGGACAGTTTAAAGCTGAATTCCATTCTCTAATTTCAGCATCGCTAGCTGATAACACTAAACTTGCATATGAAAACTCCAGACGGGTTTTTGAAGGTTTTTGTTTGCAGTTTGACTTAGAAGTTATTTGGCCCCCTCCTTTGTCTCACTTAGTGAATTTTGTTCTTTTTCTGTCTAGTAGAGAGTTAGCTCCATCAACAGTCCGAGCTTATATTGCGGGTTTAAGTTTTTACTCCAGATGTAGTTTAGGTATTGATAACACCAGTAATTTTCTAATTAAAAAATTGCTAGAGGGCATGAGGAGGTCGAGAGCAAAGCCCGATAGTCGAGCTCCTATTACAATAGACATGTTGCAAAAAATGCCAGTAGCATTATCGCGGGTTTGTAGCTCCCAATTTGAAGCTTCATTGTTTTTATCTGCCTTTTTGTTGGCATTCTTCGGTTTACTGAGGGTAGGGGAGTTAGTAGTATGTAAAAGAAATGCGGGCAAGGTTCTTCAGATCAGTGATGTCATACTTCGGCAAGAAGCAATTGATTTGATTATTCGTTTTTCTAAAACTGACCAAATTGGTCGCTCTACAAAACTAGTTATTTCAGAGTCCGGTACAAACCTTTGTCCAGTGAATGCCCTAAAAAAGTTCTTGAGTATTCGTCCGAATATTGGGGGCCCTTTGTACTGTCATTTTAATCAGGATCCGGTCACCAGATATCAATTCACATCTGTTTTGCAAAAGGCATTGAATTTTGCAGGGTTTGACATTTCTAAATTCAAAACTCATTCATTCAGAATAGGGGGGGCTACTCATGCTGCTTTGCAAAGTCTGGATGGTCAAGCTATTCAGAGGCTGGGTAGGTGGAAATTGGATGTGTATAAGAAATATGTGAGGATATCAGGAGGGGGGAGTTCAATGGCTTAAGTACATGCTATAACTGTTTAACATGTGCTAACAGTCATTTAAAGTTTTCAGATCCGGTCAAAATCTTCATTGTTGGTTCATCAATTGTGAAGCGTGCACAACATCATGCGCAACTCAGTCCAATTGGGCAGCATTTAGGTCTGTATAGCAGTAGAGGAATACAAGTATTTTGGCGCGCTCAGGGGGGTTTGACAATTGATAATTTAGTATATCAAGTGAATGAACTGGCTCGAATTTCAGGTACCCCTGAGGTATTAGTGTTGCATTGTGGCGGGAATGACATCGGCCAGGGTGCAAATACATGGGAGTTGTGTAACTTGATTGTTGGAAATTTGACACACCTACACGAATCATTTCCAAACACGCTCATTGTTTGGTCTCAGATTCTCCCAAGATTTAACTGGCGGAATTGGCCTGCCGAATGTCACCATTGGTGCGAAAAAGCTAGGGTGCGAGTTAATAGAGCAGCAGTTTCATATATTTTGAACCACTGTGGGGGTGCTTACATCAGGTACCCAGCTTTGAATTTAAATGCTCCGCATATGTTTCGTTTGGAGGATGGGGTGCACTTGTCAGATCTAGGGAATGAAGTATTTTTAGATACAATTGCGAAGGCTCTTCAGTTCTTTCTTCATTACAATAAACGGATTTTCCCCTTCTAACAAATTTAAAAGAATTCCAAAGCGACTAAAGGAAGTTAAAGTACTCAAAATTAAAAGTTAAGGTAAACAATTAAAGGCAACTTAACACAGTTAGGTAGTCAAGTTAAAAGTAAGTAAACAAATAGTTAATATTGTCGAACACCCTCTCCCCCCACCCCCCATACACTGCACGGCTGGTTTGTCGATGTTCAGGGCGCCTCGCATGTCCTGGCATGTTGGCGGTGGCCTCCTTTACTTGTCGTGCAAGCCAATGAGGCCATTTGGCGGAACTTCGACAAACACTAAAGTTATTGGGCCTGTTGGAGAACCTCAGGCAGTTATTGGGCCTGTTGATGAACCTCAGGCAAGTTATTGGATTGGGCCTGTTGGAGAACCTCAGGCAAGTTATTGGATTGGGCCTGTTGGAGAACCTCAGGCAAGTTATCAGAGCATAAAGAATTAAATAATACTTTATAATTTAAATAAGTAAATATTCAAGTTTAAATTTAGCGGAAGTGATGTCATATTATTCCGGTTGTAAACCGGAAGTGGAAATTTAAGAGTAAACTTGGTGACTATATTGAAATTTGACACTATTGTGAAATTTGAGTCTTAATGATATTGATGTATAAAATTGGATTTTGTAAATTGGACATTGCCATTATGCCTATGAGGCGTGCATGTCAATAAAGCCGTGGCCTTGAATTGTCTATTTGCGAGTCTGTTATCTTTTATAATTAGATTTATTCTCTAATGAATAAATCAATTTATGAAAGTAGGACCGCCTTTGGGCTACTTAGGGGTTGTCTGTTATATTTTGGTGTTAATCCTTTGAAAATTACCGGAACATAACTTTCAACATCAGCCCGGAAATACGTTTTCGCATAGAGCATGCGCACAAGTCTTTTCTGTCACGGCCTGATCACAGTTATCAACGAAAACCCTCCCTCCCTTCCCTTTTATAAGTATTTGTGTATTTGTGGGTGTTTCGTGGACATGCTGTTGCTCCCCTCTTTTTTGTTTATTTTTTTTTCAGGTTCTTTCTCATGATCAGCTACAGATGGGGGTACAAATCAACGTTTGCACAATTGGAAAATTATTCGTAGTCGGAACTCTTGACTTGTGAATTTATTCTTCTAGGATTGTCTGCTGGTTACCCTCTGGCACATATTCGGTATATTGATTGATGGTTAAAGTGTTATTTACACAAATTCTCCAAGTTAATTATCGCGGAACTTCGACAAACACTAAAGTTATTGGGCCTGTTGGAGAACCTCAGGCAGTTATTGGGCCTGTTGATGAACCTCAGGCAAGTTATTGGATTGGGCCTGTTGGAGAACCTCAGGCAAGTTATTGGATTGGGCCTGTTGGAGAACCTCAGGCAAGTTATCAGAGCATAAAGAATTAAATAATACTTTATAATTTAAATAAGTAAATATTCAAGTTTAAATTTAGCGGAAGTGATGTCATATTATTCCGGTTGTAAACCGGAAGTGGAAATTTAAGAGTAAACTTGGTGACTATATTGAAATTTGACACTATTGTGAAATTTGAGTCTTAATGATATTGATGTATAAAATTGGATTTTGTAAATTGGACATTGCCATTATGCCTATGAGGCGTGCATGTCAATAAAGCCGTGGCCTTGAATTGTCTATTTGCGAGTCTGTTATCTTTTATAATTAGATTTATTCTCTAATGAATAAATCAATTTATGAAAGTAGGACCGCCTTTGGGCTACTTAGGGGTTGTCTGTTATATTTTGGTGTTAATCCTTTGAAAATTACCGGAACATAACTTTCAACATCAGCCCGGAAATACGTTTTCGCATAGAGCATGCGCACAAGTCTTTTCTGTCACGGCCTGATCACAGTTATCAACGAAAACCCTCCCTCCCTTCCCTTTTATAAGTATTTGTGTATTTGTGGGTGTTTCGTGGACATGCTGTTGCTCCCCTCTTTTTTGTTTATTTTTTTTTCAGGTTCTTTCTCATGATCAGCTACAGATGGGGGTACAAATCAACGTTTGCACAATTGGAAAATTATTCGTAGTCGGAACTCTTGACTTGTGAATTTATTCTTCTAGGATTGTCTGCTGGTTACCCTCTGGCACATATTCGGTATATTGATTGATGGTTAAAGTGTTATTTACACAAATTCTCCAAGTTAATTATCGCGGAACTTCGACAAACACTAAAGTTATTGGGCCTGTTGGAGAACCTCAGGCAGTTATTGGGCCTGTTGATGAACCTCAGGCAAGTTATTGGATTGGGCCTGTTGGAGAACCTCAGGCAAGTTATTGGATTGGGCCTGTTGGAGAACCTCAGGCAAGTTATCAGAGCATAAAGAATTAAATAATACTTTATAATTTAAATAAGTAAATATTCAAGTTTAAATTTAGCGGAAGTGATGTCATATTATTCCGGTTGTAAACCGGAAGTGGAAATTTAAGAGTAAACTTGGTGACTATATTGAAATTTGACACTATTGTGAAATTTGAGTCTTAATGATATTGATGTATAAAATTGGATTTTGTAAATTGGACATTGCCATTATGCCTATGAGGCGTGCATGTCAATAAAGCCGTGGCCTTGAATTGTCTATTTGCGAGTCTGTTATCTTTTATAATGTCAAGTTTAGCATATCATGTTAGCTCTGTAATTTTAAACCATTTCCTGATCAATTCAGTGTTTATCAAGTCTGTTTTTGAATGTACTAAGAGATGGTGCTCATACCAGATCTTGTGGAAGACTGTTCCATAATCTTACTACTAGTAGAGAAAAGAAATGTTTCCTTAGTTGAACATTTGAATGTTGTGGGTACAATTATGTTGACTGACTTCTGGTACCAGGGCGTACATAATGATAGTGTCATTTGTTTTTTGCCATACCGTGGCGTCTGTCGTTTGTCCGTCAACAATCGACTCCTTGACCGGAATTGAACAAAATTTGACTGGTAGCATAATTATGGGTACTCCAATAATATTAGAGGTTTACACGACAGGAAACGTTTGACAGGCTGTCATGTAATATCCACCAATGTAATCAGGTGGACTAAGACCTCGTATACGTATAGGAGTACATTATGGGATGGGGATTAAAATTGTACAAATGGTGGGGTGACTCCCCTTGGGGCTGAGGGACGGGGCCAAAAAGGGTCAATTTGACATAATTGATGTAAACAACTTCTTCTATGGAACTAAACAATCGATATCACTCATATTTGACTGGTATCATCCTTATGGGGTAGGGATTCAAAATTGTACAAATGGTGGGGGCTGACCCTCCAGGGCCTTGATGGGCGGGGCCGAAAGGGTTTATTTGGCTGAATTGATTTAGATGGCCTCTTCTCTAAAACTAAGCAATGAATATCGCTCTAATTTGTCTTGTAACATCGTTTTAGGTTAGGGATTCAAAATTGTACAAATGATGAGGCTGACCCCCCGGGGGCCAGAGAGTGGGGCCAAACGGGGTCAATTTTGCTAAATTCATATAAATGACCTCCTCCCTGAAACTAAGCAATGGATATCACTCATATTTGACTGGTAGCATCTTTATGGGACAGGGATACAAAATTGTACAAATGGTTGGCTGACCCATTAGGGGGCCTAAGGGGCGGGGCTAAAATGGTTCCATTTGGCACTATTGATATTAATGACTTCTTCCCTGGGACTAAGCATTGTATGACATTGTTATTTCAGTGGTAACATCCCAGGGAGGTTGGGATTCAAATTTATACAAATGAAAAGGCTGACATCGCCAACCCCATCCCCAACCCCTGGGGTTTGGGGGTATTTCTCCACCATTGAAAACTTATTTCTTTTGTTTTATCTTTGAAACCGTGCAGATCCCCACCCCCTAATCATATAAAGCCTTGCTTGGCATCAGGAAAGGAACACAATCCTGATGTAAAAATAGGTCCAGGGTTCTTTCCCCAGACCAGGTGATTTATATTTAAATACAATCATGTTGAATCTTTGACTTTGTTTCTGGGTTATATCTTTGAAGCAGTTGAGATTACCAAAACATAATCATGCATCAACAAATGAAGCTATTAGCAGATGGAACATAATCATTATTTTGACGTTTGTTCAAATAAACCAGGTGACCGATACAGGCCCTCTGGGTCTCTTGTTTTTAAAGATAACTGGCCGATATGTTCACAGGAGGACTGCATTACAGGTGTCAATCGGTATTTACTGGACATGCATAACACAAGCACTATAGGGAAGGGATGGCGGACTGTGTAACACTGGTCAGACTGTCGTACCATAGAGAAGGGATGGCGGACTGTGTAACACTGGTCAGACTGTCGTACCATAGGGAAGGGATGGCGGACTGTGTAACACTGGTCAGACTGTCGTACCATAGGGAAGGGATGGCGGACTGTGTAACACTGGCCAGACTTTCGTACGATAGAGAAGGGATGGCGGACTGTGTAACACTGGTCAGACTGTCGTACCATAGGGAAGGGATGGCGGACTGTGTAACACTGGTCAGATTGTCGTACCATAGAGAAGGGTTGACGAACTGTGTAACACTGGTCATACTGTTTACTGCTCCACTCTCATTGCCAAACATGAAACTGGTCGAGATTTCAATTAAAGCTTCCACATTTCTCTAAGAACGATGAACACCACTATACATTTGTTTACCAACTGACACAATATTACTACAAATATAAAGAAAAGTGACATATAGATAATATAAAAACATTTATTTTTATTGATTTCAATTATTGACAAGCAGTACGTAGATTTGTAATAATTTACACCGAGCGGAGTGCTACCGCCCAAAAGAAATCCATTGGTAGATATGACTGAAACTAACGGAAAAACATGTAAATTTGAACATTAAAAAACCACACAAACGAAATATTCCGTCATGAATGAAATCATATACCCTTTCTTACAGTGATAGATTACGATAAATGAATATTAGATTGAGGTAGAGTAAAAATATGTTCTTACCATGAAAATATAAATAATCCAACACATTATTGTCGTTTTTTTTTCTTAACCCATATAAATATGAGTGATTTCCCCTTTATATTTTAATTGTTCAATGAAGTATTCACCAACTACTACAAGGAGACCCTGCCTCAAAATGACCATGGCTGTTCATGTGACGAAAAAACCAGCAAACAAACAACAAATTAGTCCAAGTCCATGTTTGGGTGGGTAAACTGCCGTTCGTCATATAAAATAAGCAACCAATCAACATAAAATAAACTCGTTGCATAGCAAAACAAAGTAAAAGGAAATATACATATATGGTACATTTTAAAATATAGAGTTAAAAGGTCACACCGGAAATTATTTAGAGGGCTCAATTACATCTGGACATTGTCGTCGTGTTTCATATTCTTATTAAGAACTATTCTAAATAGCCAGATGGCCTTTTTGGCAGGATAGAAAAAATGGTTTAACTTGAATATCAGTTCAACGACCATATTCACCATGGAACCTATCGACGTTACATTACGTTCATCATATAATATTAACATTTACGGTGTTTGTTCATGATGTGACCTTAGTAACGGAAACATCGTTTACAAGTGTGTCAACATCAAATTTGACGCGTAGGAATACAAGCCGGACCGGCACACACGTGCGCAGTTAGTGTGGATGCGGAATGGCTACTTTCGTTTCTGTTTTGACTTTTTTTTTTCAAAATAAAATATGAATGGAATATAGTAGCATTAACTAATATAGAACGATGAAAACATAAAATGTTTGAAATATCTTACAGGAATAAAAAAGTTTTAAAAAGTAAATATTTTAATTAACCATATAGTTGACACCTTTCCCGCCAAATTGGAATCAGTTGTATAGCTATTTCATTAATTGCCCGGCTGTTACGTCTATTAGTACAACGCCGAAAAAAGAACGCCTTTCTAATTTTTAATAACATTAAACAAAAAGGGGTAAACATTTATAATTTATAATTATAAGGCATAATTCTTGTTTTTTTATCGTAAAATTAAATGCAGTTTAAACACCAGTAAACAATTATTCTTTAAATAACAAGTAACATTTGGGTAAAGAAATCAAACTTGTTGAAAACATTGGTTAGATTATTTAAATAACTTTGTGTACAATACATGTACGACTACACCTAACTTCAAATATAATGTTTCAGATGTATATTCAGCGTATAAAGCAATATAATTGCACTCTAACAAATACATGCTAACAGTAACTTGTTTCTGAAAAAAAATTATCGCAAATAATGCAGTATTTTTACAATAAAAATGAAAATATTCAGTATATACAATCATCTATGTACACAGACAAAGAATCCATCAATGATACAAAATCCTTCTTATTGCTCCATCTTTGATGATCACAATAAATAAACAAACCATTAAAATTATTATCTATAAAGTGGATTATATCAACACGGTACATTTAATGCAGTCATCTTGTAAGGTATAGATATGTTTAAACCACAAAGGGCGATGTTGCATATGACTCATAATGTTTATATTTGGATAAAACAATTACAACTGACGAAGGAACAAAATGTATTTATATAATACATATAATGGTTTTCATTATCATCTTAATAGCTATTTATCAAGTTAAAATGAGTACAATTGATTCATTACATTACTGTTTCTGATGATTTTGTAGAGAGAAAAAAAATATTGCAGTTAAAACAAACATACAATTAAACTGTCAATGTAATAATGTAAGTATGAATGTAAACCCGAAATAATCGCCTAAATGGTCTGATATCCTCGGTAAGTAGCAGTAATAAAAGTATCAACCTAAAAAAGACATCATCGCATTTCATATAACAACTAGAACTTCGCCAGGATGGCTGACTAATACCCCCGCAATCTGCACGAGTCAGTGGTGAATTGGAACTGTTAATTAGAGGCTAACTAAGATAACCCAGTAATGTAGTGACCAGTTGCCATAGCAACTATAATTTTGAGAAAAAAGAAAGTGGCATGCACATCTACACATGGTCCTCTATATTTGTGTGAAGTTTCAATGAAATCGGCTGTTTGGTTTAGGAGGAGTTGTCCGGACAAAATTAAAGTTATGTTTCTTATCGGAAAACCTGTGTAAAGTGACCAGTTGGCATAACAACCATAATTTTGAGAAAAAGAAAATGGCATGCACATCTACACATGGTCCTCTATATTCGTGTGAAGTTTCATTGAAATTGGCCGTTTGGTTTAGGAGGTGTTGTCCGGACAAAATGTGTCTACAGACAGACGGACGGCCGGCCGGCCGGCCGGCCGGCCGGACAGACAGACAACCTGATTCCAGTATACCCCCCTAACTTCGTTGCGGGGGTATAATTACATACCTACATCACGCCTACAAACGCCCTCACTGAAAGCATTTTAATGCCGTCTTCAAACTTACAAATACACTCTTAGGTAGCACACTACAGTAGGACAGCCTGGCCATGACGATTTTTTTTGTTAAGCAAATAACTCCTGTATTATGATATGCATAAAAAATGAAAAAAATAAATGTACACTATAATTTGTATATTCAGTATGAAGTAGTACATACAGGTTTCACATTTTTTAAAACAAAAATTAATAAATTGGTTCCTGATTTTAAATGTCCGGATTTTCCGAAAGTGTGTTTACACAGGAAATTTAGTTTTGCCTACAGCAAAAAATGGAAGCCCACAGAAAAGGTGAGATATCGGAAAAACTTAATTTACAACATATGTCAAAACAAGATTAATTCTGTCTTTGGGATAGAGATATTTAATTTTAAATAGGTTTCAGAAAAAAATTGTGTAGAGAATGGTGTCATTTTGGGTCAAATATAATATTTTGCAATTTTTGAGAATTTGTTTACTGATTCTTCAGAGCTGTATTAAAATTGCAAATGCTGTACAGATTACAAATATATATATACTTTATTAGAGTTTATATGTAGGGTTAACTGGCAATGTTTACATATCTAAGACATGTGCCATATTTTTCAGAATTGGGCATTTTTACTGTACACTGCTACCTTACACAAAACACTTACACATCTACACCACGCACCTATTCATCCTTACATACACACATCACATATATTTTCCTTCAAAAACACAGTCATATATATCTTCCCTCACACATTCACAACTACACACCCTTTCTTTTACTCATATCTATATAAATATATATATCAATATACACACGAACACACCTGTAAGGATGTACAATAAAATGAGATTCGTGTAAATACGTTAAAGACTTGCCAAATAAGATATGTATACAAAGTTATTGATACAAATATATGCATAGCATGCGCTATTTTAGAATAAGCGCTATAGCGTGTGAATCAAAAAAAAAAATTTAAACGCCCATACTTGATCTATTATATGTAGTTTGATCAAAGTCTGTTTAAAATGAAGTCACTTACGGGACAAGCAAATATTTTCTTTATACAATACATAGTAACCTGTCCTTGACCTTGAAACATAAATTTGTCCGAAGTAGATTAATAGAGGATATCTAACAGTGTCTCCAGTTATACCAAATATATTTCACGAGTGGGGCTAATATTTTGATATTTTTCACGAGTGCGCAGCACGAGTGAAAAATATCAAAATATTAGCCACACGAGTGAAATATATTTGGTATTACTGCAGACACTGTTAGATATTCTGTTTATTACATTTTTTATCAACGAAAACCCCACCCCGTTTGCTAACTAGGCCTACAGCGATAATTTGTAAACAAAAAAAGTAGTTTCCCCTGTCCAGGTGCTGACATATATGTCGGGCTTTCTGATTGGTCAATTATTTTGGTATTATCTAATCATTAATTTGATTGGTCAAATCAGCAAAAGTGATATTTTTCACTAGTGAAAAATATCACTTTTATAGAATGAATAATTTTTGATATTTCACTGGTAAAAATGTAATAAAAATGCTTATTAAACATGAAGCTGCTAGAGTTCTAACAAAGATTTTCTTGAAAAGAGTAACAGTGACTTTGTCCTTGACCTCGACACAATGAAACCAGCACGGGTTCGAATTATCATTATTCTTGTCCATTATATGGATTTCGATTAAATCTTGTTAAAGTGAACTCGCTAGAGCGCTGTCAAAAAGTGAACATATGAACGTATAAACGTACGTACACATCCCCTACGAACGGAACGTTATATGTCCTCCCCCGCGCGAGTGGATACAAATACCATCCACAGATATATCATTCTCTAGGAGTTTACTTGATAACCAATTTTCTAAATTTATATCATTTACCTACTAAAACAGTTGATGGAACGCATAAAAAATAATTCATCTATATTTAACTCAATATCATTAGCTGTTATTGATTTGATTTTAACACACAAAACGTAGACAAAGGATGATGATGCATATTTTGACCATAATTAGCTTCGCTATATGTTTCATTGTAACATTGAAATTCATAATAAATTCCCAAAATCTCATACAACTTTCCATCTAACCTGGCCAAGACCAACATATGAGAAGCAAAATATAAAAGTTTCAACATAGCATGTTGTGTACTTTCTGGAGATAGCTGTCAAAATGTGTCACCAACGTAGATTATATACATCCGGGTCAGGGGTAGAGGTCGAATTAGGACTCTTTACACAGGATCCCGGAGCACAAAACACAAGATTAATATTATTATTTTACATCGCAAAGCCTAGATTGACATCTCTACTATAAATCCACATTAAATTCATCAACAAAAATTAAATTCAAAGAGGCCTTTGATTTGTTTTCCTGAAATACATACATTTTGAGGGGACTTCATTCGTGGGGCCTGAACCCGGAAGTACTTAATTGTGGTCTCAGTCCACAGGCGTCTGCTTCTGGTCAGTATTATAGAAACAAATTAGCCCCCAGCAAGGTGTACCATTCGCAAAAACCGGAAGTGGGGATGAACTTCGATTTACTTTGAAATTAAGTTCAATTCGATTAAAATATTAAATGCATACAACTTCAGTATTGTACCTTGGTTTAGAATCCTTAAATATCAGTGCATGTTATTCTTTTGTCGTATGACAATGATTTAAACGTGAGAAGATGGATGGAATGCGATTGCAATCTGATTGGTCGATACCTCTATATACTATACTAACTATAATTATCGACCAATCAAGTATACTTCCGTTCCACAGTCGATGCATCGTAGTGTTACACCGTGTTGATATAGTAGGGGTAGGGTCAAATATTCTTTTCTATTAATACTAACGAGAAGCAAACTTCGTCCTACTAGTATTATATGCATCAAGACATTTTATTCATACAGTATAATATGCCTTACTCTCTGGTATAAGGGGAGGTAACTGAAAGCAGAGTCTGACAAGCTATATGGAGATGTTAAAAATGCTTATAAATATTAATGTGTGTATTTTTTCAAGAAGGAAAGGAATTGATAGGGACTGACTTGCTATTTAGAAGCAACTCCTTTGAATTTGATTTATTTTTGCATGATGCAGTATTCATTTATAATGCTATCTAATATATATTTATGACACAGCGTTACTGATGTTATATTTGATAAAATTATTATCTTATGATCAAGCTTTTTTATGTGTTACAAATCAAGATACATAAAGTAATATGTACTGAAATATAGATCCATCTTAATGCATTTTAAAACCATTGACGATTCTGAGTCACTTTCCATTCCCAGAAATTCTGGGTTATTACTGTGATCTTTTATTTTTTTTTGTCTTTATGAACAATTTTTTGTACCGTAAAGGTGTTTTGAACATTGAGGATTTGGATAGAATAGTTCCAAGTCAATAGGAACAAACATTTCAAAGTACAATGCACAATAATCATAGTACAGCAACATTTTTTTCGTTTATCTAAAACAAATTTTAGATTGATTTCTATTGTAATTGATAGTTCCTAAATAACGGTTAAATGAAATATCGTAGGCCAGAGAAATTGAATCTGCTGTATATCTCACATTGATGATTATTTTCATTCCTGTCACCAGATATCATGTAAGATATATCTCTGTATATATCATACATGAATGATTATTTTTATCACACACCTCCTTGTCGCTAGATATCGTAAGGTATCTCTCTATATATAATTATCACATGGGTGTTTTTTTATCACACACGTTCCTGTCACCAAATATCGTAAGGTATCTTTGTCTGTATCTCACATGGATGATTATTTTCATTCCGTCATTAGACGTCTTAAATGTATATCTGTCTATATCTCACATAGGTGATTCTTTTTATTACACACGTTCTTGTCGTTAGACATCGTAGGATTTGATTGATGTCATTTTCCGATTTAATAGGGTAACATTGCACAATGATGACGTCATTCTGATGCCGGACAGAACGGTTTTAGAATAGAAGAGCAATTCCACTGTCTTTTCTGTACTATCTGGATAACAGATTTGTCCTTCAGGCTCAAGGGACATCCATGGGCATATCCTGCATGAACAAAAAAATAAAATAAATAAATGTTATTACAACAGTTTTGCCCACTGAAAGATTTGTAAATGGCAATAAATTTTCGTAAAGGAAGCTAAGTAAAATACAAAGTTCCTTGTAATAGGATTACACCAAATATTGTGTGGGAACATTGTCAAATACAAGCTCCTTCATTGAAATATAGTTGTATATAATTTTGTCACAACTGGCCACAGACACTTTTATGCAGGAAAGAAACGCTCTTTATGCGAAGTCTATATTTATCGAATTGATGCCAACTTTTGTTAACTTGAATGCCTCCGTAAAATACCTTAGTGCAATTTAATGAAGTTATGACGGCGTCAATGTCCATGTCGCATTCCTGAATTGCAAGAAGAAGCGTGTTGACAGTTGGACAGGGTTGGGTTTCTTTTATGTACTGCTTCAGCATAGCAGTTATCTTTTCGAGACTGTCTTTGTGTCTGAAATTGACATCAAACTCCTTTATCTGTGTCGGATGGAATCCTAGCTCCAGGAACAGGTTGAAGTAGGCTTTAGGGTCCACGTGTTTCGCAATATTAGGGGCGTCATTTACAGCTAGACATTTCTGTAGACAACTTGCCGGCAAAGCTACGACTGAAAAGAATGAACATGTAGAGCAATTGGTATCAATATATTTTGAGAGAGAGAGAGAGAGAGAGAGAGAGAGAGAGAGAGAGCTATACAAAAGAACTTGTGTCTTACCATCAAATATAGTTTGTCTATTCTCGTCCACAACGGTTGAAAGTTTTCCTTGATCTATTCCGTGTCCCAACATTGTAACTGCAACTCTCGCAAAACTGAGATCTGTCATGTTCATAAGAAGGTGAATAAAGATCTCCGTATAGAGAGATCTAAACGACAATCCATGGTTCTCACTCCTCATCCGATCCACATCCTCAACAGGACAGCCTAATTCGCCAAAGAAAACCGAGAACGATTTCCCGATGTGTTTAGAGACTCGACCAACCTCTTTGAAACTCAAACTTCTATCAGGTAATTCATTTGCCAGTTCTGCAATATTAGATATCCATTAATATTATAAAATACAAATAGATAGAACATTTAAACATCTAAAGCATAAAATATAAACGTTCGTATTTGAAAACACTACAAAGCAACCCTTAGAGTTCGGGAATAATATTGTTCCTAGTGCTTTCATAATTATTGCAATGTTATCATAAATATTATTTAAAATGCTGATGACGTTTTATTTGAAGTTTAAAGAAAATATACCGATATTGCCAAACGAAATTAAACTTACTGTATTAAGAAAATCAAGTAAATTCAAATTACCAAACGGGTTCAACGATATTGACTTACTATTATGCTCCAAATGGGTCCCCTTGGCCTGAAAAAGAATTATAATCAAATCACCAAATTATATTTGAGGCAACATCGGATGAAGTATGAGTGCAATAGGCACGACAGAACTCAGAATATTGTCAATAAACTGATTTTCTATTTATAGGAACAGTGACACCACAATCAATAAAACGACGGCGAAATATGGACAACAACTTTGATTTACCCAGATATCATTATGAAGGTACAAGAGAAATGAAACCGAAATAGTAAGCGTATTCTACTACATCGGCAATGACCGTCATACAGATCTAAATCAAATGTAAGGTTTAGTCAAATTCCCAAAATGAGCACGCAATATTAATACTGCATAACTATATTAATGGTGACATTGACCAGCTAGCCAGTCAGACAACCAGACAGACACACAGACAAAAACAGACAGAGACAGACATGATTGATATAGATCATCTTGAGATGGAAAGATTTATATAACACATTTTAATTATAAAGCGTTACATGCATAACTGTGTTCGGATTCTGTGAAAACAATATGGCAACTGATTTCATTTATTCAAACTTTTAAATGTTCTCTGCTTTTTATCTTATGATGTATTCATATACAAACAATAGAATTACCTTCCAATCTGCTCCTTTAAACCAGACGCGGAGGTCTTCTCTTTCTAGAAATCGGCTATCATTAGAGCTGTGACATTGTAAGCGTGGGGTCCGTTCGAGTTTGGCTACCTTCACCATCTTGTCATCGGCTGAGAAGCTGTAGTCGTTGTGGAGGTAGAACTGGTACTTGAGATGACTCTGGTGATTCAATTTCAGAATCCTTTTGAGATGAAAATCTAGAATACTGAGTAGGTTCACTCCGGCTCCTGCTGGTACTGATTTATCCGTATCCTTCTTGAACATTGTAATCTTCATGACATTTTCGCTGCAGTTGATGATAACGTTCCACAGAAAGTCTACAGATAGACAGACAAATCCGCGTTGGATAAACGTTGAACCGTCATACCCGCGCTCATTTAGTTGTTGGAATCTGTGGATGCAGGCAGCGATAACCTTGTCCCACACGGCTTGTGGGATGAATGGATTGTCGAACTTGATGCAAAGAGTGACAGTGGTGACAGTTTCAGTGTCATCTAGTATTGGTCGAATGATCTCGGGATCCGCCGTTTGGAGCATACTTGGAACTATGTAATAATCAACCTCGTCATTTGATTTATCTAACAATGGATTTGCTAGCAAGCCAAGTGTTTCCATGATGCTGCAAAGCGTATTTATGTTGTTAAGGAAGATTTCGTCCTCGTTTGTCCGCCAAAGTTGCCGGATAAAGTCGAGTGTTAGAATACCAGATTTCTCATACTTTCTCCACCGCAATTTTAGCTGCCTCGACAGGCCGGCCGTGAACTTGCGATCCGTGATAATGGCCTTGAATGCATCAATTATCCACTGAGGTTTAAGAACGATAAATGCTGTATTGTTTTGAAGGTTAAAACAAAGAAAAGACCCAGCATACCTCAGGTTCCTGAAAACAAAATATGAAATTAAGTAATTTGTCAAAATAAATAAACATCACACGTGTTATAATGCTTCTACTAAAGCAGTAGGACATATAGCCCTGTGAAATTATGTATATATGATATTTTCTCTTCTTTAATCATCCAATAACAAGGAAGCCTGCATATAAAATTAAGAGACATCTTAGAGAAACATTTTCTGTGAATTAGAAATAGCAAGGCAAAACTTCAACTATCAGCAATTTTGCTTTTTTCTGGATCAAACTCAAAATAGATCTAGGACACAGAGGTCAGGAAGTACCCCATCATTTGGCAAGGGAGCAGAATATGCATCACATGCATCTGGAAATATGTTGCGCTAACAGGAATGGAAATACTTGTTTCATTCCTAAATACGTCTCCCAATAAGAATCAGGGTTATTTTCAAATGCGATTTTTTCTTTGACGTTTTCAACTAAATGTCAACTACCTTTTACCCAGTGACTTTGACATTTTGACAGATGATTCATTGTTTAATTCCAACCAAATTTGCCTCATAAAGTCTGAACAAAATATATATCAATGAAATGATACCAAACTGAGATTTGATCGTTGGAAAATGACCTTCACATTTGGCAGGAGGATTCATTGGTTAAATTCCAACCAACTTTAATTCACAATCTCATAACAAAATATTAGTCAGTGACAACATAAAAAAATGTGACTCTGGCTTCTGGCTCAGTGACCTTGACCTCTACACAATGGCTTTAGCATTTGGTCAGTTGTCTCCGTATTTGATAATAAAAACAAACTTTGATCAATCATGTCAAAACAAAATACTGTAAAAGTGGAAATGTTCGCGGCGTGGAAATTTTCGCTTATTTCGCGATCATTAAATTTCCGCGAAAATATCCACACGCGAATATAATAACATGTGAAAATATTGGCACGCGAATATTTCCACATCCAATACACATCCTGCTGTAAACCATGTCGTCCTTGATGTGTAACGTTGTCATGGTCGGTCATTTGTCTGAGACATTGATATACTAATTATTTAAGTAATTAGTAAAATGATAATATTGCATCTAGTTTAATGTTGATTGATCATTAAACTTTCTTCATTTCATGATAATTACGATCGCTTCTACGTTACTGTGCATATCAATCGCAAAGCTGGTCGGTCATTGTGTAGCTATAGGCCCCAAAACAGCACACGTTTCAGTTGTGACAAATAAATAAACTTGCTTGTATTAAAAATGTTTATGTTAAGTATCCGCGTGGTTATATGTTTTGTTTGAATCACAAACTATCGAGTTAACTGTAATGAATGGTCTGTTTAATATATTGAAAATACGAAAGGGCTACTATAGAAATAGGTCTATATATGTTGGTAAAATTAGGTCAGAACATCAGTTTGTCTGCTTTTTAATGGCCAAGTCGTATTTAATTACTACCAAACTTATTTGATACCTGCAAATCAACTATCGCTAATTGGGACACCTGGCGTTGTTTTGACTAGACATTAAAGCATAACACGTCACTCGGCATGACCGGACGTCCGATCCTTTCAACTTGACCGCGACTGACGCCTTGCGTGGCCTGTCTACCTAGCTTGAGGGAGCAGGCTTTTGCAGCGCGAAAATAAACTTTTATCATGACTGAGAGCGCGAAAATATCCACACCGCGAACAGTTTGGAAGCTGACTAAGCGAAAATTTCAACGCGCGAAAATATCCACTTTTACAGTATTCATTAACATAAATATACAAATTGTGACCAATATTCTCCTCAGTGACCTTGACTTTCGTTCAGTTGAACAAGTTTGTTTCATACTGACATCACAAAAGGTTCATCAGTATAAAGCTGCAAAATGTGACCTTGGACTCTAACCCAGTGATCTTAGCCTTTAGTCAGCCGACTCCTTGTTTAATTCTGACACACTCTGCTTCATAATGTCTTAAAAAATATCCACCAATGAAAATATCTTTGACCTTTACCGTTGATACCATTACCGTGATCTTTGGTCAATTGACTCCCTGTTTAATTCTGAACAACTTTTCTTAATAATGTCTTAGCAAAATGTTCATCAGCGAAAAGATACAAAAAGAGGGCTTGGCCTCTGACCCAGTGATCTTGACGTTTAGTCAGCTGATTTTTGTCAAAATCAAAGATGGTTGCCAGTCTGTCATCTTGTTTCCATTTAAAACTCAAAATCAGGTGGACACAACTACAAACCAAGGGGAATCTTCTAGTCAAGTTTGAGAAAAAAAATAAAAGCAATAACGATAAAAAACTTCAATTACCAATGTAAGATGCCCGCCTGTCTGCCGTTTTCGTTTTTGGATTAGATTCGAAATCAAATGGGTACAACTAGGGACCAGTACGAGCCTACATGTGAATAAATATATCTCAGGTAGCTTCCAAGACATAGCGATAATAAACTTCATTTATCAAAATCCAAGATGGCTGCGTTGCGGCCATTCTGTTTTCTGGATCAGACTCAAAATCGAATAGGCACAACGATCGACCAAGAGGAAACCAATGAGTGATGTTTTAGAAAATAAAAAAGTACTTCTCAAGAGATAGCGATACTAATCTGCAATTGTCAAATTGTTTCCAGGTCAGACTCATTATCAGAAAGGCACAACTAAGATCCAAGGGGAATATACATTTGAAGTTATAAGAAATATCCCTGCGGTCGTTTAACAGCGATATCAATAATTGTTTACAGGCGACGGACGGACGATGGACGACGGACGCAGGGTGATTTGAATAGTCCATCATCTGATGACTGTGGGCTAAAAACAGCACAATATCGAACACTTTTATTTGATATTTTTGTTGTAGGATCAATTGCATCTCAGTTTGTATTGCCACGATTCAATCATGTATATTTATATGTGTCACTGTTTACAAGGAGTGTTTCTGTTTACCCGTTTGTGTACTTAGTGTCCATATGCGTGCGGTAGTTATATAATATTGCGTCTATATTCATCTGTAATCCGTGTGTCCGGTGGTGTCTAGGTATAACAGAGTTTGAAGTACATGTATGTGAGTTTGAACGTGAATAGGTGCTGAAGTGGAGAGTTTGGAGGATCGTGCATTAACCAGGTATAGACGAACGAGTATCAACTAAAACAAAGAAGCAATGGATTTGTTGTTTATGTCCCACTATAACACTTACCTAAGGAAATAAGGGATTTCATGTTCTGTTAGTGGTACTGCTGACTTTCTGTTTATTTCCAACAATTCTTCATACGTAAGAATGATGCCACCCTCCTTCTTAAGTTTTACCAGTTGGTATTCAAGGGCGACCCATTTGGCAGGGACAGGTTTTCCCCATCGAGATTGAAGCGGAGCAATTTCTATGATCTTCCTCCACACCTCATCATATATGTCTTGATTCTTTTTGGAATGATTCAAGTAGGGTATAGGATAGACTCCCTGCACATGTTTTTCCATGATTTCACTCAGGTGTGGATTCTCATACAGCTTATTCAGCACCGTGGCGAATGCGGCTTCTTGTTTTTCTTTCTGATTAGAGGAAGCATAGGTTGGATTTACTATACTATTTTAAATGGATAGTGCTGTAGTTGCAGTAAAAACTATTGATTCATGTTGATATATATCACAGTACATACAAAAGATGAGTTGAAATAACGGCGGTTGAAATTTAGCACTTCAGCAATATTATATAACAAACGTATATTACTATTGTTATATTAAACACATGACGCCCACGATTGTCGCTTAATTAGATTCAACAATTCTGACAAACGTATGAGAAGGTTATTTATTATCAAAATGTGAAAAGGTAGCTTAGAAACTAATACTGGTTTCATTAAAAAATGCCAGGATGGTACTAAGTAATATTTCAGATACAAGAAGATTGTCCGATTCCACAAATACCTCTGTAGTTTTCTTGTTGGAGTGGGGATGACAAAAAGTTGTATCTTGTTTAGCTTTTTTATCTCTCAAATAAGCCGCTCATAACGGTAGCACAGAACTACATCAGATAATGCTCACTAATACGTAATTATTCAATGTATATTTTATTCCATTGCTTACATCAGAAGAAATGACATCAAGGTGGGATCCCACCAGGATTACAGGAGGCGTCCCTTTACCAAGGGCTGCTTGGTCAACAGCAAAGGTAGCGATAGACTTCAGCCAGGTTTCGATCCTTTCTGTAACACAGAAAGAAGACATGAAAAGATAAAAAAAAGTAATAGAATAGTGCGCAATCATCTTAGAAAATATGTCCGTATGTTAGGAAAGTCAGTTTGCTGCAAATTACCGTAACCATCCTTGGATCTGACAGGATCTAGACACATCGCCACGTCGAATACCAGGACGAAAACCATGTTGCTTGACATGAAACAGTGATGGGTGTTATAGAACACTTTCTCTCCTCCAAAGTCACAGATTGTGATGAAACCCTTCATCTGTTTATCATCTTCCTTTGATACAGTGAGCATTATCTCCTCTATAAGTTTTTTTTGTTCGGAAGATAATGCTACGGACCGGGCTTCTTCATTTAAACGGGAAGGACGCGCTTGCGATTTTGTTTGCCGTTGAACTTCTGGAAAGTATAAGAAATAGTAACTATTAGGATGCTGAATATACATTTAAATCTTCGTTATTTCATTCGGAAAATATTAAGTTTACAACAGTTAACGTTTCAACGAATGTATTCCAAAGGCTGCACACTTGGTATATATAAGTATATTGAATTAAGACATTGTTTCAGTGAAGAACAAATGAAACATTAGCATTATTGACATTAGAAAATATTCTGCTCTTGTTCAATGCATTTTTTACTGTGCATAATTAATATAATTAGTTTATTTTTGATGCATCTATTTCATTACAACTCGAACTGGAATTCTTACTATTTCAGAGAAGAAGAAAAAAAGAGTGCTCACTTCACCAGATAGCCTGCAACAGATCCTTTCGAAACGTATAGGCCACTGGCAATACACATTAAAATACGGAAGCATTCCAAAATATTACAGAGCTATATCATTTTTAATTGAAAAATAACATTGAAGTAATAATAACCTTTTGTCGTGTATGATGAGGAAGGTAATGATGTGGATGCGACTTCATTTGTGGGTGTTTCTTTTATCGTAGGTGGCGTTTTATCCTGATCCTGTATATTCGGCGTACTTTCAGATGGATCTTTATCAGTCATTTCCATTTTGTCATATCTATCTATGATCCTTTTAATTCGTTGCCGGCCGGTCTCTTCTTCCCCATTTTCATCAAGTTCCTTTCGGACGCCGGTGTCCGGATTGTAAGCTAGATGGTTTATATACAAATCAGCGGTGTCCGTCGAGTTTGGCCCACCTTCCGGAATATATTCTTGTTTGATTTGTCTGACGAAACATGTTTTCCCTACTCCTTTGTGACCTACGACAGTGACAGTAATGTTGCAGGGGGTTTCAACATTATCAGCTATTCCAGCCATAAATTTCTGTTGATCTAAAAATATCAAAATTCAACTTTTTATTTAGAGTTGCATAATTAACTTTACATATGGAATGCATGTCTCCTTCCTACACTCTTCAGCTACGGGGCGAGAATTACATTGAAACGACTGAATACACTGATTTGTCCGGTCGATAGTATTGTCTGTAGAACATAGTATCTCTGCCAGTACAATAATCTACTTATTAATACAAATACATATATATTGATTCTTTTATGATTACAATTGTATATACTTGAAAGGTATTTTTAGCCTGTAAATCCATGAAAATATTTAAAATTTTGTTGTTATTTTTTAATTATAATAATATGTACTTTGTAGATTTCGAATAAATCTGTACATAATGAATATGCATTTTTCTGTATATATTCTATGTGTCAAATCTATCATGATATGTGGACCGGCCTATCCCCACAACACAGGTGCCTGCATCTGATTAGTATTGATAGGAAAAAATGTTAGCCCCTAGTGTTACATTTTTGGTATCAAACATTATTTTCGCTGTATCCATAGCACTAAGCAAAAACTTCATAGAATATCGACATTGTTTGGAGGTAAAGTTCAACATTAATATAAATCTATTTAGTGTTTTTAAATCATTCTTCTTCTCGATACTCCCGCAAAAATGAACACAAATGATTTACTCTCTTAATTGTCAATGTTTGCGTGATTAAACTTTTCAAAGCAAGTCAACCTTTAATTAAACGTCTCCGTCTGGTATCGTCCTTCTCCTGACATGTCGCCCAGATTGTTGCTGTTGAGTACCAGTCCATCTTAACAACTTTCATCGCCGTCAACAATCTGCCTATGGTAGCCTTTTCCTTGAATGTTTCTTTCCAATAATGGAGGAGTGCTTTCATCTTTAGATTAAAACCAGATGGAAAAAGCATTTGATGCTCAATGACTGTCATTGACAGTCCCATTTCAAGAAACAGGTTGACAAATGTATTGCCAATGAAATTAGTTATTTCCTTTACTTCATCATCAGATGGAGGTCTTGCTAACACTTCAATTGGAACTATATCTGCAAACATAATCATTTTATATAATCTGAGAAGTTATAGCAAGAGTACGGGGAATATCTTAATTAAATAGCTAAAACAATTAAGTCAGTCATAACTTAACCATCCAAACGTAAGTAGTTGCTAATTTGAGTACATTACAATATGCAGAAGGAAGAACTGCATATCATAACAGACATCATTACTAAAGATTTGTTTGGTATATTTCAAATTTGCTATTAAAGTTTTGTATGGTTATTGTTATATCATTGGTTGTGTGTCAACCTTTATATATCCTCTAACATTTCAAAAACCTAGTAAAAGTCTAATAGAGTTAAAAGTAGTTGATATATAAAAATATTGGTCTGATTATCTTCTTACCTTCCACTACACTTTCTTCCTCAGTTTCGATCACCTCTAAGATATGGTCCGTGTTCATGCCAATGCACGTCATAGCCCGTTCGATGTGATGGAACGTTTGCTTAGGATATGCATAAGTCCAGCGTAAAAACAGCTTTGTGATATATGTGATATGCGCTAAAGGATAGCAATCATGTCTTACTGACTCGATGTCTTCGAAAGAAAGACCAAGTTCAATAAACAACATCGTAACCATTGTCGCTTCCACCAGAAGGGACAGACGACTTAGTTCCCTTGGGGTCGGCCTTCTGTTTAAAATACCAGCACCATCCCTCGTCGTATCTTAAATATTGGGATGTTAATAATAAAATAAGTGATCATGTATAAACATCATGAAGATGAGTAGCATGCTCCCACTTGGAATGGAATTTAATCTAAGTTTGCCTACGCGTTATGCAACTCCCAAGACATGAAATAATCATCACAACTGTTGAATAACAAACAGTTTATACCAAACGCGGAATAAACTCTAAACGCGTTTTGGTTGGTTGACGCGATGATCTTTGACCGGGACTATTTTTGTAATCTTGTGATTCAGTGCAGTTTGATTGGCTATCACATTAAGACCGCTTCACGAAGTCCCGGAAATGATAACGCATCAGAAGAAGTTTGCAGAGATTTTCGCCATATTTTTAAAATCATAAAGGCCTATATATTTATATTTCGACACATTTCCGAAATTGTTAGTCTTGCATATTAATTAGAGGCTTTTCACTTTAGGTCATATCCTTACCCCCCAACAGATTTTGTGAAAAAAAAGACACAAAACAATTCAATTTATCCAAAAAAAAAAAGCTTTTCTATTGTAGAGGAAACAGGTCACGCGAACTCGTGGCTTGTGTTTTTGTAACTTTTGAAAAAAAAAAAAAACTAACTCGGGTGATAAAAATTCCATATGCAACGACCAATCGTTGTGTAACCTCTATTTATTTCTTTACATTATGAAAACGTATCATATACTCATACTAATAAATTATAACAATGAAGGTTTACTTATCATCCGATCTCATTGTTTAAATATCAATATTCCTTCCGTAATCAGGTACTTATTCTATGATACTTTTGACCAAGATTATTGCATGTACACATTTATTTTTCAACACACTCATTTTATATCAGAAAATTTAGCTAAAGATTTAAGCAACACATGACAGCACATGAGAAAAGCATACTGAGCATTGCTAAATAATTTGTGTGTCATACCGACCTCCACTAGCTATTGTTTTGGAAAATGAAGGTTATATATTATTTTTATAAAGTTGTATAGTCAGTATTATGACAGAGGAAAGGTATAAAATGAAATGGGCTAAAAACAATGGAGACCTAGGTCTTTAACAAGTATCTAAAGTTTGATCAAAATACCTCAATGAAACATTGACAATGGATTTTTAAAAATAGTAACGGTGATCTTGACCAAACAATCCTGAAACTGAATCTTGACCGGAATATAATGGTCCTTATTACAGACTGAAGCATGATGAAAATCCTTCAAAGAATGATGCCACTAAACGGCTAACGTTCATATAAAAAGAAACGGTGACCTTGACACCACAAATCTGACACTCATACTTGTCCAAGGGGTTATAATCCTAAATAAGAGCTAAAAGTTTAAAGAAAACCCCCCTCTATACGGCTGAAATGGGGTTTTCAAAAACGAAACGGTGAAATTCATCATGTCGGAGATATTATGGTCCTTTATGATGGCGTGAAGTTATATTGACATCCTTCAAAGAGTGAAGTCGCTAGAGTGCTTACAAAGATTTAAAGATATTAACGCTGGGAATAGTATGGTTTCTCAAGGAACCAATCCTTTAAAACGCTGGAAAAGGATTTCTTAAAATAGGAACTGCGCCCTGACCTTGAACGAAATTTGAAGTTGTCTTTGAGATCATGGTCATTTGTAGGTGTGTGAAGCTTGATCAAACTTCCTCAAGTAATGAAGACACAAAAGCGCTGACAAACGGTTTTATAAAAATAGTAACAGTAATCTTTACCTTGAACAAGCCTTAGTTGTACATGATATCATAGTCCTTCATAAGTGTGTAAAGTTTGATCAAAATCCTTTAAGGAATAAAGCTGCTGGAGGAGATTTTTTTAAATTCTAAGAAAATAACGATGACCTGGATCCAACACACCTGAAACTCTAACTTGTAATGTTATGGTCTTTTGTTTATGTGATCATAATCCCTAAAAGAAAGAAGCCGCTAGATGTTATGCTCATACGTACGTACAAATAGGTACCGTTATGAAGAAAAGATAACGATGGAATAGTTAGTTCGTTTAGGGTGTTATTGTTAATAAACGCACGTTTCTTTAGCAAACTATATATAGCTGAATGTCAAACAGATCTATGTTTTGCAATTATAACACCTTTGTCATTGTTGAAGACAGCATTGTCTACGTATTTATCATGCACTCACCAGGTTTGGATATATTTTCTGACATGGTCACATCTACAACATCTTTGTCTCGAATCTTTGAGGCGTCCTTAAAAAAAGGTTTAAGGAACTAATTAGTTATAACGCATTGATAGGGTTTCGAAAACAGCAAAACATTGAATGATGGTTGATAATATCACTTATTGCTATACACCATATGGTATCGTCATCAGAGCACACATACTGAATTGGTGTTGTGTAACATTTGGCGAAGATCAGCCAAATGAAATCAGGCTAAGTTTATAAAAATACTAACTTAACTATTGTATTACTTCACTTATTCGATGTAATAAGTTTCAACGTATATGCTGTCAATACAGATATTGGTAATTTGAATACGTTTTAACAGTTGATGACAATGAATTGTGATTAGATACTTACGTTAGTGTGGTCGGCCATATTTTTCTCATATTCGAAATAATTGATGATAGTCGAAAAACATGCCAATGCATTAAAATGAAGTAAAAAAAGAAATTGAGAATCAATTATCTGTAACATATTGCATTTTGCAGCATTTTTCTGGTTTTTTTTTATGGTAAAGTTCGAGGCCACTGACATCCTTGATACTCCAGAGGTTACGATAGCATACGCTCTCTTCGCTATTATTCACTCTTCAATATATTAAGGCAAAATCGACGCTCCCGCAAATAAATCTGGTAGGATTAGAACAGTTTTCAGTGGGAAAAACAATCAAAATGCCCGATATCATCTTCCGGCTCTGTAATTTGTTTTTGTTAAAATCAACATTGCGACTGTTGGCTGTCGTTCGCCTGTGACAGCTTACCAGCGAAACACTGTCGACTGTCGAGTACAATTTTTCATGGTACTTGAACATCTACACTACCTTCCAAAAGTCTACACTTCTATTTTCATAAATATGATCAAAGTACAGAATCATGCCAATCTTGATTATCACATTGATGTATTATTGATCAACTTAATTGACAATCAATTCTGACGATTTTATTAAGTTAAGGTAATATAATATATAATGTATAAATTCAACTAGAACTAAAGTAACTTCATTAATATTTTGTTATATCATCCATGTGCTATATCCTCAACGTGCTCTAAGTACAGCTTGTACACGGTCAGGCATAATCCTTATCAATGTTCTACATCTCCTAGCAGGTATACCTCCTGTGCAAGCAGTAAGGCACCTTCAAGCACCCTTGGGTTTCTGCTGTTGAACGTTTTGAATTTTTTCTATCGGGCGGGAGTTGAGGGTCTGTACGGTCCTCTCAAAAGACTGAATATTGTTTCCTCCTTCCATTCATTCACAACTTTTGCTCGGTAGCATGGTGTACCGTCACCCTGGAAGAAATAGTTGTTTCAATAGCCAAGCAGATGTGCAAATGGTAACGCACTGTTTTCTAAGATGTCAATGTTTTAATTCCATTTAGATTTACTTTCAAAGGAGTGGAGTGAGGTTTTCTGTCCCTCAGTGGGATATTGCATCCCAAACTGTCACGCCTTCGCTTTCGCCTTTGCTTTCGCCGCCACCGTCACCGCCACCACTACCAAACTTCACTGCAGGCACACCCCACGTCCTGGTATTCTTTTGGAAAAGGGTGAACCTAGACTCATCAATCAATAAAACTTTCAGACAGTCTATCAAGTCTAATTCGCATTCTGGGCGAATATCAATATCTTCTGACAATGGGTAGCAGTCAAAAGTGGTTTCTTGACAGCAATACAACCTTTTAAACCGGCAATCTTCTCCTCACCGTGGTATTGGACGCAAAACTGTAAATAACTGGTTCTACCTAATAAAAGTATCCGAATATACACATAAAATTTGCAAATAGGTCATTGGTCATTCACTTACCTACTGGTTCAAATCATCTTTACACTTGGTAAAACACCATGGAATCGGTCTTTTTTTTTTTAAAGTTTGATAAAAGTTGTATTTACATATTTACCAGTAAAATCAAAATGCAAGCAGAATACCAGTTTGACTTAATATAACATCGAAGGTAGTAAATACTTAGGTAAGAAACGTATTACAAGAAAGAAAAACATTTAAAGATTACACATGACTCTACAAAGGAAGTTATTTACCAGTTTATTCTCCTGGAATGGTGAAAATCTGGATCGTCGAATCCTATTGTTTCAATGTCCCTTTACACTAAATTTATCGCATATACAATGTATATGTAATATGAAGAATTCAGAAAACAAGAACGTGTATCCATGCTTTTCAACGTTTTATCCAGCTGTTTTAGGCTTTGTAGCGATTTGAATGGTCGGAAAATACGTAATGCCAGAGGCACAGCTCGCACTTGCCGGTAGGTGGCAGACGCAAGATCCATATTTTCACAATGGCATATTCGATGGGTGAAGAGAGCGTTTGCGACCTTAACCCCTGTAGTATCGAGGGGAGGCTACTGGTAGACTCGCCCATCCGTATTACTTTGGGTCGAAATATCCGTTATGTAGTATAGGTCTCTGCAAGGTCGTGTATTTATGGAATCGTTACAGAATACATTAATTTTACTATATCTTAGTTAATTATATAAATGAAAGTGGAATTTTTGAATAGTAATGGTGACATAGACTTCAAGCCCGAAATTCTAAACCTGTTTAAGAAATTATGGTAATTTACAGGTGCCCATAGTTGTTCTAAATTCAAGGAATACAGCGTCTAGAGCGCTCACAATGCTTTTCTAAATACAATCTAGAAAAAAATAGACTTTCTAATTTGTCTAAGATATTATGATCCCTATTAACAAGAGATGGAGGTTTGCGGTAAAAGATATATATATATATATATCGAGTGTTACGTAAAATGGTATGAATGCTGATTATGAATCGAGGCTGAGATTGTTTGTTTTTGTTTTTGTTTTTACTTTCGTTTACTATTTTTGTATGTATTATTACCATTCTGCTGAAAAAAGTGGTATGCAAATAATTTGTTTTCCTGACGGTAAAATAAATATCATTTCTAAGATATTACATGCAATTTTTACATGCTATGTTCATTCATATGTGTAACTATCAATAAAAGAATGTCTCCTGAATGTAATTATACATGACCCGACGTATAAACTGAGCACATTGAAATAACTTTAAAACCGACGTGGTGATTTTCTTTCCAAGCATTTGACTACTGACTCTGGTTGATAGACCACTGTGTTAATAACTGGTTTGTTTCTCCTGACCGCTGTTCATGTATACATATCCTACGACTCTATACTATTGTTTACGTAAATTAATTACGTTAAATATTCTAATATGTAATTAATTGTTTTATTTAAGCATTGATATATTATAGTTTCATAAGGGGTATTGAAAAATAGTTTGAAAATTGTATGAATACGATTCTTATTAAATTCGATTTTTTTCATACCGATATGAATAAAATACTAACATCAATGCTAATAACTAATTTCTGAAACTGCATTTCAAATTTAAAGCACGTTTTATTTAATATGGTATTTTTTGTTTTAAAAACAAATCAATACGCAACACCAATGGTCATATTGTCACTTCAAAATTCATTTTTCATAAAGGTATGACTAGAAAAATTCAACCAATCAGAAAGTTGCATTTTGCATGCAAACAATGGAAAATTAACCATATAGGAATGACATTGCCTTCAACGTAAATTAATTCCTCTTGAAAAATACCATATTCAGCTCTTGTGATGACAGCCCTCATGTACTAGTTATTTTAATCGAAGTAATTCACAATTACCTTATCAATACCACCAAACGAAAAACGAATGAGCTGTAAACAATTAATTGTTTGATTTGCATTCTGTCTAGCCGATTATTAGAACTTGTATGTTTTGTTCAGTTTTGTTGCTTTTACGAGACAAACATTATTTATACCATGTCTCTTGACGCATAACTAAAAGACAGATATATTGTAGAACATGCATCCTTTATCCATTATTGGAATATAATCACATCCAAACTTTTTTCTCCTTTTATTAACACGTGTTCTAATATAATGAAAGGTTGTTGAGTTATATTTCCACAGAGTACCGATACGGTACCAATGCCAAATCTCCACAACGTCAGCGTTGTGCTAAATGTTTAATTTCGCAGATTTAAGTGTAAAAGCAAATATAGCGAAAATAAAATCTCCGCGAAATACAACCGCTGTAAAGTAGACTCAAAAGGATATCTGTGATTGCTTAGTTGTTTTAAAGTGTCCCAAAACCCCATATATCTCAACAAGATATATCATATTATTCAGCAATATTTTTTTATTATTTACTGTAATTCAAACAGGATCTGAAAGTGCAATAAACCAACTCACGTCGTCTTCCATAGTTCTGCGCCGTAGTGATACAACCTCTCTGGATTAGATTGATGATCACCGGTTCATCTGCAGATAAAGCATGATGGGATATGAGTCTTTCTCTCATGTCATCATTGTAAACACAACACTGATTTGAAGCTCTCCACACAGGTAGATACATCAGTATACAGGTAGATCGTATTATGCACAATTAAGAATTTAAATAATGAATTAACAATATGTCATTAACTATCGCCTTCACTCCGACACACAATGTAAATGTATGAAAATGTCACGAGTGACGAGAAATTACAGCTAATTACATAAAGGTGCCAAGTAAAATGTTGTCTTATTAGTCGGTCAATGCCTCGTCACCGTTTAAATAATGTACGGCATGACTACCCAGCGTTATCAGTATACTGATTGTATTCAAGCACAAAGCGTAAATATTGTTCTACCCAGAGGTTAGACATATCAAGTACATCGAAGTCATAATGTGCATAAAGGTATCGAAACTTTGTCAGCTTTGTAAGTGCATAACACTTTTTAAAAATATATTTTGTTTTCTGTATCTTCAACTTGATTTTTAAACGATCCTGCTTTATTTACAAATTAGTAATACTCAACATGAAAATTATAATATAAACAAGATACTCCGCTGGAGTTTTGAAACCATGAGGAAAACATAACGCAGAGTCAACATCAGGACACATTTACCACAGGCGTCATGTGAAGGACACGTATGAAATAGCGTCAGGTAAAGGACACATTAAACAAAAGGTTAACAAAAGGACATATATGTACATAACAGAGCGTCAATTGAAGGACACATTAAACATAGTGTCAACAAAAGGAGACATACCATAGTAGCAGCATACGGACACATGCTTCATGAAGTCAACACAAGGAAACATATATCAACAGAAGGGCGCCAAATACCACGGCGTCGATAGATAGAACACATAAACCACACCGTCAACATAACGATACATGCACCACAACCTCAAATGAAGGACTCATATACCATAACGTCAACACAAGGAGACATACATTCACAGCAGCAATAGATGAACACGTTTTCTAATGCGTCAACGGAAGGACATAAAAATACCATGGCGTCAATTGGAGGATAGGAAAATCATAACGTGAAAATTGAGACATTCTTGAAATATTATAAAGGGCTTACCTGCGATATTCTAATAACTTGTCCAACCAAATGTCCTGCCGAGCGTCCGTCGGTACCAGGAGAGCATTGCTGTAACTCCATGATATCGGTCACAGTAAATTGAGGAGTCCACTAAACATACCAAGAGAAAAACACCTGAAAAGACTTTAGAATGAGTCATTGTCTTCAATGGTGTTTTAAAAGTTATACACAAAATAAAGTTGTGTTATATACAGATTTGATGATTTTTCAAATTGATGTTTGTAAGTCAAAGATGGACATTACTTGTATATGATAAGTACATGTATTTCCTTTAAGTATGTCAGCAGAGACCACCAGACATGTTTTTATCTTTTTAGATCTACTTATCTTAACCATAACATTTAGTAAAAAATCACTTTTTGATTTAACAAATTATGTAATGCTTCAGAAATTTGGTGATATAAAAGAATACTTAGTGAGTTTTCCTGGTTTACAAGTAACACGAATAAGACATTAGAAGCTGATACGTATGTATATCGCGTAATATTTTTAAGTGGTATTATATTCTATTTCGTAATTCACTTCGCTGTAGTAGTAAAGCTAACCAAGCAATAATTATTCATTCAAGAATATGGATTGGTATAGGAATGGAGTATCAATAATTAATGATTAAGTTAAAGAAAATAGCAATGGTAGATTTTACAGCTTTACAGAATTTATGGAGAATTTAATATTCGTACCAACTTTCTCTCTGATCAAGGTGTAATAAGTGCTATAAAAAAAGTCTTTTTTTTCAAAAGAAGATATCTCTACTGAATTCATAAAACGACATTACATACCTGCCAACTTAGAATTTTTTTTCAAACAGAAAAGGGGAGCAAGAGAATTTTATAACTGTCTGTGTAAAAATAATATAACATCTACTGGGAAAAGAAATGGGAAGCCTTGTTTGATTTTGATGATAATATATGGAAAAAGATATATTAAACACCTTTCAAAATTTCTAAAAATACAAAATTACAGTGGCTTCAGTTGAGAAAAATCAATATATTCCAACTACAAACTCATATCTCTATAAAATAGGCCTAGCTGATATTCTATTCTGTTACCATTGTAATACTGAGAATGAAACAATAGTTCATGCATTATGGGAATGTGAAAAAGTACAGCTATTTTTGACAAATTTTGAATTTTGTTAGATTTATATTTCATTCCCTTTAGTTTTAACAAAGCGTCGTTTATCTTTGGATTTTATGAAGGTAAAAACAATGTTGATAATTTAATTATTTTAATTATCAAGCAATATATATATAGCACAAGATGCCAGGAAAAGAGTCTGTCTTTATCAGCTTTGAAAAATTACATTAAAGAAACATACCACACTCTTAGATATACTGCAACCAGTAAAGGGGAAACTCATCTTAACATCTTTAATAAGGACTGGGAAAAATGGGAAAGATTACTGGTCTCTACATAAATTACAAATATGTTTAGAGGTTTCATTCTATTTTTCGGAACTCTATGAGACACTAGTGTAGCTGGTTCCTCCACATAGCATGGTATCTTATGGTAAATGTTTGGATTATTTTTCACAAGTGAAAAGTATCATAAAAAACTTATATTGAATGAATAATTTTCGATTTTCACTGGTAAAAATGTAATAAAATTATTATGACTTGGTGGTGCTTTTCAGTAAGAGTTATTGCCCTTTTGTATTTCTATAGTTCACTTATCTTATCAAAGTCCCTGGCAATATGATCAGATTCACTTATTTCTTATTTAATACATCAAACCCATTGTCAAATCCTCATGTACCCTTCTCCCTCTTATTAAACAATTCTTTCTCCACACTGACTTTCTTTTTTCTATCCCTCGTTCTTTCTTTCATAAATACAGTACATGCGAGCTTTTTAAAGCTACATTGTAGATCATTTATATGTCATATTCAATATACTGTTGAATTTTAACTAATTATGAAGAATGGAAGGATTGTATGTATGATGTATGGATAAATTGAATTGTAAATGTATTATGTACTGTTGAAAAATCTTCTAAAATTTAAAAAAAAATAAAAAAAATATTACTTTTTGATTTAACAAATTATGTAATGCTTCAGAAATTTTGATGATATAAAAGAATGCTGAGTGAGTTTTCCTGGTTTACAAGTAACACGAATAAGACATTAGAAGCTGATACGTATGTATATCGCGTAACATTTTTAAGTGGTATTATATTCTATTTGGTAATTCACTTCGCTGTAGTAGTAAAGCTAACCAAGCAATAATTATTTATTGTTTTTATGGGTGAGTCATTATTGTCTAATACACCGAATATGCAATGTTACTTAAACCAATTCATGTGCAGGGTGCGTACTGAAATAAATATAAACGAACAAAAAACTTAATATCCTAATGGATAGATAATATTGAATACTAATTCGATGAATTGTTTTGAAGTTATGGCAGTGTGACAAATGGGACAATGTGTTATCTTGAATATGTATATATCAGAAGAAGCACTGAAGAGACAACCCTGCGGGAGATCAGTCGTAACCTCTCGGTCAATTCCGTCGTCAGGACTCGGAATCAATTATTGATCCTTGAAGATATTGACCAAGCTGTTGCGATTGGATGTGTTTCTCCAAGTTAAACATTTTACTATTCAGTTCGTATCCTGAAATATAAACCATATCTTTCTATGAAATGTGTGGTTTATGACTATTTCATGAGACATACAACAACTGAATTATTAAAGGTTAAAGGGTTCAGAAACAAAAATGTTTTCCCCAACTGTTTTTTTGGCTTGTTTTTTTTTTTTGGTTTGGGAGAGCCTGCGCCTAATATAGTGATAATCCAAATATATAATGCAATTGTGACCATCTGTTGTGAAAAGAATTACCAGGTAGTTGTAAACAAATCTATACTATTTGAAAACAAAGGTATGAATTATTTCTTTGGATTTAGATGTAACAAAATGCGTGGCAAACAATTATGATATATATCCCAATTAAAATATTTGGTATTTGGTATACAATTAATAGTTTCGGTATATATTAGTGTTTTAATTCAAATCTACCAAACAGAGCGTATATTTGCAGTTTTTACACAAACGGGCTTTTTTCAACTTTTTTCCAGCTTTTATTTTATTCAGCATTTAAGGCCTCGAGCCCACAGTACATCATAAGAAACATGTATAAAGTTTGTTCCGAAATATAATATTTACAAAAACAAAATATTGCAAAAAAAGTTTGATATACAAATAATATGTGCAAATCAATATGCAAATCAATATCATATTTATCATAAAAATAAAAAATAAATGATGGCCAAAAGACTGCAATGACAAAAATGTTAAATGCATTTTGTATCTCCTTTTGTGACACAAATACTGATGGACAGGTATAAGAAAATACACATAGTAGCATACACTTTCACTGCTATTAACATGAATTTAAGATATGACGTACTTATATAGTTCATAGATTAAAGTTGTCCTGATTTACTAGCTTACCAGTATATTAATATAACTACAATACCTGTATAATATATTATAATATGAAATATTAAAAATTTTAATTTGACTTTGTTTGTTCAGATAGTCTTCTCTGGCCTTTAAGGAATCTCTCAAAAACATACCAAACCTCTTTGCATACCGTAGGTCGGTCATAAGAGTGCAACATATACTAGCTGTGTCACTGTTTGAGGAAAAATTCACACTCTGATACAGCTCTCTTCGAAGATTTTCATATAAAGAACATTCAACGAGAAATGTTTCTCGTCTTCGACCACAGATTTTTGGTACATATTGAAACAAAAGACACATACTCCCTCAGATCTGCACTGACCCTTCTAGATATAATTTGTACTTTTATAATGAGACAGATTGTATGCTTTTATGTTTCTTAAATTAGATGGTTCACAGAACTGATTCTATTTCCCGAATGTCCTACCATCAAGTACACGTGTAGCAGGGCATCCAGTAGACCCTTGAGAGTATGTTTTTGACTCCCCAAATTGAGATCTGACTCTTGGGTTTGAAGGGACATGTCTATTTGACATATGTTTTGACCCTTCAGATTTCTCAGAAATAGTGATTTGACTTCTGAAATTGCTAAAAGTCAAGGGTCAACTGGATGCCCTGGTGTAGTAGGCGATGAAACAAAACAAATATGGCTAAATAAATTTCAAAGCAAAACAAAACAAACTCACTGTTCCTATGAAGGCACCCTTATATACCTACGTTTCCGATTCTCTTGACTACTTAAATGTCGATGTAAAATAATAAATTAGCTACATTTTTCATCAATTTACTAAATTGTCTAATCTTTGTGCCTTCTTATGATACAAAGTATTATATTGATGTCGTGTAACTATATGCGTCTTTAATATACTTTGTCTTAACAGATCAATTGTCAGAATGTACTTGTCCTGACGTTATCAAGCCCTATCACAATATTCCCTTAAGGGCCTCGTAAACTGGAACATTCCTTGTACTGTTTATATACTGTGGCCTAGATTAGTTAAAAAAAACGTGGTATTATTTGCAATGGTTTGCTGCCAATGGTTAACCAACATATTTTTCAGAATGAAGAAATATTTGTTTAATTAGTCGAATGGTGATAGGGGTATTTTAAGTGAAGTATATAGGTAGGAGTTTGTTAATGGTTGTGGAGAAATATTATCCTTAATGTAAAAGGCTCGCATTTATAAAAGATTTTTTTTTTTAAACTTGAATTAGGCTATATATTGACGAAACTCACTCCTTCCGTCATCACCCTATTGCCTTTGATAACAATGTATATATGGCAAAAGAAACTTTATTTGACCTCATGAATTTTTGGAGTGATTGTGACCTACATAGGTCTGCAATATTATTTAACGTTATAGTTGTCAATGCAACGTAGAATTGTTATAATTAAACTTCGTCCATATGCGCATAATCTTTCTTTAGAAACCGACAGAAGTAGAAATATTTCCAGAATTAATAGTCATTGTAATAACTCTGACTAAGATGGCAAAATATTGTGTGTGATTTTAAACACACAGCAAACAATAAAACTATACACGAGGTGTTGTTATTCGATGACTCATATCCTATCGGTTTTACCGGAAAATCGAAGCAGAAAATTCTAACTATAAATTTTACTAATGTACCAGGAACAGTAAACGGATTGAAATATTTAGTTTTTAAGTTTAAGTTTTCACCAAAGTTGGTTTCTGTATTCCTAATCTGACATATGTGTAGATACCTTTGCAAAACCTTTTTGAAATATATGCATGGCTTCCAGAAACAAGATTAACTGCAAAAAAAAAAAAAAAAAAAAAATTCTTAGAAATGGGAATACCTCAAAATTGTTGACGTTGTAACCGTATGATGATGTCAAGTTTGCCATCATAAGAAGTAGTCCGCAAGCAAAATCTGCATACAACATTATTTTCTTCATTTAAATTGATAAGGTACATAGATAGCTTTGTATATAACAACTAGAAATAATGAGATAACACAGCAATATAATTCAGACGATAAGTATACGGTGACGGTTCTACAATGCCACACAAGGATAGTTTAGCATTACAACCCACCAGATAAGTGTATAATTGAGTAGGGTAACCAGACTGGGTACACATTATGCGAAATCCACACAAAACACTCCGACTAGTTAACGGCCGTGAAGGACGTGGACTAATCCGATTCATCCATGCTTGGACATCATGTGATGAAGGTAAAATGCATACCATCATCATTTGCATTGTAAAGTATGCAAGGAATTTGCTACAAATCTTCAATGTATCCCCCAAAACCGGACTAACACTATCGAAAGATTGTTTTGGTTTCGTTTTCCATGGATTTGTGCTTTGCTGACATTCAGACGATTATTTCAGACTAACGCTTTGGTAGTGTTTAGAATACAATCATTCTGATATGCGACACACCTGGACACGGTAACGTGACACCTATCCTGTCGTATCATACTGACAACTGGCGAGCCAACAGACAACATCTTATTAAACCGACACAGAGAACATGTACTATGGAGTTGAAATTGAATGGTGCCACATTTCTCTATAATGTGCTTTATCATAATCCCCCGGGTCATTACTCGAGAGAGCATCTAAATTGGTGACATGCAGCAAGACATGATTTGACGTGGTAATGTTTATTTCAGGTTTTACATTTTGATGTCCGTACTGGATTTCGT